>NW_006921643.1:13060790-13085577 GCF_000298275.1 Orycteropus afer afer | reverse complement strand
TATATATATATGTATATATATGGGAGCTCTGGTAGCATAGTGGCTAAGGCACTTGACTGCTAACCAGAAGGCTAGTGGTTCAAGCCCACCAGCCACCAGCTACTCCTCAGAAGGAAGATGGGGCAATCTACTTCTGTAGTTATACTGCCTTGGCAACCCAAGGAGGGGTCACTATGAGTCGGGTCCAACTCGATGGCACATAACAACAACTATATATGTATATAATATATATATTTTATTTTATTATATATATATATATAACTTTCCCTGTCCCAGGCTCCCACAGTCAGTGTGGACTCAGACATGAGGTTTCTGACCCTAAATCTCACTATCATTTGTCTTAAAGCATTTTGTTTTGTTCCAAGAGACCCCTATAAAAATCTATACAGATTGTAAAGACATTGAGATGTAGCAAGCAGATATTGAGAACTTTTTTCCAATATTAAGGTGAAAGGAAGACTGAAAAAAATGAGACACATTTTAGATCCCTTTGATGGGAAAAGGAGCTCTAGTGGTATAGTAGTTAGAGCATTTTGTCTGCTAGTCAAAAGGTCAGCAGTACAAACTCACTAGCTACTCTGTGGGAGAAAGTTGAGGCAGTCTGCTTCCATAAATATTTGCCACTTTAGAAATCCTATAGGACAGTGGAACCATAGGGTAGGTATAAGTCAGAATTGACTCAATGGCAGTGGGTTTGGCTTGGTTTTGATGAGTGGGAAAGTGATTGGCTTAAAAAGTCTGACTGGGTTACTTCAGAAGTAAGAGAGGAGTAAGGAGTAAGAGACTATCAAGGACACAGCAACCTTGGGTGTCTCTGAAAAGAAGGTAGGAGGATGGGCACCAAAAGGAGGGCACAAGGACATAGAGACAAAATTAGTCATTTCACAATCTGCCTAGGATCTGTTCCATTTATAGAGTACCTTCCCAATAATGGAAAAAAAAAAAAAAAAAAAAACAAACCCTAAGATACTTTGATCTTCAGGAAAGAAAAGGCCTATCAGGTTGTGTACATTTTAAATATATTTTTCACTCCCTCCGAAACACACTATTCCACACTATTCTAGTGCCTTCTATCTGTTGCAGCACCAGACTGAGTGATTTCACTAGCAGTTGTCCAGTGAATTACTTTGTCTGGCTCTGGTGGGAGTCTTTGTGACTCCCACCAGATGACTAGGTGGGGCTATGCAAATGTAAGGTGCTTGTGGCCCACCAACAGGATTAGATAACTTGTTAGTAATGTAAATAAGGTACATGACACTGATATGGGGGTGGGACCATGGAAATAGGTGTAAGGAATCCTAATGTGGGGATTAGTCAGTTTTGTCATTTCACTAGGCTTAAAATGAGCTCTCCCAGAGGCACAAAAGGGGGATCTCACTACCATCAAGAAGTAAAAGCCAGCAGTGGAGAACATTCTTGGCCCCAAGATCCCTGCACTAAGATGATGGCAGAATGACAGCAGCAGCAAAACTGAGAGATTAGCACAAGACAGAGCAACAGGCTTAATGGCCCATGGAGTGAGAAAGCTGAGTGCCTTTGGGCAGGTTTGCTGGTGGAGAAGGGTGCACTTAGGTGCACCTATTGGGAGAACTAGAAGAGCTCTGTAACACTTGCCTGAGCAGGGTAGAGGCCAGACCTAGAGACCAAGGGCTAAACAGAAGTGTGCCTTTGTGCATGGCTGAGGGGAGGCTGTCCTGATTGAAGAATTGTATCCTGAGTATTCCTGAACCTGAGTTGTAACCTGGTACTTCCCTTATAAACCCAATAATTGAGAGTACTCTCTGTGAGTTCTGTGTGGCCATTGTGTGAATTATCAAACCCAGCAGGGAAGTGGAGGGTACCATGGGACAGACAGTTGGTATAAGAATCGGTAAAGAGGTTGGAGGGTGGTGGCATATCTGACCTCACAAGAATCAGCCTTGTGCTGTTGTTGGTGATTTTCTCTCCCCTTGTGAAGTCAGAGGAGCTCAGAAGACACTACTCCCATGCCCTTTTTGCACCAGCCAACTCCTCTGCTCTCTCATCTATGATGAGGGAGATACTACAGGCAACCTATTTCATTCCGCAAATACACTGTGAAGTACTTGGAACTTCCAGGAAAAAGATCCAGGAAACATTTAGAAATTTCAGGACACTTCTGCTGTGCAGATGGTGAGATAGTCACAGGATTCTGAACTGATGTGAGCACCTGTAAAAGATCAAGGGGTTTTTCCTTGACCATGCGGTGCATTGCATTTTCTTTCCTTCCCCTCCCCACGTAGTCTTTATGCTGTGGTCTACTTTTGGCAGCTGATTTGACTAGCAAGTTCACCTGGTCAAACACTCAAAGTAGATTTTCCAAAGTAAATTCCTCCACCCCTGTGCCTTTTTATTTTTCAAACCTGGATATCTTATTTTCCTCTAGCAATGCTTTTCTCTCTCTTCCTACCAACACTAATTAGACATACATTCTGTGTGATTCACATTCCCTTCCTCCCTTCCTCTGAAGTGGAAAAAAAGATTGTCATGTGTTAATGGGCAAAGGGTTAACCTTGAATCTGTATCTTATTTAGATATAGATGCCCAAGTTCTCCTTGGAGGATAAAGGGATTTTTTTTTTAATATGAAGGGGTTGCATCACTCTACTCATTCTGCCCAATGACAAAACAGAATCTGTTAAAGACTAAGACTGGGAGAGATGAGAGAAGTGCTCATTTCCAGTGCCAAAGAGAACAGACCAAGAGAAATTAATAAGGTGTGACTAATCCGGTTTCACTCCTAAGTATATCATCTCCCTCCCTCCCTCCTGAATATTCACATTGCTAAGGGAGATGTCTGTGGTCCTTCTGACAGTTAATGAGTAAGGACGCTCAAGAGAAGTTTTTCAGAATACCTGCTTCTGAGCCAGGGTGTTGAAGTGATGAAACCCTAGCTCCAAATTGCCTTGGGAAATTCAGTGCATTTATGTTCTAAGTACAAAGCCCCTCAAACTCACTTTGAAAGTTTGCTTAGAGTCTAAATAAATCAAACTGAAAGACTTAATTATGAAATCCCAGAGCTGGTCATGAGGATAATAAAATGCCTGGATTTCTGTATCAAAAGAACTGTTAATATTTTAGCAACTCCTAACTGTCTGTGTTCTATTTCTCAATTCATGATTATAGTTTGATTTTAATAGAGCTTAAAAAAAGTGAGACTTATGTTTAGTTGCTTAGTATTGCATTGTTTGTCTTTCCTTGTTGTTGTTATGTTGTTAGGTGCCATCGAGTTGGCTCTGACTCATAGTGACCCTATGTATGAAAGAACAAAGCACTGCCCAGTCCTGTGCCAGACTCACAGTCCTTACTATACCTGAGCCCATTGTTGTTGCCTCTGTGTCAATCCATCTCCTTGAGGATCTTCCCTTTTTTGTTGACCCTCCACTTTATCAAGCATGATATCCTTTTCCAGGAAATAGTTCCTCCTAACAACATGGCCAAAGCAGGGGAGGTAGAGTCCAGCCATTCTCACTTCCAAGGAACATTCTTTCTGGCTGCACTTCTTCCAGGAAAGATGTTAGTTCTTCTGGCAGTCCATGATACTTTCATTACTCATCACCAATACCACAACTCAAAAACATCAACTTTTCTTCAGTCTTACTTATTCTTTGCACAGCTTTCACATGCATATGAGGTGACTAAAAGTACCATGGCGTGGGTCAGGTGCACACTAGTCTGCAAAGAGACATCTTTGCTCTTCAGCACTTTAAAGAGGTCTTTTGCAGCAGATTTGCCCAGTGCAATATGTCATCTGATTTCTTGACTGTTGCTTCCATTGGTGTTGATTGTGGAACAAAGTAATAGGTAATATTTGACAACTTCAATCTTTTCTCCATATATCATGATGCTCATTATTGGTCCAGTTATGAGGGATTTTGTTTTCTTTATGTTGAGGTTTAATTCATACTGTAAACGGTAGACTTTAATCTTCATCAATAAGTGCTTCAAGTCATCTTCACTTTCAGCAACCAAGTTTGTATCATCTGCATATTGCAGGGTGTTAATGAGTCTTCCTCCAATCCTGATGTGGTGTTCATCTTATTATAATCCAGTTTCTCAGATTATTTGCTCTGAATGCAGATTAAATAAGTGTTTTGAAAGAATCCAAACATGATACCATTTTGAATCAGACAACCATATGACCTAGTATGCCAGCAATGACAAATTGAAGAGAAATGGCACAGCATTCATTGTCACAAAGAATGTTTCAAGATCTATCCTGAAGTACAATGTTGTCAGAGATAGGAGAATATCCATATGCCTACAAGAAAAACCATTTAATATTAGACGTATTCAAATTTACACACCAACTACCAAAGACAAAGATGAGGCATTTGAAGATTGTTTACCAACTTCTGCAGTCTGAAATTGACCAAACGTGATCAAGTTGTGTTGATTATTACTGGTTATTAGAATGTGAAAGTTGGTAATGAAGAAGAATCGCCAGCAGTTGGTAAATATGGCCTTGATGATAGAAATGACACTGGAAATAGCATGATGGAATTTTCCAAAACCAATGGCTTATTCATTGCAAATACCTTTTTTCAACAACATAAACACTGGCTATACATGTGGCCTTCACCAGATGGAGTACACAGGAATCAGACCATCTGTGCAAAAAGAATATACAGAAGCTCAGTTTCTTCAGCTAAAACAAGGCCAGGAACTGAGTATAGAATAGACCATCAACTGTTCATATGCCAGTTCAAGTTGAAGCTGTAGAAAATTAAAACAAGTTCATGAGAGGCAAAATATGACCTTGATCATATTCCACCTGAATTTAAAGACCATCTAAAGAATATATTTGACATATTGAACACCAAAGACTGAAAACCAGATACATTGTGGGATGATATCAAGAACATTAAATAAGAAGAAAGCAAAAGGAAGTAAAAGGACAGGAATGGGGGAAAAAAAAGACCAAAATGGATGTCAGAAGAGACTCTGAAACTTGCCCTAGAATGGAGAGTAGCTAAAGCAAATGGAAGAGATGACAAGATAAAACAGTTGAACAGAAGTTTTCAAAGAACAACTTGAGAAGACAAAGTCAACTATTATAATGAAAAGTGGAAAAATGTAGAGTTAGAAAACCAAAAGGGAAGAACACACTTGGCATTCCTCAATCTGAAAGAACTGAAGAAAAAATTCATGCTTTGAATTTGCAATATTGAAAGATTCTATGAGCAAAATATTGAAATATGTAGGAAAGATCAAAAGAAGTTGAAGGAATACACAGAATCACTGTACCAAAAAGAATTGGTCAATATTCATCTATTTCAGGAGGTGACATATGATCAAGAGTCAATGGTGTTGAAGGAAGAAATTGAAGCTGCACTGAAGGAATTGTTGAGGAACAAGGCTCCAGGAATTGACAGAATACCCACTGAGATGTTCAACAAATGGATGCCCCACTGAAGGCATTCATCTATGCCAAGAGATTTCGAAGACAGCTACCTGGCCAACTGACTGGAAGAGATCCATATTTGTACACATTCCAAAGAAAGGGATCCACATAATGTGGAAATTATCTAACAGAATCATTACAGTGGCATCAGGATTGGAGGAAGAATCATTTACAATCTGCAATACGCTGACGACACAACTTTGCTTGTTTAAATGAGGATGACTTGAAGTACTTACAGATGAAGGTTGAAGAATACAGTCTGCAGTATGGATTATATCTCAATATAAAGAAAACAAAAATCCCCACAACTGGACCAATAAGCCGCATCACAATAAATGGAGAAAAGATTGATGTTGTCAAAGACTTCACATTGCTTTGTTCTACAATCAATGCCAATGGAAGCAGCAGTCAGGACAACAGACGATGTATAGCACTGGGAAAATAGTCTGCAAAGGACCTCTTTCAAGTGCTGAAGAGCAAAGATGTCTCCTTGAGGACTAAGGTGTGCCTGACACAAGCCATGGCATTTTCAATCACCTCATATGCATGTGAGAGCTGGGCAATGAATAAGGAGGACCAAAGAAGAATTGATGCTTTTGAGCTGTGGTGTTGGCCAAGAATACTGAAAGTACTGTGGACTGCTAAAAGAACTAACAAGTCTGTCCTGAAGGAAATGCAGCCAGAATGCTCCTTGGAGGCGAGAATGGCCAGACTTCGTCCCACGTACTTTGGTCATGTTGTCAGAAGAGACCATTCCCTGAAGGAGGATGTCATGCTTGGTAAGGTGGAGGGTCGATGAAAGAGAGGAAGGCCTTCAATGAGATGGATTGACACAGTGGCTGCAGCGATGAGCTCAAGTATAGCAGCGATCATGGATCTGGCTCAGGACCGGGTGGTGTTTCTTTCTGCATGCATAGGGTCGCTATGAGTCAGAGACGCCTTGGCAGTCCCTAACAACAACAATATCATTATCACACACAAGGAAAATCTTGCTGAAGATAATTGAAAACTGGTTGTAGCATTATATTGACAGGGAATTTCCAGAAATGCAACCTAGATTTAGAAGAGGCCATGAAACAAGGGACATCATTGTTAATGTCAGATGGATCTTAGTTGAAAACAAAGAAAACAGAAAGATGTTTACTTGTATTTAATTCACTATACAAAAGCATTAGACTGTGTGGAACATAACAACTTATGGATAACATTGAGAAGAATGGGAATTCCAGAATACTTAATTGTGCTCTTGAGGAATCTGTATATAGATCAGGAGGCAGTCATTCAAACAGAACAAGGGTATACTGCATGGCTTGTCCATCCTAACGTATAATTTCTTGATGAGGAAGAGCCAGCACATTTCTTGGTGAGGAAGAGCCAGCACAGTCAAAACTGAGCCCTATGGGGTAACTTAGTCAACACTACACAAACACAAACATAGAATCACTTTTTGGCTTCCCCTGTGCCCTCTTGTGCCACCAATCCCAGCTAGTTTGAAAACCAAAAATAATTTTGTTAAATTGACTATACTGCACACACATACACACACAAAAGTGTCTACTCTCTCCTTTAATCAGGAATCATGACTTGAAACCTCTAGAGACCTTGAAGAGTGAAAAGACACAGGTTAAGTGGCACTTGGAGACTCTTTAGCTTCTTCTATTCAGATGAAAAATATATGAAGGATAGTGGAGTCTACAAATCCTTCAATTTTCTTGAAAAAGTTAACCTCTATTATCTTAGAGGTTAGAAAACTCTCCAACCACACTTAACATTCTTAAATGTATTATGCATGTACAGATATTCATTGTAAGAAAATCAGAAAAATTAGATAAGAACATTGAAGGAAAAAAAAAAAAAAGATTGAAACCACTATGATCCAATCACAAAGTGGTAACTACTTTTATTTTTTTGTATGGGCTATTCCAAGCTTTACATCATCATGTTACCACAACTGTAAAGATGACTCTCTGGCATTATTTTTAACAGCTTCATGGTGGTTCACTGGTTGTACTGAAAGATTAACCTATTTCAAACCAAGATGAGCTATTTGGTGTCTACCGGGATCTAATGTGATACAATAAAAGCCATTAGGAGCAAGTGGTTTCTCATTTTTTCTTGAGGATGGAAGTACTGTGAAAAGGGGATTTGATTAAGAGAATATGGAGACAAATCAGAATCTTTAATCCAGGGCTTAGCCTTTTGGAATCATGATTTAATCTAAAACAGGAAGGCTTTTTAGAGCTGTCACTTAAAAATATGCTCGCTCTTGTCTCTGATGCTGTTTTAATGCAACCACTGACAAGAATCCACTCTTCACAATACTAGAGCCAGGCCAAGCATATTTTAAAGTGTCAGGTCTAATTTCCAACTTCAGCCTCAGTGTTATGAATATAAATCATCATCCAGAGAAGTAAACACGCTATATAGGTCATGGTCAGCAGCTTATCTTTCTCAATAAACTTTCCAAAGACTAAAACTAATCTCTAGGAATGGAGATAATTAAAGAGAGCTAAAGTCTCTCCTCCAAGCAGAAACTGGATCAGATCTTCACATGGCTAGAGTTTGAGGCTGGACATAGTATACAGAAAAAAAACCAAAGTTTACAATAAATGGCCATTCTGTATGCTTTATATTAAAATCAGATACTTGTAACGATCTTCACATTTGCTACCTGCAAATTATATGTGTTTATCAGGTGAAGAGTCATTTTTTGGGGAAGGAATAATTCCAGGCAAAGAGAAAGTGTATGCAAATAGACTAGAGCATCAAAAGGGTAGAGAACTGTGGTAACTATAAAACCAACCAAACTCACTGCCATTGAGTTGGTTCCAATGCATAGAAACCCCTCCTTGGGGATAAGCATGGAAGTACATTGCCCAGTCTTCCTTTCAAGGAGTGGCTGGTGCATTTGAACTCCCAACTTTCTGGTTAGTAGTCAAATGCCTTAGGCACTATACCACCACTATATGTAGGTGGAAATGATGGAAGCTTGAATTAGTCTTGGGCATCATGATGGAGCAGTAGACCACCAGATCAGATCATGAAAGTCCCTCTAGTCAATGGTTCTCTAACATTATAATCATCTAGGAGTTTTAAAAAATACTGATACGTGATTTCCAACCATATAGCTTCTGCTTTAATAGGGGTATGATCTGGGTTTCAGGATTATTAAACACACCTTGCTAACCTGAATACAGAGCAAAACTGAGAACAACCTTTCCAGGCCATTATAAGAAGTATGGGCCTCATACAGAGAAAATCAAAGATATAGTCATTGTTTTAAAAGTACAAAAATGTCATATTTAGATTCATGTCTTAAAAATAACATTGTGTAGGATTTGAAGGAAATGACAGAGGTGAGAGCATAGTTTTTAATCATTTCAGATACCCACTTTTATAGAGGAAGCTCTATTTTAGGCTGTTGTTATTAGGTGTCATCAAGTGTGCTCCAACTCATAGTGACCCTAAGTACAAGCAAATAAAACACTATCTGGTCCTGTGCCATCCTCACAATCCTTGCTAAGCTTGAGCCTGTTGTTGCAGCCACCACATCAATCCATCTCATTCACTAACCCTCTACTTTACCAAGCATGATATCCTTCTCAGGGACTGGTTCTTTCTGCCAACATGACAGAAGTCGGTTAGACAAAGTCTGGTCATTCTCCTTTCTAAGGAGCATTATGAATATACTTTTCCAGTACAGATTTGTTTGTTCTTCTGTGATTCCATGATGTTTTTTGGTGTTTTTTGCTAGCGTCACAATTCAAATGCATCAGTTGTTCTGTGGTCTTCCTTATTCATTATCCAGCTTTCACATGCCATGAAAATATCATGGCTTGGGTCAGGCACATCTTAGTCTTCAAAGTTACATCTTTACTTTTTAACACTTTAAAGAAGTCTTTTGCAACAGATTTACCCAGTGCAATAGGTCCTCTGATTTCTTGACTGCTGCTTCCATGTGCATTGATTGCAGATCTCACTGAAATGAAATCCCTGACGACTTCAGCTTTTTCTCCATTTATGGTGATGTTACTTTTGGAAGGAATAAGTCAAAAAGATGAAAGTCTGTCACCTCCTTCCCGATGTCCACTCAGGGAACTGGTCGCTACTTCAAGAAGTATGGGTCCATACCTCAAGCTCTGGTGCAATGGAGCAGGAGTTTTTCCCAGGGCAAAAGCTTGGCCACAAATATTAAGCACCCAGCAGCCCTACCTGAGGGCTGGCTTTCTTTGGAGCAGAGAATGATGATCTCCATGACTAAAGATGTCAAAAACTATGGAGATCTTAGTGGAGAGTAATTAAAAAAAAGGCTGATAACTGTGAAGCAATTAAAAAAGGGAGAGCAGCCAGAAGATAAATAGAGAAAACTAGGAAAAGAGACAGCCAAAAAGAGCCTACTTGAGATGACAATCAACTCTGGGGTTCAGGAACACTGTGTGCAACCACTAGATTATACCCTCTTAGGAAGAGGAAGAGTAGGATATGGGGCAGACTTAAAAGCATTATCTAAATTGAACATAGACCCATTAACAAGAGCTTAAATCACACTGGTAAAAGGGGCTTAAACACAAACTGTGACTGGACAATAAACTACTCTGACCCAGAGGCAACTCCAGTAATTCAGGCTTAAAAAATAAGATCAATCATCTCTGGAAGCCTGAAGCATTTTTCATGCCCATGGCTGCACCATATCAGGAATGATCAAAGAATTTCTAAGCTACTAATCTCTGGCTGAACATAAAACAACAAATAAAATTCCATGTATTGTGAGAATAGCTTCCAAGACACACACACATCCAAAGGAAAAGGTAAAAGCCTTAATGTTTGGGAGCTCTAGTGGAGTAGTGTCTAAGGGACTTGACTGCTAACCAGAAGGATGGCATTTCAACCCCACCAGGCACTCCTCAAAAGGAAGACTGGGCAATCTACTTCAGTAGAGATACTGCTTTGGAAACCCAAAAAGGAGTTGCTATGATGACGGCAGTGATTTTGACACACACACATCCAAAGGAAAAGGTAAAAGTCTTAATACTTAACTCACTGCCATCAAGTTGGATCCAACTCCAAGGCAGTATCAGTATGGAAGTAGATTGCCCAGGCTTCTTTCCGAAGAATGGCTGGTGGGTTTGAACTGCTAGCCTTCTGGTTAGCAGTCAAATACCTTAGGCACTATGCCACCAGAGCTCCTACTCTTAATGCTTAGAAGGGTTTAAATATAACATTTAACCAGTAAATGGCTTATCTCAACACTGGGTTAACTCCTGGGTTTCTAGGCTAAAAAAGTAAAAACAAAGGGAAGAAAATCTGGAAAAGGATATCATGGGCTGAACACTGCCTAAGATGACAATCAACTCTGGGGTTCAGGAAGATTGTGTGCCTACACTAGACTATACCCCAGAGACATTGAAGAATTAGTTCAGTTGAACCAGTAAACAAATAATCAAATGACCAAGCAAACAAGAAAAGCAAATTACAGGATGGGGGATAATCAGTATCCAGAGCTGTTATATTACCTAAAATGTTTAGAGTTTAACAAAATATTATATTACATGATATGCAAAGAAACAAGAAAGTATAATCTATGTACAGGGAAAAAAAAAAAAAAGTAGATAATAGAAACTGTCTTTGAAGGGGCCCAGATGGAGGACATAACAGATAAAGACTTCAAAGCAGTCATTACAAATATGTTCAAAGAACAAAAGAAATCATGCTTAGAAAGGTAAAGGAATGTGTCTCATCAAATGAAGAATATCAATAAAGGTATAGGAATTATAAAATATGAATCAAGTGAAAATTCTGGAGTTGAAAAGTACAACAAACAAAGTAAAAAACTCTGCTGAGGGTCTCAACAGTATGTTTGAAGTGGCAGAAGAAATAAGAAATAAGTGAAATTAAAGACAGAGAAATAGAGATTATGCCAACTAAAGAACAAAACAATAAAAAGAGTATATAAAAATAAGCAGAGCCTCAGAAAAATGTGAAACAGAAAAAAACTAAAATACAAACAATGACAGTACAAGAAAGAGAGGAGAGAAAGGAGAAGAAAAAATATCTAAGAAACGTGGCTGAGAATTTCCTAAATTTGATTTTAAGATTTAATCTACAAATGTAAGAACCTAAACAAACTCCAAACAGTATAAATGCAGAGATCCATATCCGGATACACCATACTGAAGATGTAGAAAGTCAATGAGAAAATTGTGAAAGGATCAAGAGAAAATTACTTATCCATATGGGAATTCCAGTAAGATCATGAGATAACTTCTTATCTGGAATAATGAAGGCTAGAAAGAAGTGGGATGGTATACTAAAGTGTTAAATATACAACAACGGTCAACAAAGAATTCTATATCCAGCTAAACTATCTTTTACAAATGAAGGCAAAATAAAGTTATTGTCAGAGAAACGAAAACTGAGAGAATTTATTCCTAGTAAAGGGAGTCCTTCAAGTGACATCAGATGGTAATTTAAATCCACATCAAAAAGTCACAAAAACAAAAAAAAACAAAGTGTATTGTTAAAGATGATTATGTAGGAAATAACAAAGACAGCATAATTACATTTCTTGTTTCCTTTCTTCTCTTGAAAGGAGCTCTGGTAGCACAGTGCCTAAGGCATCTGACTGACTGCTAACCAGAAGGTTGGTGGTTCAAACCCACCAGTCGGTTTGCAGAATCAAGACTAGGCAATCTACTTCTGTAAAGATTTACCACCTTGGAAACCCAATGGGGGTCACTATGAGTCGGAATAGACTTGATGGCAGTTTTTTTTTTTTTTTTTTGGTTCCCCTCTTGATGTATTTAAAACAATTGTATAAAATAATATGCACATAATTGCAGTGTTGTTCCAATAACATACAGAAATGCAATGTATTTGACAATAACAGTACAAAGGAGACATGTAGGAATAAAACTATATTGGTGCAAGGAATTGACACCAGATGGTAATTAAAATACACAGAAATAAATAATAAAACCAGAAAAGTTAAAAAAGAAGTCAATATAACAAATCTATAAATATAAACTTGTTTATGTCTCTCTACTTACATAATAGATATAAGATTATATAAAGTAAAAATTGTAATAATATGTTGTTTGGGTTTTTAACATATATAGAGGTGGTATAAGCTGTGCTTGACAACTAACCTAAAAGTTCAAAGTTCATACTCACTGAGGAACACAAGGAAAAAAAGCCTGGGGACCTTCTTTCATAAATATTATAATCAACACAACCTTATGGAGTGGTTCTACTCTATAACACATGGAGTCACCATGAGTCAAAGTCAACCTGAGGCCAAAGGCTTTGAGTTTTCTGTTTGTTAGCTTGTTTTAACATATAATACATACAGATAATTACACAAAAATGTGGGAGGTATTGAGCTCTGTAGATGTAATATTCTATATTTCCCTGAAACTAAGAATAAATTTGAAAGTGATTCTAATAATATTATTATATATATCATAAGTCAGAAGGAAGATGGGGCAATCTACTTTCATAACGATACCACCTTGGAAATGCAAGGAGGGGTCGTTATGAGTCGGTCCCAACTCGTTGGCACATAATAACAACAAAAACATATATCATAAGAGTTACAGTAATCACTAAAAGATAACTCTGAAATAATCATTAAAGGAATGAAAATTCCACTTTATGTGAAAGAAGTCAACAAGGATGAACAGAATAACAAAATAAGATATGAGACAAACAGAAAACAAGAAAAATGGCAGGTATAAATTCAGCCATTTCAATTGTTGTTAGAATCAGTTCCAACTTATAGCAACTCTACATATAACAGAACAAAACATTGTCTGGTCCTGAACCACTCTCACAATCTTTCTTATTCCTGAGCCTATTGTTACACCTTCTATGTCAATCCACCTGATACATAGTCTTCCTTTTTTTTTTTTTTGCTGACCCCACTATTTTACCAGCCACTCCTTGGAAGGAAGACTGGGCAATCTACTCCCACAGAGATACTGAATCAAAAACCCAAGGAGGGGTTGCTATGTGTCAGGACTGACTTGATGGCAGCGATATCCTTCTCCAGGAACTGGTCCCTCCAAAGTACATGAGATGAAGTCTCGTCATCCTCATTTTTGAGGAACATTCTGGTTGTACTTCTTCCAAGACACATTTGCTCATTCTCTGGAACATCATCCTATATTTAATATTCTTTGTCAACACCATAATTCAAAAGCATCGATGCTTCTTCAGTGTTCTTTATTCTTTTCCAGCTTTCACATGCCTATGAGGCAATATAAAATACAAAATACATCATGGCTTGGGTCAGGTGCACCTTAGTCTTCAAAGTGACATCTTTGTAATACTTTAAAGAGATCTTTTGCAGCAGATTTGCTCAATGCAATACGTTGTTTGATTTCTTGATTGCTGCTTCTGTGGGTGTTGATTGCAGTTCCAAGTAAAATGAAATCCTTGACAACTTCAATATTTTCTCCAGTTATCATGATGTTGCCTATTGGTCAAGTTAGGAGGCTTTTTGTTTTCTTTTTGTTGAGATGTAATCCATAATGAAGGCTGTAGTCTTTGATCTTAATTAGTAAGTCCTTCAAGTCCATATCAATAATGATATTCAATATGAACAAGTTAAATAATTTGATCAAAAGACAGAAATGGTGAGAATGGATAGAAACAAGAACCATATTTTTGCTGCTTACAGGAAACACACTGTAAATGCAAATATGCAAACAGGTTGAAAGTGAAAGAATGGAAAAAAAAAAAAAAAAAACCAAAAGAGATTTGGAGTGGCTATGGAACTCTGGTAGCATAGTGCCTAAGGCACTTGACTGCTAACCAGAAGGCTGGCGGTTCAAACCCACCAGCCACTCCTCGGAAGGAAGATGGGGCAATCTACTTTCATAGTGAGACTGCCTTGGAAACCCAAGGAGGGGTCGCTATGAGTAGGGTCCGACTTGACGGCGCATAACAACTACAACAACATGGTAATATCAAGTAAAATAGACTTTAAGTAAAAAAAAAAAAAAATTGTTACTAGACATAGCAAAGGACATTTTATAATGAAAAATAGGTCAACACATTAAGAAGGTATAAAATTGTAAATACATTTACATGTAACAGCAGAGTATCAGAATAAAAATGCATACAGAACATTGCCAAGGTATTGCCATAAAACAAGTTTCAGTAACCTTAAAGAAATTGAAATCATATGAAATATCATATCCAGTCACATTAGAATAAAATTAGAAATCAATAGTGGAAGGAATTTTGGAAAATTCAAATATATAGATATTAAACAATACACTCTTTAGTAAGTAGTGTATAAGAAAAGAAATCACAAAGAAAATTAGAAAATACTTTAAGATCAGTGAAACATAAAAGAAAACAAACAAAACAGAACAGAGCATATGGGCTGCAGCTATGTCAGTGCTCAAAGGGAAATTTACAGTTGTAACTACCTATGTTAAAAAAGAAGAAAGATCTCAAATCAATAGCCTAACCTTCCATCTGAAGAAACAAGAAAAGGAAGCACACATTAAAGACAAAGCAACCAGAATGGAGGATATTTTGAAGAATAGAGTGGAAAAAGAATAAAATATAATTAAAAATATAGAGAAAAATCACAAAAAATGGCATTGGTTCTTTGAAAACATGAACAGAATTGATAAACCTTCTGCTAAAATTCATATTATTAAAATCAGAAATGACAGAGGACATCACTATCATCCTTGCAGAAATAAAAAGGATTATAAGAGAATATTATACACAACTGTATGCCAATAAATCAAATAACATAGATGAAATAAGCAAGTTCCTAGAGAGGCACACCTTACTGAAACTGACTTAAGAAAAAATTTAAAAAACTGAGCAAGTCTATAACAGGTAGAGATAAAATCAGTAATTTAAAATCTTCCCACACAGAAAACTCTAGGCTCAGATGATTTCATTGGTGAATTCTACCAAACATTCCAAGAAGAATTCACATCAATACTTCAAAAATGTTCCAAAAAATAGAAAACAAAGAAGCACTTGCTAATACATCCTAACAGGTTAGTATTACTCTGATACAAAAGCCAGATAAAGATATCCCAAGAAAAGAAAAATTCAGGTAAATATTCTTTATAAATATTGACAAAAAAACTCTCAAAAAATACTAGCATACCAAATCGAGCAATATACAAAAAGGATTATACACCATGAACAAAGGGGATTTATTCCAGGAATCCAAGATTGTTTTAACATAAAAATATCAATTAATGAAATATGCCATATGAATAGAATAAAGGAGAGAACATATATCATTTTAAAAACATTACCATCTGAACAGATGCAGAAAAAAAAAAAAATCTGACATAATCCATCACTGTTTCATAATAAAAACATCCAACAAAATAGGATTAGAAGGGAATATCTTCAACCTGATACAGTGCATCTACAAAATATTGATAGATGAGCTGAACATTTACATTAGGTAGATACACTCCTTGGAGAAATCAAAATGGGAGAATAGAAGGGCTGTGTATGCACAGGGAGACAGCTCGGGGGGCAGGAGTACATGTGAAGGAAGGACACAGAGAGGAGGTGGCTATGGGGAGGAAGTGGGAGGAGAGCTGTTGCATCTTGGGAGACAGCAGTCAATGTCATGAGAGAAAGTATATGTGAACTGCTGTATAGATAATGAATTTGCTCTGTAAACTTTTACCCAAATCACAATAAAGTTAAATACATATATCGATAGATAATATTATACTTAATGGTGCATGAGTAAGTGTTTCTCCCCTAAGATCAAGAACAAGACAGGAATGTCTGATCTCACTACTTCTATCCCACACTGTAAAGAATATCTAGCCAGAAGAAGGAGGCAAGGAAAAGAATAAAAAGTATCTAGATTGGAAAATAAGAAGTAAAACTATCTCTGATTCCAAATGTCATGTTTGATAGAGAAAATCCTAAGGAATCCTCTTAAATTCTATAAGAACTAATAAACAAATTTAGCAAGGTTGCATGATACAAGATTAATGTACAAAAATGCATTGTATTTCAATACATTAAACAATCAAAAACCAAACTGCTGTCATCTAGTTGATTCAGACTTAGAGCAAGCCCCATAGGGTCTCTGAGGCTGTAAATCTTTACAGGAGGAGACCCCTTATCTCCCTTCTGTGGAGTGGCTGATGTATTTGAACCACTGAGCAGACGCCTGATCCACTCCACCACTAGAGCTCTTAATTTCTCTACATTCCGAGATTGTTTCAAGATTCCGTGTCCCTTGCATTTCCATATGATTTAATTAAGTTTGTCAATTTGTACAAAACAACCAAGATTCTGATCAGGATTGCATTGAATATGTAGAATGAATTGAGGGATAAGACCAACTTAACAATATTGTCTTCTGATCCATGAACATTTCAATACATTAGCAATGAAAAAAAAAAGGAAAAGGAAATTAAAAAAAATAAATCTATAATAGTATCAAAGTAAGACCTGTACAGTGAAAATTATAATAAGTGTTGAAATAAAGACGATCTATATCATTTTACTTAATTAAATGTTGAAATATTCATGGATCAGAAGACAATATTGTTAAGTTTGTCTTACCATTTAATTCAATCTACATATTCAATGCGTTCCTTACAAAATCTTGGCTGTTTTGCACAAACTGACAAATTTAATTAAATCTCATGTGGAAATGTAAGGGACATAGAATCTTGACATAATCTTGGAAAACACACTTTGAAAACACACTTCCTAATTTCAAAACTTAATGCAAACTTACAGTAATCAAAGCAATGTGGTACTAGCATAATGACAGAAATATAGATGGGACTGAATGGAGAGATCAAAAACAAACTTGTATTTTTATGTTTAGTTGATCTCTGACAATGGTGTTAAAACAATTCAACTTGGGAAAGAATAGTCTTTTCTTTCTTTTGTTAACAAATTGTTCTGGGAAAACTGGATACAGATGCAAAGGAATGAAGTTGTATTCCTAATTTACACCACATGCAAGAAGTCATTAAAACAAATTACATATTTAAATAAAAGAGCTACAATTTTAAAACTCTCAGAGGAGAATATTGGAATAAATTGATGTGAACTTTAGTTAGGCAATGGATTCCTAGAGCTAGTACTAAAGAGAACAAGAGAAAAAATGATATATTAAACTTAACAACTTTGTGCTACAGATAATAACATAAAGAATGTGTAAAAGACAACCTATGAAAAAATGCTTGCAACTTACATACTTCATAAATAATGTTGGACATAAATAATCTACAATCTATAAAGAACTCTGATACATCAAGAATAAAACACAAATAAGCCAATTTTAAAAATGGCCAAGGATTTGAAAAGATGTTTCTCCAAAGAAGATACACAACTTACCCATAAGTACATGAAGAAAATTCTCAGTATTACTAGTCATTATGGAAATGCAAATTAAATCACAATTCATCCCCATTACAAACCCACCACCAATAAGTCAATTCTGACTCGTAGGGACTCTATAAGGCAGTCTTGAACTACCCCTAGGATTTTCAAGGCTGTAAATCTTTACAGAAGTAGACTGCCTTATTGTTCTCCCACAGAGATTGGTGGGTTCAAACTGTCAAGCTTTTGGTTAGCAGCTGATTGCTTTAACCAGTGCACCACCAAAGTTCCTTCATCCTTATTAAACTCACTGCCATCGAGTCGGATCCGACTCATAACAACTCCTCCTTAGGTTTCTGAGGTGGTATCACTACGGAAGTAGATTGCCCAACCTTCCTTCTGAGGAGTGGCTGGTGGGTTTGAACTTTCAGCCTTCTGGTTAGCAGTCAAATGCCTTAGGCACTCCCTATTAAAATGGCTATAACAAAAAATATAAATAAACAATAACAGATTTTGGTATGGATTTGGAGAAATGGAGGCTTCGTGTGTTGTTGGTGTATCCACTTGGTAAAACAGTTTTACAGTTCAAAAAATCAAATATAACATTACCATGTGATCTAGCATTTCCATTCCTCATTATATACCCAAGAGAAATGAAAATGTATGTTCATAAAAAGATGTGCGCATGAATATTCATAACAGCATAATTCAATATAGCCAAAAAATAAAAACAATTCAGATTTCCATCAACTTATAAAGGGATAAATAAAACATGGTATATCATTTGGTATTCCAAAATGTGGAATACCATGGGATGGTATTCTTCATTAAAAAAGAATGAAGTACTTATACATGCTACAACACACATAAGTCTTGAAAATATTAGGCTAAGTAAAATAAATTAATCATTAAGGACCAGATATTTTATGATTCCATTTATATAAAATGTCCAGGCACAATATGGTCATGGTTACTTATGAGGTTGGGGGAAGTAAAGGGTATGTTTAGGATACATAGAAAGTGCTTCTGGAATGGTTGGCAGTATTCTATTCTTTGACCTGGCCATGGTTACAAGGGTCTTATAATATTTCATTAAATCATATATTGTATTTTGTGTTGTTTTCTGTAGCTGTGGGGCTTTTTTTAAAAAAAATAAAAATATGTTATTTTAATAGAATAAATAAAACTTTACTCTGGCAGTAGTATGGAGAATGGATCTGGACAGACAGAGATTAGAGCCAGAGAGAACAGATAGAAAGCTAATGCAACAGGCATGAGAAGTTGGAGATATTGTAGGATGTTACCTAAGGGACAAAATAATAGTAATAGGATTTATTGACCAATTGGATAAAGTACATGACGGAGAGGTGGAAGTCTAGTCTAAGATGACTTACAACTTTATGGCTGAAAGGAGCATCAGATTAAAAAAAAAACACAGGGAAAGGTACACTCCTTCTCCCACCCCTGATAGCCTTTGATTATCAGTTTTGCCTGCTCAGCAGCTATTCTACTGGTCTCATAACAGAAATCATACTTTCCTCAGAAGCCACATTCTCATTATATCTTATTTAAATAGACTGATTTAAAAGTGCTTCAGGACATATTCAGTACCATAAACCTAGCTAATTGAAGCACCAAATCCAATGCCATAAATCCCATGATGCAAGTATGGGCACATGACACTCAAGCCAGATTTGTTGGAAATGAAAGGATGAAGCCATCTCTTGTTCTTCCACACCAAGAGATATACAGATGTGCACTTAACACCACTGTTGCTACATGAAGTGAGAACTTGAGTGAGACTGACACAAAGGAAAACAGAGCAAAGGGACAGACACACATACACATACCCAAACACAGACTCCATACATGTATTCACACAGAGTGCTAATTACATCATTTTATTTCCAGGATGCAGTCAAGTCAGATGACATGCTACTCCTGCACTTTTCATTAGGTCTGAGCCATTATATTCCTACTATTCCTTTTGTGTTGTTATTGTTAAGTCAGTTGGAGTTCATTGAAAATCAGCGTCTTGACTAATACAAGGATCGAGAATCTTTAAGCTTTTTCCAGATCCTAGCTCTGTTCCATAGAAATATAATGTGACCACACAAATAATTTTAAGTTTTCTAGTAGCCACATTAGGAGCTCTGGTGGTGCAGTGCCTAAGGCATTGGACTGCTAACCAGAAGGCTGGTGGTTCAAACCCACCAGCCGCTCCTCGGAAGGAAGGTTGGGCAATCTACTTCCATAGTTATACTGCCTTGGAAACCCAAGGAGGGGTCGCTATGAGTTGGATCTGGCTCGACAGCAGTCAGTTTGGTTTAGCTTGGTTTAGCAGCCACCTTAAAAAAAGAAACTTAAAATAAATGGGTAAGAGTAATTCGAATAATATATTTTATGTAATCTAACATATCCAAAATATCATTTGTACATATAATCAATATTTTAAATGTATGAAGATGATTTATATTTTCCTATTAAATCCGACTCAGTGACAGTAAGGTTTTTTTTTTTTTTTTTTTTTAAATTAAGTCTTAGAAATCTGGTGTGTATTTTACACTTATTGTGCATCTCAATTAGGACTAGCATCATCTCAAATGCTTAACAGCCACATGTAACTGGTAGCTATTACATTGGCTAGCACAGTTCTAGATCATGTTCTATCCTCCCTTAGTACAATCTGTCTTCTCCTGAAACCCATAAAGCTGTTGGGCATCATAGAAGTCATGTGGTCCACACTCTTATTTTACAGATGAAGAAACTGTAGTAACCCAGAGTAATGAGACCAAGTTAGGTTCAGAGCTAGAATTCACAAATAGCAACATAAAATACAACTGAGAGATATTGAGTATTTATTATGTGTCAATATTGATGTTGAGGGTGTAGGTTTTATTATTTGTTAGTTTTTATTAATTTTTGTGTTTGGATATCCAGTATTAAATCCTTCCTATCTGGGAAAATTAATAACAGTAAGAGATAACCTCTAATGAGCTCTCACTATATGCAGATACTATTCTAAGAATTTGACACATCACAACTCACTTAATCTTGAAATAATCCTATGAGGTATCTTAACCTTCCTCATTTTACTGATGACAAACTGAAGGACAAATGTAGTAAGTATAGAGTTGGGATTTGAAGCCAGGCCATCTGAATCCCAAATCTACACTCTTTATTATTCCACTATTCTTCCTTTATGGTCTTTTTGGAGGCAGCATTCTGTATCCCATTGTAGAAACCAAATGAGACAATTACTCCCTCTCTTTGTTGCCTGGTAGCCAAGGTATGTGCACCTAACTCAAGCTTGGCCAACCAATTATTCCCACTCGGAAATTAAAATCTCAGGGAAATATTACAAATATAAAGGATGTGTGAGAATTTATTCATAATGGAGGCCAGGAGAAGCAGCCAGAGCACGCAGGGCAGTCTAGCCAGATTGTGCCATGTGCCCAAAGACCTTAATCCCTACCTGGTTTCCAAAACAGAATCTACAGCTCCATGTGAATCTGTGAAGTTCTGATGTGCTTACAATAAATGTTCTTTTGCTTAAAACATCCAGAATCAATTTTCATTATGTATAGAAAATAATGTTGATCAATGCTTATAGAAAATATTATATAATTAGTTTACACAGGAAGAAATTAAACCTCTAAAATATGAAGTACTTTTCCCAGGAAGTAGTTGGCAGAGCTAGAATTTGTATCCAAGTATCTATTGCCTTAACTATCTGCTCTCCTGTAGCAGATCAGTGGAAGAGATATTTTGTTTGGGGATTTTAAGGAACTAGGTAATTATGATAGGTAGTTGGCTATCAACTCCATCTGCCATCACACCAGCTCTGCCTTTCTCAAAGTGGAAACCTTCATTAAAGTCCTACGTAATTTTAGTTTTAGCCCAACAGAGAAGAAGAAAAGGGTCAGGACTTGGGTAGCTTCCACCTTGCAGTCACATTTGAACAACAGGTCACCTTGTTAAAACCAAAGTGGTTTCCACGCAGAACTAGAGAGAGCAGTTTTATAAATACATGTACAAACACAGCTACCCTTTGCCTTTTGGGTGTGTGGATGGCTGAAAGCAATGTGTCAGAGAACACTGGTAAGATGAACCCAGAGCCAAGAAAATAGCATCACAATGTTGAAGTACTGGCAATAGGTCAGAGGTGACAACAGAACAGCTACAGAATGCTTACATAAGTCAGAACAAAACTACGCACACATTCACACACACACATGGTAAATCACTCATGAGTACATAATTATACAGAAATCAACAAGCACCACACAACAAAATCACCTCAATCAAGCTGGGAAAAGCATGGGGAGAAGAGAACTCTCAGTTACTATTAACAGAAAAGTAAATCAATTCAGCCACTTTGAAACACAATCAGCATTATTTATTAAAATTGTAAATGCATAGATCCTTTGTTATGCAACCTCAATTCTGACAATATGGAAAAGTATATATATAAGGATATTTATGGCTACATTTTATTCATAACAACCCAATAATGATAGTAATGTAAATGTCCATTAAAAGAGAATTGATTAACAATTATAATATGCCCATATTTCAGAATATAAAATAAAGTATACAAAGAATAAGTCACTTTTATACATGAGAATGTGAAATGATATTCATGATAGATTAGTGTAGGGAAAACTAAATGACAGAATAGTATTAGATAGAGTAGATCAAGAGATAGGTATGTAGATTAACATGCAATGTCATTGCCATAAGTCTTTTATTATATTAACTTATTTCAGCCTCACAATAAATATATGAGGGTGCTACCATTGCTATTTTTTATTTATAGATAAAGATATAAGACAAGTTATAGAGAAGTTAAATGCCTTACCCAAAGTCATAATATCTGGTCAATATTATGGAGAGGGTAAGAGGCAGACTATCAGTTTTTCTTTATACAATTCCATATGCAGGTGTATTTCTTAAATGAACTAACATTTTTTTAAAAAAATAAAACTTAAAAAACAACACCATGACAATCTTCCAAAAAAAAAAAAGAAAAAGAACTTACAGACACCTGTTGTTGTTGTTGTTATGTGCCATCGAGTTGGACCTGACTCATAGCAACCCCTCCTTGGGTTTCTGAGGCAGTATCACCATGGAAGTAGATTGCCAACCTTCCTTTTGAGGAGTGGCTGGTGGGTTTGAACCACCAGCCTTCCGGTTAGCAGTCAAGTGCCTTAGGCACTACACTACCAGAGTTCCTTACAGACCCCTATATTCTCTTATACTTATGTTGGGCTGACTCCTGCCTAACCCTACACCACATTTCTTAACTCCCTTCCTCCTGTGCTTTACTCTTCCACTTTGAAATGATAGAAAGAACCTTGCTCCTCTTATTTC
The DNA here is from genome assembly GCF_000298275.1 of Orycteropus afer afer. NCBI lineage: Eukaryota > Metazoa > Chordata > Mammalia > Tubulidentata > Orycteropodidae > Orycteropus > Orycteropus afer. The sequence continues at coordinate 13,062,438 of NW_006921643.1, read as the reverse complement.
CCCAGAGAGATATTTCCACCTTCTAATAGCTTTTTCCCTTAGGAAATATCAGTTAATGTTCAAACTGAAAGCTTCTTTGCTCCATCATTTCGCACAATGACACAATTGTATGTGTGCTACATTAAAAATGAAAAGATGGAGGCAATGTTTAGGGGACAGGGAGATTCAGTTATGGGCAAGGCATAATTTGTGAATGAGTAAGTGTAATGTTGCAACAACCTGATAAACATAATGTCACTGAACTATAAATATGACAATTGGTGAAATGTCAAATGTTTTTGTTACATGTTTATTTATCACAATATATATTTTTTTAAAAATATGAAAGAAAAGTAAAGTATTTTATGGGACCTATTTAGTGGTAGCTACCACTATGATCCAGCTGCATTATGACATATTTTAGGGGTTGATTAGATCAATGTTCCAGTCACTTCAACTAGAATGAAAAAGTCTGCTTGAGTGACCCTTTTAAAACATTATTAGATTTTTCCAGTTGTAATCAATTTATTGCAACACATTCATAAAGCATAATGTAAAACTTTATGTCAAAACTGGACAAAAACATGGTGTAAATAAATGAGATAAAGTATAAAGCAATCGGGCTTAATCCTCCCCACCTCTGGCTTTTTAAGAGGATCACAATAATTCACATCAGCAATATTATTCTATGAGTTCAGTTACACCTCCTTCTCTCAGTTAAGATCCACATTCTGAATATGATGATGTTTATGAAAGTCTCTTTGTGAAATACAGTAAATTTAACTATTAATTCCTGCATTTATTATAAACACATGATTACCTCAAATTTCAAATATAAAAGAAACCACTGCTTAGCTGGAAAGTAGACGTTAGGCTTTACCATAAAAGACAAAGATTGGCCAGAAAAGTAAAGATGCCCACTTAGTCAGTTCACTCTTCGAGGATAATTATATCCAAACAATAAACATTACTTTAGCTACCCCAGAGCTAAAGGTGTTATAGGTGAGTAATCTCCCAGCTCAACAAACTGGCTCAGTGGATGGTTTTGTTTCATTGAAGAAACCAATTAGCTTTCAGTGTGCTGGAAAGTGGGAAACAATTTCACAGATTAGTAGAGCTAAGGGCTCTGTCTGCCGGTGATGTCGGTGTGTGGCAAGAACCACTCCCTGCTCTTTCTAGGTCAGCATAATCAGCAGATGATAACAGGACACACAAGACAGCAGCTTCCACTGACAGACTCTTCACCAACAGAACACATTACGAAGAAAATCTGATGACAGTGACTACAGCAACAAAATAATATATATTACCACATTGTTTTTCATAAGCAAAAGGGTATGACTCAGTATTTACAGCAGGAAAGATGAAGTCTCAAAGGAAGGCAAGCCATCATTTTTATTGCAGATATGTTAATTCTACCAGGCACGTAAGAAGGAACACTGGAATATAAGAAACCAGAAGTAGAGGAGCTTATCAAATCTACTTGGGAAGTCAGAAAAAGGTGTATACTATATCTTATGCTGGGTAAAACCCAGTCACTAGTGCTCAGATGGCTCCCTTCTTACCCTCCCGAGAGGGACCGGGTCTCCGGGAGCAAGGTAAGCATGGGCGGGCTGGTGCTTACTCACTGATCTGCACTGAACACTTTCCCTTGTTACCCTCCTGAGAG
>NW_006921643.1:13045966-13057545 GCF_000298275.1 Orycteropus afer afer | reverse complement strand
GCTCAAGTATAGCAGGGATTGTGGGGCTGGCACGGGATCGGGCAGTGTTTCCTTCTGCTGTGCATGGGGTCACTATGAGTCGGAAATGACTCGACGGCACTTAACAACAACAACAACATATCTTATGCTGCTTTTCTATTTTACATAGCAAATAAAGGATCGTGACAGAGGTAGAAAACAAGTGGGCTAAGAATTTCACTTGGACAGCAGACATGCTTAAATTGGCTGACATTTCGTTTAAAATAAAACAAAATTACAAGTCAATCTTTAAAAATGGGGAAGTTTTAAATAACTTAAGAGTTCCAGATTTTCTTGAAAAATCAGAAGCTCTGGGTACTCTAGACAATCACAATCTTAATGGCAGCAATTGGCTCAAGAGGAGTAATGGCTGCCGCTCTAGAAGAAATGTGCACGCCCCAGTTCACTACCTTCCACACTCTTCCCTATTACTTTTCGACACCAAGGATCCACCTCAGTTGCAATTTATCCCTGCATTTGACCTGTTATTTTCTAATAGCACAGAAATATTTTTCTGTACCTATGTTCTCTATCCAAAGTGGACAAACAGCAGAATGACCAATGTTGTTGTTAGTGCCGTCCTGTCATCTCCGACTAGTGACCCTATGAATAGCAGCATGAAACACTGCCTGGTCCTGTGCCAGTCTCAAGAGACATATTAATTTTATTTTACTCTTCACCTGCCACACTCATTTTCATGGCTTGTCTGGCCTCTAAAGGCATTTGAGTTTTTGAGGTCTGCTGTAAGAAGTTGAGAATAGGCTGTCAAAGTCAGACAGATGGGTGAAAATCTTGATTCTGCCATTTAATACCATTTAGTCTTAAATAAATCCTTTAATCTCTTGAATACTCGGTATTCCCATAAATAAAATGGGAATAATTATGCAATTTTTTATCTCCTATGTCAAATATGAAGATTAAATGTATATAGATATGTGTTATGTGTGTATGTGTGTGTTCATGACACATAATATGAACATAGGAAAATGGCAGGAGGAAGAAGGGTGGAGCTGGAGTAGTTTAGAAAAGTCGGGCATAGTTTAGAGGAATAAAATTAGGTTGGCAGAGGAGAGCAATTTATTTGGATAAACTGAATAATCTAATCAGTAATCAAGTTCTTTCTTCCAAATGTCCAGGACCTTTATACATATATCGATAATCAGAGTTTTTATTTTAATCTTTGCCACTCATCTTACTGTCATTGAGTCAATTCTAATTCATAGTGACCCCCATTGGGTTTTTGAGGCAGTAGGTCTTTAAGGAAGTAGATTGTCCAGTCTTCCTTCCATGGAGTGGCTGATGGGTTTGAATCACCAACCTCCTAGTTAGCAGTCAAATGCTTTAGGCACTATGCCACCACTGGGATATAAATCTGATCCAATATAAATCATTCTCTCTGGCCCAAGTGGACCACTGACATAGGGTTATAATCATTAATAAAGGAAGAAAGTTTTCTAAGGAATCATTTAAGTAAGCTGATAATATATAGATACTGGAAAAGGGTTATTAAGATGTTAGATAAAAGTAATTTCCATTTCTACTGCTATTAGGTGACTTTGAGCAATTTTCTTCTGTATCTGTTTCTTTACCTATAAAATGGGGGTAACAGTTGCTTCATAAAGTGCTTGGTGAGGCTTAATTAGTATAATTTCTGTAACACTATTATGAAAGTCTCTTCTAGTAATTAATTTTAAAAGCATTCTACTCAGGTTAGAAAAAATAATGATAATCATAATATTGGTTTTATTTTTAAATGAAAACTTGTGTAATTTTGAACATCAATGAAGGTGGCCTAAATGTGTATGTTATCAAAAAGTACCTGTTTGAAAAGTACATTAGAATAATAGGAAAATAAAGAAGTTACCACATCACTGACTTCATTTTTATTGAAATACAGAATCTTCATGGCTCCTTTTGCAGGATACAAAATGAGTAGTTTAAAATGATCAACATACTGAGAATATACTGTATAGGAAATTCAGTGTGCTTTCTAAGTCATATAGTTTGGTGTTAACATTTTATATCATTTCATGTATTATGATGTGCAATGCTCTAAAAAACATTTGTGAGCCCAGGCAATTTTCTCATGATTCACTAAAGCAGGAATAATTCAAGTTAACAAGCAAGTATTAACTATTAATTTTACACATCCGATTGTATCAGAACGAAAATAAGAAAGATAATCGTCCTAGCCTTCAAGTACCAAATCCTCTATGTCCTGCAATGGCTATCCAAATGGAACTCTGCAACTACCTGCATCAGAATTCCCAGGAGAATGTATTAAAAATGCAGATTTCTTGGCTCCTCTCACAGACTCAGGGATTCAAAACTTCATGTGTTGGCCTAGGTGGTCCGCATTTTAACACACTAGTGGTTATTTGAATGCACCCTAAGGTGTAAGGGTAACTCATCTACTGAAATTAACTGAGTTAAAGAGCTAAATTAGATTCCATTAGTAAATGGTGCACTGGTAAATTATTTGACTACACTCTAGAATGTTAAAAGCATTGTAACTGGAACAGACCTCAAGAAATCAATCATCCAACCACCTAATTGTATTTGTGAAGAAACTACAGCAAATCCCTTCACTTCTTTAAAGTAACTGGCCATTTAACTCAATTTCTATCATATTTAAGTGAAACAACTTATCAGTCATCTAGAAAAAGAAAAAAGTTCCCTGATATACTTTCTGCTGGACAGACTAATGCTGCTCATGTCATATATACGCAGGTAGGCTGCCACTTCTTGACAGAGGCAACTTCATTTAAATTCATAATGAGATTTTTTTTAAGTTCACAATTTATAATTATAAATGTCTTGACATGTCCTTAAAGTAACATTGCACCTGATATCAAGGGCCTTTAATTTGGAATCCATGACCCTGGAGAACTTTCTCGGGGCTCTATGTTTGGTCTTTAGGAGGACTATGAAACCAGCACAACTTTATTCAAACTATGAGATAATTATGTTTTTTGGATTTGAGGGGCTTGTCCATGAATACTATTAGATTCTCAAGGAGGGCTATGAATAAACCACCATAAAATAAATGACCTGGAAAACAGTGTGCAGGAAACTCATTCCAGGGATATTGCCAGTGAAGATGGAAGGACCTTCTGTTTGGTTGGAGGGATGAGAGTGTGAACCAGTTTCATCACACTCTTCCCCCAGGGAAGGGGGTGGAATATCTCATCTACCACATGGAAAATTCCTGGCAAGCCAATTCCCACTCAAACACTAATGACAGACGATGGCTAAACATGTTACCTATCCCATGGTTTGAAGTCTTTCCCACTGAATTCAAACACAACTGCTCTTACTGCTAATTGATCAGAATTGGCGCATGCAATGAACAGCTTGCCATCCTTGATTTTATTCAACTTTCTCATTATATAGTTGAGAAAATTGAGGTTCAGAGAAGTGAAATGACTTGCTTAAGGCCATATAACAAGTTATTGTCGGGGTCTGGCCTTGAAGCCAAGCTTTTTGACTCTAGTGGAACGCATCTGCCATAGCCAAACTGGTAAATGCAGAGACCAAATCTCCCCTTACCCTACCGGAACCTGTCACATCCCTTCCCATGTCATTGTATTCTGGGTGTTCTCTGCCATTTTGACCATAATTCTTTTTCCCAATGTTCTGAATCTTTTTATTTTAAGGAAAACACTGGACTATGTCTATGGAATATAAACTAAAACTAATTAGTAAATTGGAAGATAAACACATTTAGAAAGTCAGAAGGGAAAATGAAGCCTCTGGTATTGCTTCTTGGATTAGTTCAAAAAGAAGAATAAAAAAGGTCACATGAGAAGCTTGCACATTGGCCATGTCCCCTGGGACATCATGTAGGCTCAGCTGAGCACATACATTTCACATTGTGTCCCCTGCTCTTTTCCCACTGTTATCACACATTGGTTACTCTGTAAGAACTAAATCTATCTCCTTCCTCCCCAATGGATCTCTTCTTTTTCTTTCTCTATTTTTCCTGCCTTTCCTCTTCTCATTTTTTATCACTTTTTACTTTGATTTCTGGAGTTTAAAGGTATTTGCGTATAAGCCTTCAGGCCCTGGCAGGATGTAAGTTCCTTGAGGGAGGAAAAGAGAGATATATCTCCCTGTCTGGTTTATTTTTCTTTGTATTCCTCATTTTTGTTCACTCTTATTGTTCTTCAAGAAAGATTTTCTGCCCAATACTACTCATCCCCTACAAGTTTTCTGGCAATTGTTCACTTCCTTTCATTGAAAAATAGCCTGCCTCTAACTCAAAGTATGTGGTCTGCATGGTAGTGTCAAGCATGGTATCCTGTTACCAAGGATGGGTGCATGACTCAGATATGGCCAATCAGAGCACATTATCCTTCATATGTCATATGATTGGTCAAAAGGAGCTATGTGACCGAAGCTGAGCTAAAATTCTTCCAAAGAGTCTTCAGAGTGAAAATTCGTAAGATTCTTCAGGAAAAATTCTCCATCTTGAGTCACTCAAATAGAAAGGTTCACTACCTGAGGCTATGTTCCCTGTTTGCGCAGTGCTGAACCTCCTATAGCTAGAGAGAATAAAAACAATTTGCAGTGAGAGAAAGAAATCATAGGGAACTAAGCTTCTTTTCTCTATATTCTGTAAACCAGAACAGTATCCTTCCAATAAACCCGGCCTTTTGCTTAAGCTAGTTCGAGTTGGATTTCTGACTCTTTCTACCAAAAATCTCTGAAAAATACACTCATAATGTTTTGACTCAAGTATTCAACAGTCATTTACTGAAAAGTTTCTTCCAAGTCTATTTCATTTTCTCATCTCTGCTTATATTTTTACCTTCCTTCCTTCCTAGTTCTGTCTTTTCTTCTGTTTTCTTTTTCTGGAAGATCTCTTTTCTTCTGCACCTGCTGCAAATATTTTCTGCAGAATATGTTTCAAGGAAAAAGAAATATTATTAATCTCAACTGATGTTGGCTGAAACAAGAACTTTGGAATGAGGATGGAAAGTACATTGTTCTCTGTTTAAGAATACACAAGATAATCATTTAGGAAACAGTATCTGCTCTTCTCAGCTGTCCACATCTTTCCTTACCAACGGTGATGGTTGCTAATTCAACTTTTCACTGTACTCATGTCACTGATGAATTACTACCAACTCCATAAGCACCTTGGAAGATTAAAAAAGAACACTGTCTTTTGGCTTGTGCCTCCTAGACTTGCTATTTTCCTTGCTATATGCCAACAATGAAGTAGTAGGGTTTGAAAACAAATTTGCTTATTATTCATAGAGTACATAAAGAATGGTTTGCTTGAGGTTCAGAGATAAGGTAATTCTTGTAAAATGACAACTTGATTTAAGTCATTCAGTCAGGAGGACATGGTTCCAGGAACACTGTCGAAACCACACAAGAATTAAAGGTCTTGTGATGGATGAAGGAGCAAGATCTAATTGGTGTTTTAATAAATGTATTCTGACTCAGTAATCTACCTATATTTATCAACAGAAAATGCTCCTGTCTAAATAAAATTGCCAAGTTATGGTATAAAAACAATGACAAATGCCTTGTAATTGCCTGCTGTACAAGTTTTGGCATCAGGAAGACAAGCAGGATACTGGTGTCTAGAATTGTTTTCATGATGCTGAGTAACAAACAAGCAAGAATAAAGGGTAACTGGGCTTCATTTTCTCTATTTCAAATGGTCTTGAGTGGTCTCAATACTTAGGAAGTCGCACGTGGAGTGTAGAGTTTTGGGAACTACTACCAACTAAGTTGTTCTCCTTCCATGTAATGTAAGAATTAGTAAAGGGCTGCTATACATATAAACACAGCAAGCATCGTGTTTGTATTAACACCTTTTGGGAATTGGGAAGATAAAGCCAATATTCCTAGAGTTTCTCATCTGTCTCAGATCCTGTGCTAGAGCATTTCAATCATGACAACACATATATGGCTAGGTATCATTGTCATCATTTTACTTTAAATGAAGTATGTGAAGTTGAGAATGTGTGAGGTTGAAATGTCACAGGTTAGGAAATGGAGAAAAAAGATTTGGAAGCAGATTGATCTAATTTCAAAGTTCATGTCATTTACACTTGAACTGTGCCATAGCTGAAGTACAACTGTATATAATCTAAGACAGTAGTTCTAAATTTGGATGCTTTTTAGACTCACTTGGGCAGCTTTTAATAATCCTGATACTTAGACCACATTGCATACCAATTAAGTCAGAATCTTTGGTGATTATGCCAGGCATTAGTATTTCTTAAAACTCCAAAAATGACTCAAATATATAGTCAAGTTTGTGAACCAGTAATCTAATGGGTATCTTCTGACCTTCAAGTTATCCTAAAAATTGGCTGAGATTAGAGTCAAAAGAGTACAAGATTTTTGATGAATCAGAAAATGTGGGGAGGGATCATTTGAAGGGTTGCGTCCTTCCTCACACAGTATAGAGTAAACAGGGGTTCTGGACAACAGTGAAGCAGCATATGGCTCTGGGTGGAAAGGAGTCCAGAAAATAAGATAGAGATATCCAATTAACTCTTCTTTGGTTAGCCGTGGATTGTAACAGCTGAGTCCCAAGTAGTGGGATAAAGATACTCAGCTCACTTCATTCAAATCAGCAATCTCCATTAATTTGGGGATTCATTTCCCAATTTCTTTTTTCCTGAACCTTCTTCTCTCAAAATGGCTGGGTCAGAAAATCTGAGTGCACATTTCTGAACCTACTGCTATCCTGCTATCAAGCATACTTAGCCACACTCTCCCATTGCAAAACATCATCATAAATTAGACCAAAGGGTTCCTGGAAGAGGGAACAGAGAGGGAAAAATACCTATAGTGGGAACAAGCTTGGAATATTCAGGGGCAGAAAAATGGGCAGTGTGTTTGGAGTCTGGCCCTCAAGAAAGAGAGTGGTTGTATCTGTGGTTGGAGAGGTGAGCAGCACCCAAAGCAAATTGGGCCTTGATGGCCAAGACATCAATTCTTGTTCTGATTAAGCTGGGAAGCCTATGGAAAGACTTATACTTGCTGATTAAATATGATGCAGAAGAATGAGTATCTTGTGAATTGCATTTCACCCAAATGATTGCTCAATGAAGATTTTCAAAAAATCAAAAGAATATATATCAGCTCTGGTATCACTATGCCTATGACATCTGACTGCTAACCAGAAAGAAGGTTGGCGGTTCAAGCCCACCAGGCACTCCATGGAAGGAAGACTGGCAATCTACTTCTATAAAGATTTACCACCTTGGAAACCCAGTGGGGGTCGATGTGAGTCAGAATTGACTTGATGACAGTGGGTATGGTTTGGTTTTGGTTTAGTGCAAAGGTACCATATGTAGCATAACGCTAGCTGGCCACATACACTACTAGGCATTAACCTAATTATGTTCCACTGGACACATAGATGCTTCTCAGAGCAATGTAGACAAATACAAGAGCAGAGCTTAGTGCTGAAAATATTTAAGATAATAACTTTGAGCTTAAATCTTATTCCTGTCAATTTCACAGCAGCTTGGTATGTTGAAAAGAGTTCTGGACTGGAAAGTCAAGGTATTTAAACTGGTAGTTCCAGCTCTGGATGTGATCCTTATCCAGTACTTCATACCACAGTGTAAAGCATGATTCCCAGGGAGTGGTTGTTTATTCCTTTTTTGTCCCTCCCCTTTCTTGTCATGCAATATCTCAGCAAGTCTTGTCTGTTTTATCTGCAGAATGTATTCTAAATCCATCTATTTCTCTTATGTCCACTGGGTCTATAAACATCAGAATTATCAACATGTTGTGCTAGATAATTACTTATTGTGAGGGGCTGTTATGTGCATTGCAGAATGTTCACCAGCATTCCTGGCCTCTACCTTCTCAATGTCATTAGTAACCCATTCCTGATTGTAACAATCAAAAATATCTCCACTATCACCACCATCACCACTAGATGCATTGAATTGACTCAGACTCTGATGGCACAGTGGCTAAAGCACTTGACTGCTAACCAGAAGGCTGGCAGTTCAAACCCACCAGCCACTCCTTGGAAGGAAGTTTGGGCAATCTACTTCCGTAGTGATACTGCTTTGGAAACCCAAGGAGGGGTCATTATGAGTCGAATCTGACTCGACAGCAGTGTCTTGCATTGTTTGCTGTTGTTCACAGAGTCTGAGTGTGTCAGAGAGTGTCAGGGTAGAACTGTGCTTCATAGAATTTTCTTCAATTTTTTTTTTAATCTAATTTCTCTGCTTATGAATAGTAACATTAATATCTGTGATAGTTAAGTTTGTGTGTCAACTTGGCTAGACCTGGTTGAGTGGCTGGCCAGCTGGATGTAGTAGTATTCTCTATGATAAGACTGGTAATCAGCTCGATGGTGGAATCTACTGTGAGCAGCTGAGTAGCTGCCTTCAGGATGTGGTCTGCTTCCTGTTTATAAGAATCTTTGGGAAATGGTTTCTAGCTTTTGGCATGCTTGAACCCTGCATGTAGCTGAGTTGCTGTACAGTAGCCTGCCATGTTGCACTGACGATCTTAGGACTTTCAATGGACTTGAATTAATGGCCTGCCATGTAGTTTGGTAACATTGGGACTGTGCCTTTTCACTTGTAGACCTTGGGTTTTTCAGCCACAGCAGCCAGCAGCTGCCTGAGTGAAGAGATGCCTCTAGTTTCAGTGGGCTGGGAGCGAGAGGCAGAGCTGAAGCCTAAGGTCAAGGGGCTTTCACCCATGCCCTAGAGCCTGGCACCTGGAACTTGGACCTCTCACCTCCAAAATTGTAAGAGAATAAACTTCTGTTTGTTAAAGCCTTCCCATTTGTGGTATTTTCTGTTAGAGCGACATGTTGTTGTTGTTTTTGTTGTTAGGTGCCGATGAGTCGGCCCCGACTCATAGCGACCCCTCCTTGGGTTTCCGAGGCAGTATCACTACAGAAGTGAGATTGCCCAACGTTCCTTCCGAGGAGTGGCTGGTGAGTTTGAACTGCCAGCCTTCTGGTGAGCAGTCAAGTGCTTTAGCCACTATGCTACCAGAGCTCCTTAGAGCGACATAGAGGTAACCAAAACAATACCATAATCCATTTACACCCTTTATTCTTACATCTAGAACGGAGGGTGAGAATGGTTGGGGGTAAAAGGGGAATGTCTTGGACTTGTGAAATTAGAAAATGTGCCATTCCCCACTACACCTCCCTTTCTAACCTCCCTGCCAAACTTCGTATCTCTGTTGAGGTTAATCAGTAATTTGTGTACTTCCCACAGGAATGAGTAGGATTTCTTAACATTTTATATCAAGTTCTCTAGGATGATTGGTATAATTATTTATTTATTTAGCTTCATGACTTTGAAGAATTCCTAGTCCAATTCCCAAAAGAGATGAGCTTTGTCTTTAACATCTTCATCATCTCACTTTTCTTTTTTGCTAGAGCTATGTTCCATAGGATCTGGATGGTGAAATGTATCTTCCTTAGTTATATGGAGCTGATCAATTTATAATGCAATGTTGAAGAATATATTAATTAGAATTCTAAGGGCTATGCCCAAGGTTGTATTCCTGGAACTTCAGACCTTGTCCACTAATTTGCCTTTTAAATTCTGAGGTTGAATTTAGTGGTTTGACCAGAAGTAAACATAGCAGTTAAATTAAAGCAACATTTGCCCAGAATACACAAACCCATAAAATAAGTTCCCTGGTAGATGGAGGCATTGTGTATGCCTGGGTGTTCAAGAGCCTAGATACAGGGCAAGAAAACAAAAACATGATGTCAATGGTGGTATAGTTGTATTAAGTATTTTAACATATCTTAATGTAGGAGATCCAACTTTGGCACAAAGATTAATGAAGTAATAATTAAATTTACAAAAAAAGTTCTTTACTTCACAAAAAGCCAAGGCTCAACTCATGAATACTTTCCTATAGGCAGGTACTTTGCTTATATCTTCTCATTTATTACTGACAACAACCTTAGGCGGTAGATGCTATCTCCTTATCTAAAGATGAGGAAACTGAGGCACAGTGAGATTAAGAAGCTTATCCAGGTTCATACAGCTCGTAAGAGGCACAGCTGGGATTTTAACTCAGGTATTCTTAACTCCCTAATCCATGCATTTTCCATTGTTTCATTCCCTAAAACACAAACAAAAAAAGAACCCCGCATTGAGTCAATTCCAGCTCATAGCAACCGTATAGGACAGATTAGAACTGTCCCCACATGGTTTCCAGGCCTGTAAATCTTTGAGGAAGCAGACTGCCTCATCTTTCTCCCATGGAGCAGCTTATGGGTTTGAACCACTACCTTTTGGTTAGCAGCTGAACACTTCAACCACTGTGCCACCAGAGGTCCTTATTATTTCACCCAGGCCTTGAATTTTTCTTATCCTTTCTCAGAATAACAACTTTTCTTAATGTAGTTAAAACATGATTTGACTGATCAGTATTTGGTTTTCATTTGGCTTTTTAGGAACTCATTCAATTATTTATTTATTTCAAATGGAATATATCGTAATGTTTTTATTTTGAAAATCTCTTTTTTTTTATTATTTTTTAAATTGTGCTTTGGGTGCAAAGTTACAAAGCAAATTTGATTTACATTCAACAGTTCATGCATGCACATTTGATTTCACAGCCCCGATTACCATCCCCAACTACTATCACCACTAGTTGTCATTGAGTTGCCTCAGATCCACGGTCTGAGTGTGTCAGAGTGTCAGAGTAAAACTGTGCTTCATAGAATTTTCAATGGCTGATTTTCCTGGAAGTAGATCACCAGACCTCTGAGTCAACTCAAACATCCAACTTTCCAGTTAGCAGCCAAGTGTGTTAACCATTTCTACCACACATGGATACTAAAATGTGCTCAGGACAGAGGAAAACACATTCCTTGTTAAGAACCACTGATGTAGACAAAGGAACCTCTGTCTCTTCCATTACTATCACATTTTCCTAACAGGTCTGATTATTTCTACTCTCCTCTCCCTTCCATCTACTTTACATGTAGTGGAGACAGGAGCTCTGGTCTAAGTGCCTAAGTGCCTAAGGAACTTGTCTGCTAACCAGAAGGCTGGTGGTTCAAACCCACCAGCCACTCCTCAGAAAGAAGGTTGGGTAATCTACTTCTATAGTGATACTGCCTCAGAAACCCAAGGAGGAGTTGCTATGAGTTGGGTCGACAACAACATAGTGGAGACAGTGACATTTCAAAGCATACATTAGATCATGTCACTCCCTCCCTTAAAGCCTGGATTTCTTATGCTCCTGTAATAAAATGCTAACACTACCACAGCCATCAGGGTCTTACATGACTCACTTCTTTCTGATCTCATCATCTGCCACTCTTGCCTAGATCACATCCTTATTCTAGGTACACTGGCCTGGCTTCTGTTCATTCTTACCTCAAGTCATTTACACTTACTATTTTCTCTGTTGATAATACTATACTCCATGATTTTTCATGGCTAGCTCCATCTTTCCATTTGGGTGCCTTAAATGCCACAGTCTTAGGTGACTGATTCATCATTTGCTTGTTTATTGCCTGTCTCCACCACTAAAAGTTACGCTCATAAAGCAGGGACTTTGTTTTCACTATATAGGTACTC
>NW_006921643.1:13041115-13044041 GCF_000298275.1 Orycteropus afer afer | reverse complement strand
TGAAGTGTCTATTCATGTCTTCTGCCCATTTTTTAATTGGATTGTTTGTCTTTTTGTTATTGAGGTGTTGGAGTGTTCTATAAATTCTAGATATAAGTCCCTTGTCAGATATGTTATTACCAAATATTTTTTCCCAATCTGTAGGAGGAACATATATATTCATTTTTGTAATCTATATTTTTCACTTATCATTATTCTATGAGGTTTTTTCATGTCATTAGATATTCTTCTATAACATGTTTTCATTTTAGATGCCCACATATTTTTCTTTTAAAAGTACATAATGTAGCCTAATTAATAAATCCTCTGTGTTGAATATTATGTTACTTCCTTTTTTCCTCAATATGTAATCTCCTTTATCATTTATACAGTCATTGGGTAGCGCAAATGGTTCATGCATTTGAGTACTAATGAAAAGGTTGGTGGTTAGAATCTAACAGAGATGCTTTGGAAGAAATCTCTCCTCACCTCCCCCCTGTTGTCATCAAATTGGTGTCATAGTGACCTCATGTATTATAGAACTGAACTCCATAGTCTTTTCTTGGCTGTAATCTTTAAGTAAGCAGATTGTCAGGCCTTCCTTCTGCGGAGCCACTGAATGGGTTTGAACCACCAACCTTTCATTTAGCAAACAAACTGTGCCACTCAATGATTCCCTTGGAAGAAAGCCCTGCTGATCTATTTCTGACAAACCAGCCATTGAAAATGTTATGGAATACAGTTCTCTGACACACATGGGGTCACTATGGGTTAGTGGCAACTGGATTTTGGGTTATCATCCATGCACTAAAGATGATAAGTGAACTTGACTTTTGATGTTCAATAGTACCACTCCTTCCCCCAATCACGCATCCATATCAAACACATAGAGCTGCACTATTTGGAGAAAGAACAGAGATGGACCTATGCCAAACAATAAGAATAAATAACAGTTGCTGAAATTTATCAGTACAGCCTGTTGCATTTTTCATGAAAATAGGAGAGCATAAATACTTCCATTTGTGGATCTGTTTGAAATAAAAGAAAATGTGAATGTTCTAACTTTCAAGCTGCCTAAATAAGTGAGAAGATGAGTACATGGCATACCACTCAGATTCCCAAATCAACACACAATCAAACAGAAACATTTAGATGAAACTCAACGACTCAGAAAGCCTGGCCTTGGCTTCTCTTTCATAAACACAAGACCACAGCCTTGGTGATTATCAGCTCAGCAAAGTTAATGGCACTTTTAGGTTTTACATACTAAGCAGCCCAGAGTTGAGCCAGACAATTTGTTTCTGGTCTCAGATTCGCTGCTTTGTCACTCAGAAAGCAGAGATTTTAGATGACACCCAAGAGTCAGAGAATGAAATAAGTAGATGAGGGACTTGATTGAAATTCTGCCATGGGACCCTCTTCAGGTATTTGATTAAAATTCCACTGCACATGTGGACAAAGGTTTTCTCATAAAGGCCACACAGTAAAAATCAGGTAATATTACCCAAATTCTAGTGGAGTCTTGCTCACTTACTTTGGGAAAATTAAGACCCTTTCCAACAGAGTCTTCAGTTACTTTCTGGTGTCACCAGGGTTGACTCTACCATATGCTGAGAAACAAATCTAGTCATATTCCTCAACTTTATCATTGTTCCTGCAACCAATGCCCATGTTAGACACGTTAGCTCTCCATGTCCCCAAAGCTTCAGTCTAGGTTTGTCAGTTGTTGTTGTTGTTGTTATGTGCCATTGAGTCGGACCCGACTCATAGGGACCCCTTTCCGAAGCAGTATCACTACGGAAATAGATTGCTCCATCTTCCTTCCGAGGAGTGGCTGGTGGGTTTGAACCGCCAGCCTTCTGGTTAGCAGTCAAGTGTCTTGGGCACTATGCTACCAGAGCTCCTAAGTTTGTCAGAGTAATTGTAATGTCTCTGCAATTGGGTGGGAGTTTGGAGGTTGAGGGATAGGGTAAGTGGGTGGAAGGGTGAGGGGCTATCAGTGGCCCCTTCCCTGTCTCTCTGCTATATTCTCTCACACAGATCTTTGAAAACAAAATTTCTTCAGGTCTGGCTCTTCCTGTTATTTCACTGTCATTCAGATCTGGTCAAATGAGCCAGATGGACAACTAATGACATGTAATTCTATCCTGACTCAGGCCTAGGGCATTTATGGGGGAGGGGGAGAAAGAAGACTTCCTAGTCCTGTAGCCAACATAGAGAAACCCCCTTACAAATCAGCTCATGCAGATAAAAGCCTGACTGGCTCCCTAGCCCAATGGATTCACACACAACCCATATATAAATAAAAATTTGGGCTCAAGGGAACTTCCTTAATGCAGGCTATAAATCATCTCCTTTCAGGGAGAAGTGGGGTTTAAGAGATTCACTTGATTACACTTTGAGATTTCTCTGTTTGTTTTGAGAACCTAAGTCAGGAAATACCCACTAAACCGTTCATAGTGAAGGGCAATAAATTCTGTATGCATATTCTGAACAAGATTTTCAAATTAAAAATAAGAGATCAAGACATGTCCAGCCTTGCCCTTACAGCCTGCCACACCACATCTGGGAAAAGGTCCAAGAAATCAGAACAACAAAGTGGAGCTTAAAACCACTGAGGTAGAGAAGGAGCAAAGAGATGCTTGAATAGAACTACAGAGGGCAAAGCGGATTATACAAATCTGGTTTCCTGTGCCTAAATTCCTTCCACTGGTTTTGAAATGACTTACATCAAGCATGAAATTCACCTTCAGAGGGCAATCCAAACCAATGCCATGAGCAAGTTACACTGAATGTTCTCGTGTTCTCTGTGAGTAGGAGGCAGCCATTTTGCCCCAGTCTTGACCTTTGACAGAGTCCCCAAGAATATCATCCCCAGTAAATACCAGTATTTTTTGCTACTATTAGTAAGGCTTTTTGACTTTGGATTTTGACCAGCTATATATAT
>NW_006921643.1:13022499-13040624 GCF_000298275.1 Orycteropus afer afer | reverse complement strand
TAGATAGGGAGCTCTGGTAGCGTAGTGCCTAAGGCACTTGACTGCTAACCAGAAGGCTGGAGGTTCAAACCCACCAGCCACTCCTCGGAAGGAAGGCTGGGCAATCTACTTCCATAGTGATACTGCCTCAGAAACCCAAGGAGGGGTCGCTATGAGTCAGGCCGACTCGACAGCACATAACAACAACAACAACATCTATAGATAGATAGATATACACCTGTATATGATATCTTAGGCTCTGAAGTACAATCTCTTCCCAGAATAAAAATGAAAGGCAGTTCCTCTTCCTCAGAACACCCAAATATGGATTAAGTTCTCAGCCCCAATTTGGGAAAAAAAAAAAATTGCTCAAATTTATCTATTATCTCTAGAAAACACACATTTAAAAAAGTCATTTTGTAGTAATCTCTGAATCCTTATTCTTGATCTCAGATCCAATCATTCACCGAATCTTATCAATGTTATTTCCTAATATCACCATGACATACCTCTTCTGTCTCTATCCCCTTGCTATTGTCTTAGTTTACACTACATTCACTCTCACTGGATTACTGCAGAAACCTCTTAAGTAGTCATGCCTTTCCTAGCTCATCCCCCACTACATATCCAGAGATGTCTAAGGAGCAAATCTGATCAGGCAACAGTTCTACTTAGAACCTTTCAGAGGCTTCTTCAATGCTAATAGGATGGAGTCTGTCCTCTATATCCTCCATGACCTGGCCTCTTCCCTCTACCTAAGACACAGTTCTGACTACTACTCTGGTTCACTCCAACCAGACTGGGTATCATAATTCCCATGAGCACCATGTTTTTCTACCACCACCAAGTTGTGCAAATGTGGTGCTTTATGACTGGAACGCACTTGTCACTTGCTTCACCTCTATTAGGCCTATTTGTCTTTTACTACGCAGCTTGGATAACACACTGTCTATCCCTCAATTTCACTATTACTCCTCCAGGGAACATTTGGTAATGTCTACAGATTATTTTTTTGACTGTCACAAATTGGGGGAGGGGTTCACTGACATCAAGTAGGTAGAGACCAGGATGCTTCTAAACATCCTACAATGCACAGAATAGTCCCCCCACAACAAATAATTATCTGGCCCCAAATAGTGCCAAGGTTAAGAAACCTAGCATTAAAATATAAGCACCATGAGGCAGGGAATTTATTTTCTTCTTATTATATAACCAGTATAATGGCTATTATTATGTGTCTATTTGGCTAGGCTATGATTCTCAGTGGTTTGTCAGACACTATGTAATCATCTTCGATTTTGTGAATCTGAGCCGCATTAGTTGAAAGGGGAGTTTTCTTAGGGGCACGGCCTGCCTCCAGTATATAAATGGACATTCAGGCAAAGCTCACTCCTTTACTTGCCCCTGACCTCTGCTTCACAGCATCTAAACCTGCAGAAGCCTCTAGCCTGCCATCTCACCTGTAGATTTTGGATTCACCAACCCCTGCAACCATATGAGCCAGCAGAGGTCTTCAGCCTGTCACCTAACCCATGGATTTAGGACTTGTCATTCCTAACAAATGTGTGAGTGATTTCCTTGAAGTAAATATCTCTATATATACATTTATATCTGCCTCACTGATTTTGTTCCTCTAGAGAACCCAGACTAAGACAATCAATATCTAGAATAATACATAGTATGTGCCCAAAATATTATCAAATGAATAAATGGATGCATTAATGAGGAACTGCACAAAATGCCATTTGCCATCTGCCTCTAGAGTTATTCCTGGTTTACTTCTTACCTAATGCTACAACTCCTCACTATCCTGGTTATTTGATCTATATTTGCTCTGTAACTTCATTCTTAGTCTTTATATCACTCAAGGATCTAATCACAAAAGGTTATAACTGTCCTGCCTAATATGGTAGCCACTAGCCACATGTGGCTATCTACATTAAAATTAAATAAAATTAAAAATTCAGTTTCTCAGTCCAACTGACCACATTTCAAATGTTCAACACTTATATGTAATCAATGGTTGTGGTATTAGACAGCACAGATATAGAACATTTCATTTCTGTACAAAAGTTCTATTGGATTGTGCTGGTCTATATGAACAAGACAAGTTGTTCCTTCTTCATTTCCATGAGTAACAACTAGAAATAAAAGTCATCCTCATCACTGTCTTTGGAACTTTGCCTTGACCCTAGCTGGAGGGGAGGAAGAAACACATGTTTTTACTAACTGTAGAAAACATATCCCATTCAAGGTAAACAAAGACAGAAGAGAAACAAGATTAAATTGACAAGAACATGTCTACTGTTCGTCGAATGAAAATTTTACTGGTTGAGAAAAAAAAAAAAAAATTAACAAGTCACCTTGTGGCATGAGTTTTAATCTACATTTGTTGCTTTGGTCCCACGAGAAAGTGCTAGTAAAGTAGGCTAAAAGTGTGCTTTAGAAACCAGCAACTGAACTCAGAGAAAGCTGCATGTAGCAAAACACCCTGTTAACTTTACAAAGGTTAGTCAAAAGACTAGTCTGATAATTAAGCCTATCAGAGAGACAAATTGTCACATATCACGAGAACTTGTTCCAAAATGTGTTGGAACCAAGCAAGAAACACATCTCAAGTGAGCACAGAGTGTGTGTGTGTGGGGGGGACTTCTAACAAAGATCACAAGAGCTGTACTTTAAGCAGAGAAGGGTCTTGATCTAGTTTGTGTTTTAGGAAGATCCCTCCAAATTCAATTAGGATAATGGCTGTGGGGAACAAGATAAGATGCAGAGAGACTGTATAGGATTCCACGACTCTCTAGTTGCATAAATAAAGACAGTGTGGTGCCATGGGATGCACATGGGCTTAGGAATTGAGAGATCTGAGTTCCGATCCTGACTCTGACAAAATGAATTGTCAGAGCTAAGGCATGTGATTTAACCTCGTGTGGTACCTTGTCTCTACAATGAATTAAATGATTCTCTGAGAGTGTTATGTTACTCAAACATAGTTGATAATACATTTTCCTCAACAGTTTCTGGCACTCAGAAGGTTTGTAGTAAATGGAAGATATTTTATTATTAATGCATTTAATATCTCAGCATACATTTTCCTACTTGTCAGATAGAGATAATAATCCCTTCTCCATCTTTCTTCCAAGACTGAGGATACCAAATACTACTCTATCATCTATAAAAGTCAAAACTAAACTAACAGCAGTAATAAAAATATCTATTTTGTCTAATACATCTCACTTCTTCAAAGCATTACCTTACATGTGCCTCACCTAGTTTTATAATAATCCCCCTTGTCAAACTGAGTCTCAGAATAATGATGTGACTTGCTCAGGTTTGAGGCCGAGGCCATATTAGGCATGACTGAAAGTTGGGCTCCTGTTTCTTACTTTTCTTCTCTCCCAACTCAACCATAACTCATTATTTTAGTAGAACAATTCAATTCAACATGAAAGGATGCTCATCTATACCTATCATAATCCTACATTTCTCTTTAAAAAATGTGGGCTAAAGAAAATCTAAATAATTTGGAAATAGTCTGAGTTTATGTTTTGTGATTACTGCCTACTAACTGTTCAGCTTTGAGAGAGTTACTAGATCTACCTAAGTCTTACTTTTCTCATCTGTAAAATGGAATAAATACTAGAACCTCCCTCATAGAGTGAGTGTGAAGATAAAAAAGATCAAATGTGTAAAACCTGGCATAAAGTATATGGTAAATAAATAATGACTGATGTTTATTAGGGAGCTCTGGTGGCGTGATGCCTAAGGCACTTGACTACTAACCAGAAGGCTGGCGGTTGAAACCCACCAGCCACTCCTGGAAAGGAAGGTTGGGCAATCTACTTCCGCAGTGATACTGCCTTAGAAACCCAAGGAAGGGTCGCTATGAGTTGGATCTGACTCCACAGCAGTGCGTTGCATTTTTGCTGTATTGATGTTTATTAATATTGTTTAAATTCCAAAATCTATTCTACATGAGAAAAACATTAATATAATCAGAAACTCCCTA
Source organism: Orycteropus afer afer (assembly GCF_000298275.1). NCBI lineage: Eukaryota > Metazoa > Chordata > Mammalia > Tubulidentata > Orycteropodidae > Orycteropus > Orycteropus afer. The sequence continues at coordinate 13,036,636 of NW_006921643.1, read as the reverse complement.
ACAGATGATTCAATTTATTTTCACTCAGCACCCAGTTGTCTAGATCTGATGCATAAAATAAGTGAACTGTTTATATAAATATCATGGACATAGCTTCCATTCAAAATACTGTACTTCTGCATCATTTGGACCACCCTCTGTCAAACTTTCAGTCCCTAACATTAGTAGAGGGGTTTTATATTTTCCAAAGCACTTCAAATATATATTGTCAAATCTGATCCTCTTAAAAACCATGAGAAACAGGGAGATAAAAGATAATTGGCCCCATATATCACAGAGTGACTTGCCCCAATTCAAATAGTCAAGACCAAAACCTTGTCTATGGATTAGTATTCTTTCCACTATTCCTCAACGCTTGCTGTAGGCCTGTTTCTATGAGTATGGGCATGATTTCTATCACAAGTACCTGAAAACACAACCTCAATTGTTTTAGACAATAAGGGACTTTATTAGTCCATAAAACTGGTAAGCCCAAAGGTAGGTCTAACTTTAGGAGTGACTCAGAAAATGCCACCAGTTACTACTATCTTTTCATCTTTTGACTCTGTTCTGTTCCACAGTGACTTCATCCTCAAGGATAAGTTGATAGGAAGATGGTTGCCATAGCCTCAGACCAGTAAATATTCAGATTTAAGCATAGAGATACTGCCTTGGAAACCAAGGAGGGGTTGCTATGAGTTGAATTAACTCAATGGCAGTGAGTTTGTTTTTGTTTTGTTTTGTTTGAAAAAGAGTGCCTCCATCTCTTAGAAGTATGTCTCAATGTGCTTGGTTCCCATGTCTAACTCTAAACTAATTATTGTGGCCAGAGAGATATAATTCTCTGATAAGACAAACTTAAGTTGTATGCCATCTCTTACAGAAAGATTTCAATAAAAAATCCGTTTCCTAAGAGCTGGAGAGGTAGTGATTCCCAGAAGAAAACTGGGATATAATAGATGCTAGTCAATAAAAACAACAAATGTCTACTGCACCGTGATGAACAAAATTTTGCCAAAATTAAACTTGCTGAGGCTTTTATGCTGAAGGTTATGCAGCACCAAAATATTCTAATATATATTCATTTATTTATACATAAATCATGTGTTAAATGTCTACTCTAATGCAAGTCCCAGGGATTCAATAATTAAGAGGACATTGTCCCTGCCCAGGGTAAGCATATGAAATGAAGATTTGAGTTGGATAATGTCCTACTTTCACAACATTACTGGTTGCAGTTTTCTCATTGCAAAAATAACATGAAACAGTTTGTGGGGACATGCAGGCCATGTACTCCTAGTACATACACTCTGCAGGGTAGAAGATGTCATCAGTTACCATGACAACCTGTTTAGGTTCTGAGGGTATGTAGCATTTTCATACTATCAATCAGCAACTAAATTTATTTTATAATACTATACTATATCAACCCCATGGAGAGGAAAATATTGATGGAATAACTAGAGGGACATTGAAGAAATGACAGTTCATAATGCCTCTATTGATACCTAGAAAGTTTGGAAGGAGAGCAAAGTTCTTCTAAATATTGACTTTATAACTTGTAACTGGACTGATTGCTTTAAAACCCATCAAAGAGTCATATAGGTGTGCAGTGTGTCTCAACTTCATTTACCCATTGGGAATCCTAACCAACATTGACTTTTACAATAACATGGACCTACAAGGTGTTTTAGGTCAACTCTTCCAGCTCACAGATGAAGATTCTGAGATCCACAGAGAGAAAGTAGCATTCCCAAAGTTCCATAGGGACCTAGTGACAGATTTCAAACCAGAATGCAGTTCACCAGATTATTAATGTTCATTTTTCAACACCAAAGAATAAAACCACTGATGATCAATCCATTCAGAAGAGTGTACTTGCAAATTTTAAATAGTATAAATTTATATACTCAATCCAATGTACATGATACAATTTCAGCTCAGAGAGATTCTCCACCTTGATTATGCCCTGAAGATGTGATGATTAGTTGTTGTTGTTGTGTTGTTGTTGTTATGTGCTGTCGAGTCAGACCCGACTCATGGTGACCCCTCCTTGGGTTTCTGAAGCAGTATCACTATGGAAGTAGATTGCCCCATCCTCCTTCCGAGAAGTGGCTGGTGGGTGTGAACCGCCAGCCTTCTGGTTAGCAGTCAAGTGCCTTAGCCACTATGCTACCAGAGCTCCCGATGATGAGTTAGTGTTATTATAATAAATATCACACTTTTTGGCAAGTAAATAATCCTATTTTTAATGATTTTTATATTCTCTAAGGTCCTGACCCTTCAAACATATTGTAGTCTTGTCAAGGAAGGCAGACAGCATATTTGACAGCAAACTCTGATAAATAATTGTTTCAAAATCAACAGAAGGTACAGTAGGCCAGTTTGTAAATTAAAAAAAAACAACTATGTGAAATTGTCAGTTTATGCGTTTGCAAAATCAGAGAGAGATGCATTTAGAGGTCTCAAGATGAAAGATTCAAATTATCAAAGTATTGCATATTAGCACAAGGTAACTTCTTCTCTAATGTTCATTGGCAGATCAAGGCTTTTTGGGGAAAAAAAAAAATCTCTGAAATGTCATATTCCCAACATAATATTGCCTAGTACCCAATCCCTAGTACCATGACAACATGGGCTGAAAACCTGAAGAACTTGACACATTAGATCAAGCAAGATAATGACAAAATGTCACAGAACTAATGAATAAATCCAGAATGAATAGGAGGAATAAATTCAACTGCGGAATACACATAAGGCTTTTCTTTGGAATTGGAAATATTTGAAAATCCATGTATTATCTAGTGTTCTTTTCTATATCCATGAGGGAAAAACATGGAACAACTGCAAATATTTATCTGGAATTATCCCAGTTAAATATGAGGTTACTTAGGGTATTATCATGAAAGTCAAATAAAATAGAAATGTGGTACTAATCCTTGTATCTTCTGTAGAAATAGATTTATTATGCTAGTGTCATGAAGAATGAGTAAATTAATAGCCACATAAACTGTATCCTATCCTGGACCTTGTGTCAGAGAAGATACTAATCAAGACCTTCTTCTTTGGAACCAGAGAGCCAAATAAGTTAATGCTTGTAATCCATGCTACATATAAGTGCCACTTACATTTTCTGTCACTGGAGTTTCTTAGGGGGATTTTTTCTCATATATATTACATTCACAATGCGGCAGGGACTTGTGTAACTGCACAAGACAGAAAAGGAAGTACATCAGCAGCATACTGCTGTTTTGAGAAGGTATTATATGAGGTGGTGCATCTGAAAGAGTGATTGTGTAAAACATTTGTCTCTTTGGGCTTCTGTAGAATGAGATAAGGCTTGTAAGTATATTTACTGTTTCCCATGTGTTATTGAATAGGTGCAATGTTTCAAGACCAAAACTCACTGCTGTCAAGTAAAATCCAACTTACAAAGACCCTTCCTTGGGTTTCTGAGACAGTATCACTATGGAAGTAGATTGCCCAATCTTCCTTCCAAGGAGTGACTGATGGATTTGAACCACCAGCCTTCTGGTTAGCAGTCAAATACCTTTGGCATTATGCCACCAGAGCAAATGTTTGGGAGTAGATCATAGACCAGTGAAAATTTTTCTATGCCTAATCTCACCTATCCTACCACCATAGTCTCTTGGGAGATATGTGTCCCTTATAATATTTATCAAAACCCATCATACCTAACAACAATTTTAAACACTCAATGATTCAACATGCATTTCATATGTGAAAAAAATATTATATTACCAAATCTTACAAAAAAAATAAGCTGGTAATGAAAATCTTTTTGATTTCTCCTTTGCTTATCTAGTGTCTTGCACATAGTGATGCTCAACCATCTCTTACTTGCACCCTCTTCTCAAGCCATTCTGATCTGCAAAGCCTACTGCACCATCTCTCTCCCATGTTAGTTTTTCTTCCAGGAGCACCCTTCTCCCCCTGACCCTCATCAGACTCGCATCATCTATCTGGTGGTGTTTGACCATCACAGCTTCATAGAAGTTTCCTTGATGCCTCATATTTACTTTAGGTGCCCTGCCTGTGGACTGTCTTAAAACACTCCCTAATCATGGTACTTACCATATTTCGGTGTGTCATTGAGTCAATTCTGATTCATAGTGATCCCATAGGACAGAGTAGAACTGCCTCTATGGGATTTCATAGGCTGTCATCTCTATGGAAAATGATTGCCAGGTCTTTTCTTTTATTGAGCCACTAGTGGGTTCAAATCACTGACCTTTTGGTTAGCAGCTGAGCTTTCAACCATTGTAGCACCAGGGCTCCTTATCATACTGTATCTGAATTGCCTAATTTAATTTTCTTCTATCTAGTACAATGTAAGAACCTTGAGGGCAGAGACAGTCTTGCTTATCGCTGTATCCCCAAATGCTTATTGAAGGAGCACACCGATGTAAAGACTTAAAGTCAGACATAAAACAAACCTTAGAAATCTAGTTCAATTTTTGTGTTTTTTTTTCCATAATAGAAAAATCTGAGGCTAACAGAATTCTAGGAACCAACACAGTTTAGTAATAGATGAGACATATAAAAACAGATTTTTTTTGAGTCCCAGTTCATTCAATCATTCAAAAGTATTGATTAAGCACTTATATATGCCTGACTCTGGAGATGTAAGAGTAAATAAGAGAAGTAAGGACCGCATCCTTATGAAGCCTATATTCTCATGAGGGAAGATAGACAATAGACTAAAGCCAAATCTGTTGCCATCCCGTCAATTCTGACTCATGGCAACCCCGTCTACTGCAGACCAGAACTGCTCCATAGGGATATCTTGGCTGTGATCTTTATGGAAGCAGATCACCAGTCTTTTCTTCCATTGCATTTCTGGGTGAGTTTGAACCACCAATCTTTTTTTTTTTTTTTTTTTTCATTGTGATTTGGGTGAAGATTTACAGAGCAAACTCACTTTTCATACAGCAATTCACATATACTTTGTCTCATGTCATTGACCACAGTTTACCACAATGCAACAGCTCTCCTCCCACTTCCTCCCCATAGTTGCCTCTTCCCTGTGCCATCCCTCCATGAACTCCTGCCCCCTGAGCTGTCTCCCTGTGCATAAGCAGGCGGCCCTTCTTTCTCCCATAATTGTTCTCTCCAAGGAGTGTATCTACTTGAGGTAAATCTTTAACTCATATGCCTGTATTTTGTTTGGCTGGAAACCACAGGTGTGGGCTCAATTCCAGACCTGAAGGGCAGCTAGGGGCCATAGTCTCAGTGGTTCCACCAGGCTCTATCAGACCAGCAAACCTGGTCACCACCTTTTTTTTTTCTCCAAATGATTTTGAGTTTTGTTCCACATTGTTCTCCCTCTCTATCAAGATCTCCTACATAGATCCCCTTCCAAGTAGATGACAGCGGTAGCTGGGCACCATCTAGTTCTTCTGGTCTCATAGTTGTATAGGCTGCAAATCAGGTGGTATACCAGTTGCTAGGACTAATTGTTTCCTTCAATTTTGTTTTTCTTCATTCTTCTTTGTTCTGGGCGAGGAGAGACCCATCATTGCATCTAGCTGGCACCTTGCTAGCTTTTAAGATCCCAGTCACTACTCACCAAAGTAGGAAGTGAACTACCAATCTTTAGGTTAGAAGTCAAGTGTAAACTGTTTGCAGCATCTGGGGACTTGGACAGACAATTGTTGTTGCTGTTGTTGTTGTTATTTGCCATCGAGTCGGCCCTGACTCATAGTGACCCCTCCTTGGGTTTCCGAGGCAGTATCACTACGGAAGTAGGAATGCCCAAGCTTCCTTCCGAGACAGACAATAGGCAGTTAAAAAATGAATTAACAAAAAATGACAGACAGTGACTGGACTGTGGAGATTTATGTTGTATAAAGTAGTCAGGGAAGACTTATCTGAAGAAGTGGCATTTGATGTGAGGGTCAAAAAAATTGTGAGCAACAGGAAGATCTGGAGAAACAGTTAAGACCCTAAGATGGGAAGAAGGTAGAAGCACTGGAAGAAAAAATAAAGAAAGAAGGTAAGAATAATGGATGTATAGGAGCAATGAGGACAATCAGGTAAGATGAAGTTGGGACCACAGACAAAGGGCAAGTAGGCCAGGGTAAGCATGTGGATTTATTTTAAGTGTCATGGGAAGATCTGCAAGGGAGTGTTGTAACTTTTCACCTTTACATCCAAGGCCTTTTTCCACCAAAGCAAAATGACTTTGTTTTCCCCAGTCATCACTGTTGAACTATAAGTGAACCAGAGTGAAATATTTGGGAATTAATCTAGCACATGAGCCAAGGATTCATTCCTAATGCATTTTCTAGAAACAAGAGGAAGGTTTTGTATCTGTAAAACAAACTTACATGAAAATGTATTTTGTGAGCAACCTGACTGTAGCATAGGTGCTTAAACCATAACTGTGGAGCTATGCTTTGCAAATTTCACCCAATTATAGTATTCAAAATGGTGTTCCAGTGAGGATTCTCTCTGCCAGAGGGGGACAGAGCCAGTGATTATTTACATAGATTATTCAAATACTAGTCTTTCTGCTCCAGGCTTTGTATTTTATTCCAACTAGTCCATATGCAGAATAACAGTGAGAAAATGTAACTGAGATCTTAATACTTCCCCTTAAGTTTATTAGTGGTTAGCAGGGAACAGAGGGAGAGGAACAGAGGGACTCATGGCTTAGGGGACATTGAGCTTCTGTTTAGAGTGATGGAAAATTTGGAAAGAGTTAATAAAGATGGTTGAACAACATGATACATGTAGTGTCACAAATTGTATAACTGAAGAATGTTGAAATGGCAAATGTTGGGTTATGTTTACAATAATAATAATAATAAACTCATTAAGAATATCCATTCAAGCACCCAGACTTTTACTTTATATTAAACATAAACTTAATAAGTTTAAGCAACACATTTCTAAAGAAGGCTTAAGTGAAGTCTATTTTCTGCATTATCTTTTCTAATATTTTCAAATTTGGTTGGTTTGATTATAAAAAGAATATTAGAAAAACAGAATGTAAGTCTTGACACCCTTACAACCCTACATATGCTCTTTTTCCAACTACCTCTTCCCCATCACTCCTCTTCTCAAAGGCATGACATTTACGGTGAAATGCCTACTCAAAAGTCTTTCATCACCTTCACCAAAAGCCTTTTCTTGTTTATTCACCCAAGCTCAGGGCTAAGAGAGCTAGCATTACCTTTAAAAATCAGCCACAAATCCTGTCTTTTTGCCCTATAGTAAGATCCAAACCAAAAACCCACTATGAGTCGCTTCTGACTCATAGTGACCACCATTGGGTTTCCAAGGCCATAAATCTTTACGGAAGTAGATTGCCCAGTCTTGCTTCTGCAGAGTGGCTGATAGGTTTGAACCACAGCCTTCTGGTTAGCAATCATATACCCTAGGCACTGTGCTACCAGAGCCCCTTATATTAAGATAGTCAAATAGTATTTATTGATAAAGAGTGATTGGTCACTTGGAAGTACAAGAGTGATAAGATAATGCCAGCCTTCAAACTCTAGGCAGAATCATGGTTGATAAAGACCAATGAGTTTTCCTGTCATACAGTTTGATAGAGAGGTTGGTGGCAGGTCACAGAAAAGTCCTGTGGAAAGGTTGGACTGATTGACATATTAATGAATTAGTTGCAATTTCTCTGCCTGATCCCATCTCTATTAGCTTTAACCCTTCATCCTCTGTCAAACTGCACTTACCCCTCCTCTGGTTGCTGCTAAATGAATATTGTTGGCTGGGTTTTATGAAGCAGGTGCCTGCTTGATTATTTGCACCAATGTGATGTATGTGTTATTATGAAATGATATGAACCATAACTATTGCATCTGGAACATAGGATAATAAGAAAGGGGGGAAATCTTGCTTTTTGACAACTAGGGGAGAAAAATTGTCACGTATAAATGGAGATTTTTAGAACAGATCACTGATAAGCCATTCAGAAGATGTCCTAAAACAGAGTTGATCTTTAAATCATTATCTCAGTTCAAATCATTAATAACTATTTTACTTTTAAGGCCTTTCTTTTTTTTTCCTTCTTTGCATATTATACAAACGAATGTCCTTCAGTGACAATAAATATGAGACAAAGTAAGGAACCAACCAGCTGTGCCTTATGATAGGAAAACATCAGTTGCTGCCTCACAGTCACTGCTTAAGGCTAGAACAACCTTTGTCCTAAATTTAAACACAGTGTGAATGGTGCAGGGTTCCTTTTATTAGGCTGAAGTAGGTTTGGGAAACCTCAGGGTGCTTCCTAGCTGTCTAATTCCCATTGTGGTCAGGCATAAAGGCTATGAGAGTTGTATCATTTATTAACACAAATAGTTAGCCTTGTTTGCAAGGTAATTTCAACATTGTTAGGAATGTATAAGTTTCTGTATTTCACTGGAATGAAATAGAGTATTAATAATTTTCCTACTTTTCAGAAAATTTGTCCTATAAGTAGAATCAGTCTTGGCTTTGTTTTTCATCCACTCCACTGAAAACTCAAAATTACCTAGGATTTCCAATGGGGCTTAGTATCACCAATAGCTTCCAAATGCCCATTTAGGGGAGATAAGACTCACAGCTTGAGCAGAGAGCCCTATTGTCTTGGGTCTTTCCAGTCAACCTGCTGGAGATTCCCGCTGGTCCCTTCAGGTCCCAATCAATTGCATGAAGGAACATGCCAACAAAAGCACAACCAAACCAGCACCATCAGGGAAGCAGCCCCATACAGATGTGATGCTTGCTTGAATCCTTGGCCTTAAAGCTACACAAGTTCAGGATTACCTGGTGAGCTGTGAAAAGCAGAGGCTATAGGTCTGCACCTTAGCAGAATGAGACTTCTCATGTATTACAGAAAAAAGAAAACTAAGATGGGGGTCTAAAGAAGAGTTTTCAAGTACAATTAATTCTCATACTATGAAAATAGTTACTGGCAGGTCTCCATTTCTACTGAGGACAGAAAAAGAAGAGTGAGATTCACACTGTGACAGCAGGGACTAAGGCATCTTGGAAAGTAATTTTCTAAACATCACAGGGTCCTAGGAAAGTCTTTTCAGCTCATGACATTCTCATTGGCCTGAATTCACCCCAATTTTCAGCAAAATGTGGCCTGTAAGTAACCATGCTTACACATTTTCTTGGTCTTACCAAAATTTTCATACTATCTTTTACAGAGGAAGTACCAAAACCTTATGGTTTTTATTTAACATGGAATATTAACGTACAGAGGCAATTATAGCAAAATGATTTAAAGCTTGCTCTTTGAAGTTAAAAGGTCCTAGGTTCAAATCCAGGAACTCTGGTAGCATAGTGCCTAAGGCACTTGACTGCTAACCAGAAGGCTGGAGGTTGAAACCCACCAGCCACTCCTCGGAAGGAAGGTTGGGCACTCCTACTTCCGTAGTGATACTGCCTCGGAAACCCAAGGAGGGGTGGCTGTGAGTCGGGGCCAACTCAATGGCAAATAACAACAACAACAACAACAACAGGTTCAAATCCTGGCTTTAGTATTTACTATCTGTGATCTTGGGCAGATTAGTTAATGTCAGTTTTCCCAAGAGGATAATAATAATGTTTAAAGTGCTTAATAGAGGATTTGTTATCCCAATGCACACAGTAAATATTAACTAAGTACCATTACTATAATCATTATTATTAATTAATTTTACTGACTTTACTTATGGCACAGGAATAATCTGGTTTATTCCTTTTTGACACTGAATGAAGGGCAAGTACTTGAATTCCTTGAGAGTTTTCTGTTTCTAGGAGCTCTGCTGGCAAAGTGCTTAAAGCACTCAGCTGCTAACCAAAAGATTAGTGGTTCAACCCACCAGCCACTTCATGGGAGAGACATGAGGCAGCCTTGAAAAGCCTATGGGGCAATTCTACTCTGTCCTACAGGGTCGCTGTGAGTCAGAATCAACTTGATGGCAATGGCTTCGTTTTTGTTTGTTTGTTTTTTTTACTCAGTATTGTGATCATTTCTGCATCTGCTGGAATTAGTAGTTCAGCTGTAAAACATTTGCATTCAGCTATGGAGTTGGGATCCAGAATTCAGGAGGAAACCTCGACATTTCTCTCTAGTGTATGTTCCCCCCTGCACACACACAACATAATGACCACCAGGCAAATATGCCCCTTCTGTACCTTAGTAAAATCATAATAGAATGCTCCAACATGCCAAAATGCCAAATTCCCTCTTCTGGCATCTCAACCAAGAACAAGACCCACTGCTTTTCCTCCTCTATTTTCATTCATAATTCTAAATTTCTGCTTTTGATTTTCTGAAGCATATCTATATCTGCCCACTTAGATGTATCTTGGGAGCTCTGGTAGCATAGTGCCTAAGACACTTGACTGCTAACCAGAAGGCTGGCGGTTCAAACCCACCAGCCACTCCTCGGAAGGAAGGTTGGGCATTCCTACTTCCGTAGTGATACTGCTTCAGAAACCCAAGGAGGGGTCGCTATGAGTCGGGGCCGATTCGATGGCAGAAAACAACAACAAATATATATATTTATGTTGTTGTTCTTGTTGTCAAGTCAGACCCGACTCATAGCAACCCCTCCATGGGTTTCCAAGGCAGTATCACTACGGAAGTAGATTGCCCAACCTTCCTTCCGAGGAGTGGCTGGTATGTTTGAACCACCAGCCTTCTGGTTAGCAGTCAAGTGCCTTAGGCACTATGCTACCAGATATATATATACACATATAAAATCTTGCCAAAATTTACAGAAATAAACTATTAACTGATTATGAAGGATAGCCGGGTAGCCAACTATAGCTGTTAACATAGTAATATCGATATTAATTAACATTTATTGAATATTTATTACTATGGAGATTTCTTCCTTCTTTTCTGTATGTCTCTATCTCAATTCATATAGAATAACAGCTTTTCTGTCTCCCATTGGGTGAGAGGATAGCCATAAAGACATTTTCTAAATTCTCTTTTCCATTCTCTCTTTTCCGAAAAGGAGGTGTTGTATTAATTTCCTAGCACTACCATAACAAACACACAAACAAACAAAAAAGCTGAACAATGAATAAGGAAAACCAAAGAAGAATTAAGGCTTTTGAGTTGTGGTGTTGGCAAAGAATAGTGAAAGTACCATGGACTGCTAAAAGAACAAACAAATCTGTCCTGGAAGATGTGCAACTAGAATGCCCCTTGGAAGTAAGAATGGCCAGACCTTATCTCACCTACTTTGGTGATGTTGTCAGAAGGAACTATTCCTTGGAGAAGGATATCATGCTTGGTAAAGTGGAAGGTCAGTGAAAAAGGGGAGGACCCTTAATAAGATGGATTGATACAATGGCTGCAATGATGGGCTCAGGCATAACAAGGATTGTGAGGCTGGCACAGGACTGGGCAGTGTTTTGTTCTGTTGAAATAGGGTTGCTATGAGTTGCAGCTGACTCGATGGCACGTAACAACAACAATAATAACCAAAGCATAATATCACAAACTGAGTGGCTTTTGCAAACATAAATTTACTGTCTCCTGGCTCTGGTGATTAGAAGTCCAAATAAACATTTTGGCCAAGTCAAGCTCTCTCCAAAGTCTCTAGAGGAAGATCCTTTCTTTTGTTTCCCAACTTCTCTGGTAGCCCTAAGTATTTCTTGGCTTACAGATTAACCTTCACATTGTTGTCCTTTTTCCATTCATCTGTCTACAAGGACAGCACTTCTATTGAATTAGGACCCATACTACTTCAGTATAACCTCATGTTAACTTATACCATCTTCAAAGATTCTATTTCTAAATAAGAGCATGCTCACAGCTAGCAAGCATTACAAATTCAACATACCAGTTCAACCCATAACAGGTACTATTCCTCAGGCCATGTTTGTAAACAGTAGATAAGAATGCTGTGTGTTAAAGATGGATTTCTACTTTCTGCCCTTCCAGAGGCACATCCCAAGGGTTACGCCCAAGGCCTTCTTCCTTTTCCATTCATATAATTTCTAAATCCTTGCAGATGCACATGGTAAAATCAGTGGACCTTTAATTTTCTCTGCTAACTTAGAATGGGGAAGGGTTAGGAAATCTCCCCTTATTTCCAGAATTACAACTTAAGTTTTGGTATTGTTGTTGTTGTTACTATTTGCCATTGAGTCAGACCCTACTCATAGTGACCCCTCCTTGGGTTTCTAAGGCAGTATCACTATGGAAGTAGATTGCCCACCCTTCCTTCGAGGAGTGGCTGGTGGGTTTGAACCACCAGCCTTCTGGTTAGCAGTTAAGTGCCTTAGCCACTATGCTACCAGAGCTCCCAGAAAATCCTGCTATGGGAGTGGGGTGTTAGGAGAAAGACAAGACATTATCTGGATGTTGTTGTTGTTGTTATGTGTCATCGAGTCAGACCTGACTCATAGTGACCCCTCTTTGGGTTTCCAAAGTGGTATCACTACAAAAGTAGATTGTCCAACCTTCCTTCTGAGGAGTGGCTGGTGGGTTTGAACTGCCAGCCTTCTGGTTAGTAGTCAAATACCTTAGGCACTACGTTACCAGATCTGATGTAGTAAGCTAAATGATGGTCTTTCAAAGATGTCCATGTCTTAATGCCAAAACTCAATTCAAATCCACTGTTGGCAACTCAATTCTGACTCATTGACTCTATAGGACAGAGTAGAACTGCTTTATAGGGTTTCTAAAGCTGTAATTCTTTATAGAAGTGGACTGCCACATCTTTCTCCTGTTCTTAATAGCCAAGACCTGTAGGTATACTTCTTACATGGTTAAACGGAGTTTGCAGATTTGATTAACTTAAGGATATTGTATTCTGAATTACCAGAATACAATTCTGATATTGTACGATCCTGAATTATCCAGTTTGGTCCAAAGTAATAGCCAGGGTAGGTATAAGAGAGACAGGAGGGACAGAGGTCAGAGAAGCTATGTGACCACAGAAACAGAAATTGGAGTGATGCATCCATGAGCAAAGAAATGCTGGGAGACCTCAAAGCCCTCAAAGCTAAGAAACAAGGAATGGATTTTTCCTGGGGACTCCAGAAGGAACCAGCCCTATGGACACCTTGATTTAGCCTCTTAAGCCTTAATTCAGACTCCTGACCTCCAGAACTGTTAGTGTATAAATCTTCATTATTTTAGGCCATCAATTTTGAAATAATGTGATACAATAGTAACGGGAAATTAATACACTAAGTAGTTAAGAGAGAGAGAGAGAAGAGAAGAGAGGAGTGGAGAAGAGAGGGAAGGGAGGAAAAGGGAGGGAAAAGGAGAAAAAGGGGAGGGGAGGAGAAGGGAAAGGGAGAGGAAGGGAAGGAAAAGGGGAGGAGAAGGGAAAGGGGAGGGGAGGAGAGGGGGAAGGGGAGGGGAGGAGAAAGGGAGGAGAAGGGAAAGGGGAGGGGAAGGGAAGGAAAAGGGGAGAAGAAGGGAAAGGGGAGGGGAGGAGAGGGGAAAGGGGAGGGGAGGAGAAGGGAAAGGGGAGGGGAAGGGAAGGAAAAGGGGAGGGAAAAAGAAAGAAAGAAAAAAAATCCAGATTTTTATTTTGTTTTCCATTGATCCTTGGAGGCATAGTTCTTTTAGCAAAGAGAAAAGGGATGATATATAGAATCTGAACACCAAAATCAGCCAAAAATAGGTAATAACTAGGTGGCACTAGTTGTTAAGTTAAGCCCTCTTGAAGAACTCTCTCCTGAGTTATTCAAATACCCCCTGCTGTAGGTACCTAGACATTTAGGTCAAGAAACATTAAGTAACTTGTACCTAATAAGTAGTAGAGTTAGGACTTGAATCCTAGGCCAATCTCTGACACCAAGGCTTTTTTTTTTTTTTAATTGCTCAGCCACATTGTTCCTTCATCCATCTATACTTAGATTACATCACTGGACACAGAGCATAAAGCCTAACCTACAAATGGTACAAAAGTGTCATATTGTCATTTGTATTTATTGAAAGGGCCAGTCATTGTTTACCTAGCTCCCTAAGGGAAAGTGTGAAAAGAGAGGTCAAGTAAACATCTTCCTGCTGCAGATGTGAGATGTAAGGTGATCAATCCATCCAGGAAAGCCTTTTATAAAATCACTAAGGAACAGTGAATGGTGTCAGCATCCAGTTGGTAGAAGAATGGCAGCCTGGGGTACTGCATATGCCAGGGGAGTTGGGCTTGTGCACCAAGACGAACTGTTC
>NW_006921643.1:12986461-13017645 GCF_000298275.1 Orycteropus afer afer | reverse complement strand
GAATATAAGGAAATCTGTTCTCCTGATCATTTTGGGGAGCTACTTTTGAGCCACCAGAAGACTCTGAGCTGGACAGCCAGTGTTTTCAGCATCGACTGCAAAATCCATGAGGATATCAGGTCTGATGTAAAGACTTGCAGACTAGGAAACACTATAGGGTTACTATGAGTTGGAATCTACCCAACAGCAAACAATAGCAATTCATATTCCACATCCTTACATCCCAAAGCACTGTGACCAATAATGAAACTAGACTGAAGTGTTGAAGTGTTACTGCATCAGGGTTCGTGTAGCGTGAGAATCCCTGCAACTGGGTGCTGGATGAGAAGTTATGATATAATGATGGTGCTTTGGAATTCTGCCTTTCTGTCTCCCAGAAAGTTCCAGCCTGTCACCTCCTCCATCTCGAGCTCTGGACTTCCTCATTACTTCAAACCAAGAGGCACCTTAAACCTATGAAGGTCAAGTGTATGTGATCATCTCACAGGGAGGCCTCCTCATGGCTTTTCTTTGTTCCCTGCAAAACCTTTCCCTGCCTAGCAGAACTACCACATCAGGTATTCTACCCTGGCTTAGCTAACCTGCCTTTCCCTGTTTGAGACAGAATAAGAGAATAAACTCTTCTTATCATAACAAAACAAGAACTAAGCCCACAGCCATCCACTCAATTCTGATTCACAGCAACCACCTTTGCATTTCCAAGGCAGTAAATCATTATAGAAGTAGATTGCCCCATCTTCCTTCTGCGGAACAGCTGGCTGGTTTGAACTGCCAACCTTCTGGTTATCAGTCAAATTCCTTAGGCACTGTGCCACCAGATCTCCTCTTCTTACTATAAGCCAACTGTTAATTTGTATCATGCACAGAAAACAATATAATTAGGAAGCAAGAGTATGAAACGTGAAGAGATCTCGAGATTCATATGGCTATGGCTTTATGAAAGGAGCTCTGGCAGCGTAGTGCCTAAGACACTGGACTACTAACTAGAAGGCTGGAAGTTCAAACCCACCAGCTACTCCTTGGAAGGAAGGTTGGGCAATCTACTTCCATAGTGATAACACCTCAGAAATCCAAGAAGGGGTCACTATGAGTCGGGTCCGTCTCAACCACACATAACAACAACAACAACATGGCCTTATGAATGGGTAAGACAGAAGTATATAATTAAAGGAAAAACTGAAACTTGATGATTTGAATTTAAAATTTATAGAATATGGAAAGGAGAAATTCTAGTACCCCTAAATTCCTCAGTTCCCTCCTCAGCTATCAGAAGTAGATGCACTCTTAGTTCTTTTCATATGTTAAGATTTAGAAAATAGAGAGCTTCAGTACTGTTTTGGTGCCAAAGAAGGTTAGAGAATGAGAAAAATAGATGAATATATCATAATATGTTTTGCTATATTCATGAGAAACTCATTTGTATGTAAAGTTCTGTTTGTTCACTTGATTTCTCAGTCGGTCTACTACAGGTTACCATGAATGGATTTCATGGACTGGACTTGCTATATCAATGAAATATATTTTAATCTAGATTTTTAGACTGAGGAAAATATCCATATTTTCTTACCATCTACTCAGATGGCTTCACTTGACCATATATTGGTATTTGCAGTAGGAAAAATGTAAAACACAGTAACTTTCCTTGCTAAAAACTGATTCTACTTAGAAATAAATAGAAAGAACAAAGTACAAAAGTAAGAGAAACCTTATTTTCTGTATAAAGAAAAGAATACATGGTATCCTGGTTTTGTACCAATAGTAAATGATACCAAAAAATTTCAGGAGAAAAATTTCCCAGTAAATAGTGAGATGCTTTAACTCAGGGAATGAAGAAAACAGTAATGTTATAGATAATCTGGGGGCAAAGCATAATTTATGCTAGAGAACCTGGATAAAAGAGTACATCCAGGTCACAAGTGTTCCTGAGGCTAATAGAACAGCAGTGGTATTGTTTTAATCTTTAGACATCCCCTATCACAAAGCACCATGCTCCACTCATACTCGTTCAGTCAACATTTTCTTCAAGGAAAAAAATTTGCACCCTGGCTCCTCTGTATTTGCAAACCTGCTGACACTTCTTTCCAGTTCTTAAAGTAGAGATGTGTGTCAGAGATTTTAAATCACAGGAGATCAAATGAGACTTTCATATTTTATCCCTCAAGCAAAACTGTTAAAAGTTATAGTATATGGGATGTAAAAGCAAGGAAATACTTAAATACAACAACAAAAATATGGTTGTTAATATACCTCCTCATTTATCTAAGGAGTTCTGGTGATGTAGTTAGTGGTTAAGGCACTTGACTGCTAACCAAAAGGTTGGTGATTCCAAACCATCAGCTGCTCCAAGGGAGAAAGATGAGGCAGTCTGAGTCCGTAAAGATTTAGACTTGGCAACCCAATGGGAGTCACTCTGAGTTAGAATCAACTCAATTGTAGTGAGTTTGGTTGTTTTTTTTTTTTTTCTTTCCTCACTTATCTGGTATATTATTATCCAATATTTCATATTTACAACAGTAAAATATTGACTTAAAACCAGGTAAAGACCCATGTGTTTTGGGTGAGAGAGTGCCTCCTTCTGAACTCCAAGTCTTTGATCCTTCTCATCCCACCCAACTTCCAGTACTGCATGCAAATAAAGTTAAAAGAGAGGGGGAAAAAAACAAAGGCTCCACACCAGGGCCTTGGGCCATTAACCTACTACACACATGCTACATGGCCTCATAGAATCAAATTAGTTAAATAACTAATATTTCTAGTGGTATCATCCCTATTTTCCAAGTAGAGCTGTGGATTCAGGCTGCAAGTTTGCAAGAAAGCAGCAGAGGTGGGCAGACGGGACATGCAGCAAGCTGTTTGTGTCCTTGGGGGTACTGGGTCCAGAAGGTGGTGGTCCCAGGTGGATGGGCATTTCTGTGGGGAACAAGAACTCCATATGGGTCAGGGTAAGGCTGGTCCCCTCCTAGCGGTAAATCATGATTCCATCAGCTCTGCTGTGGTTTGAAATGGTACAAGCCAACCCACCTGACTGAAATATAGAAGTCATGGCAAGGAGACAAGTAAGCTGGGGACAGTAGCTGCAGGTTAGGGAGCAGACCCACAGGCTACCTTGTAAATGTCTCCCGAGACTGAGGAGCATTCATTTGCTGAAGTGCCACATAATGCTGACTTTCATATAATGACCTGGTCTTTGGAACCTAACCAAGTTGGTAAGTGAGGAGTGGGTGTAATTCAGACCTTTTGGAAACCTTGAAGAAATAATATTCTGGGAAAAAAAGCATGCAAATACCTAGTTAAAACATAAAATTCTATAGCAATCTCTCTCTGAAGCAAATTTATATAAATATATGTGTGTGTGTTTGTAACATATTCAAAAGTATTTATACCAGGAGATTATTTGTATTTCTAAACCTTTTCTATAGTAGGAGGCATTTTCACATATAGTCAAGCTTCAAAACTTGTGAATAAATTTTAAAAACAACTTGGGGATGTAAGATAACTAATATTTCTAGAGTTCATGCTGGAGTGACCTAATGGGAAATTAGCAGTGAAGTAAAGAAAATTCTCACTTTAACAATCTGCCTTGTACTTAACTATGTAAATTTTCATAAGCACATAATAATGTTGCCTGAAATAAATTAGACTGGGCATAAATATAAGAAGATTGAGGAAAAGCAAGATTTAATAAAAATGTTAAAGTATAAGTAATAATAACAGCTGTAGGCAGCTCTTGTCTTTACTACCTGGTAGCAGGACAACCACTACACTGATGAATAGGAAACATGGTAGTAAACTATTACTAAGTTTTCTTAAAATCATAATTAGGAAAATACCTAATCCCTACCAGAGACTTAATGGCTGAGTAAAGTATAGTTAATGAGTTTTGCTGTGAGATTTCCATTTTTGGCCCCAAGTCAGAATGTTGACCACATAGTTCATTAGGTTTGGATATTAAAAGCACAAAATAATCAAAATTATGGTCCCATGTTTCAGCTATTTTGATTACTTGCTCATCAAACTAGTTCAATTACACAGTGATAAAACCAGTTGGTACTGTAAGGGCTGGGATTTAAGGCCTCATGTAACATGTTCTTTCCAACAGAGTCATTTTATTTTTATTCATCTCAAGGGGAATCAAAGACATGTTCTCTCTACCAGTGTGGGGGATAGATTTTTCATGGACCATTAGCCTGTGCCTCCATCATTTCCAAAATAATAAAAGACAAATACTTCTATCAAGTAAGCCCAATAATGCCAATAATAATAATAATAAGTAAATTACTTGATTGAACCAAGTTATAAGTCAGCTTATATCTCATCCATGTCAGAGATTGGAAAGCAGGATAATTTTTCCATGACCCATCAGAGACTTGATCAGCATAAAACCTAGCTTGAGCCTGTTTGTAAGAAGCACAGCAGAGCTTGGATTTTTGATTTGCAATGGTATATTTTCTGTTTGATCAGAAAAGCTTGAAGTGGGTTTGAGAAGTGACTAAAATGTATTATTTGGGCAATGCATCTGTAAATGATCTTAGAGAGTTTTGGGGCAGATCTCTTTAATTTGAGCCTCTGCCTCTCAATGATCAGCTAGAATATATCAGCTGAGTTTTAATTTAGCTCACAAGTAGTTTTCCCACACCTCCCTCAAATCAAGCTCCAGCTATGGCATCTGAGTTTTACTTAACTATATAAAGTCAAGGGAGCTCTTGTAGCTTAGTACCTAAGGCACTTGACTGTTAACCAGAAGGCCGGTGGTTCAAACCCACCAGCCACTCCTTGGAAGAAAGGTTGGGCAATCTACTATCCATAGTGATGCTGCCTTGGAAACCCAAGGAGGGGTCGTTATGAGTTGGGTCCCACTCGATGGCACATAACAACAATAATATAAAGTCAAATGTCATTGGATCCAAATTGTGAGTTTCAGCTGATGATCTAAAGCAATAAATATCAAGACACAAAAATGAGACCAGACCAAAACTATGTGTTTTCTAAGTAGGTAGCCAAGACTGGTTTTATGACTCTTAGACACCTCACTTACCTTAAGGGGACAAAGGTGTCAAGAGGTGGAAAATAAGGAAAGGGTTTGTAGAGAGATTTCTTAGAGTTGCTGACATGAAGTTCCTCCTTTCTTTAAAGGGTAAGGGAGATGCATGGGTGCATCAAGGACACTTCCTAGAAAGCTTGATAAATCCCTGGAGTTTGAGAGGTAAAGTGGACTAGGTTCTGATTTCCCACTTTCAATTCTACCCTTCTCCCACCAGGAAATCTATATGATGGGTTGAAAAAAATTTTGTGAAAAGGGACAGGTAGTTAATTTAGGCTTGGCAGTTCACGTCATCTCTTTCCTAGTTAGTATGAAAGCAACCACAGGCAATATATAAACAAACAAATTCCAATAAAACTTTATATAAAAACAGGAAGCCATACAAATTTGGCTTATGGACTACAGTTCATCAATCCTTGATCTAGAGGGTGAGCAAGAGAATGACAGAAACTTGGGCAGCAGGATCCACAGAGTCGCTTCTACATTTCTATCACTCTACTAGACCACAACTATCAGATCACGATGCTTGAGGGTTTCCCCTAGTCCATATGAGAGCCATGTTGATAAGAAAAAACAGCCAGGAACTGCTGCAATTCTGCCTAAATGAACTTCATGGGAGGATATTATATTAGAAGAGAAAATTTTATGTGGATAGGTTTGCCAAAATGTAGCATAGAATGCTAGTGCTTAAGTAAAGAAAGTGTGAGTGTGGAAGAATAAGGAAGTCTACCACAGGTTCTCCCTCCCATACAGCTGAGATGAGAGAGAGGACCTAATAACCACATTGAGACCTATTTGCCCTTAAAGCGTATGCAAGATTTCATTGCATCAGAATTTCAAAAATGGCTTTCAGGATCTTTCTTCCAAAGGCAAAGAAGGATTTCTTTGAGTGAATAAATTTTAAATGGAGTTTAGAAAACAAAAATAAACTTCCATTTTGATTAAATTCCATGAGTTAAGTTTGTTCAATATATCAAATATAGAAACAGCATGCCCAAAAATATATTTTAGCAACTTCATTTTTCCTCCAAAGTACAAAGTTTATACAATACAGACATAAAATAAAGTTAAGCAGTCTGTTCTTTTCCCATATAGGAAAGAATAAAAGCAATAACAACACAAGTATAAAAATGAGTAAAGACTTCAGATACATTTCAGAGAAAATCTACAAAACAAGCTGAGAAAATTACCCTGAGGATGGTATGTATCATGGGGGTTGGAGATGCAGTGGTTTTAAGTGCAAGTTCCTATTGTTCCATTCTTCAGTTTCTTTAGAAAAATATAGCAAATATAGGTGATTCCAAACATCAAGGGTAGATAGTTAATAATATCTTGGGTTTACTCCAGTTAATCCTCAATTACGTTTACACCTCATTTTTCAATGATGACTAAAAGTACTGTGTAGTGATAACATTTGAGTATCATTTTATTAAAAAAAAATAAAAATGTTGGATGCTGAATTAATATAGATCAATTACTTTCAAGAAATATATGAAATAAAAAATCATAAAATTTAAAGGAAAGTGGTTTTGGTTGACTTCCTTTTGTAGTTCACTGAGGGCTCAATGTAAAAGAGCTTTTCATTTTGTATTCTTGCTGTCTACTTTTTTGCCTTAATGAGTAAATACATATGGAGCATATGTGCATCTTGAAGGAATCATTCTCGGCATCAAATATAATTTTATAATGGAAGTGTAAATGTGAATGTATAAAACAGAATACCCAAACATCATCAGAAAGATGCTTTACAAAGCCTCAAAATGGACTTGATTGAAATCTGTGTAATCATGGTTTGAATTAAGTGAGGAGCTCTGGTAGCATAGTGCCTAAGGCACTTGCCTGCTAACCAGACAGCTGGCGGTTCAAACCCACCAGCCACTCCTCGGAAGGAAGGTTGGGCAATCCTACTTCCGTAGTGATACTGCCTCGGAAACCCAAGGAGGGGTCGCTATGAGTCGGGGCCGACTCGACGGCAAACAACAACAACAATACCAGATCAGAATCTACCTGTACTTGAGAAAAGAAATAGGTAACTTAAGTTTATCTCTGGGTTATCAATCTAATTAAAAAAAAAAAAAAAAAAAAAAATCATTTGACAAGGCCAATTCTCCAGTTTTCACTTTACTTTAAGTTAGTTGTTCTTCAACTTTAGCTACCATCAAAATCACCTGGAAGGCTTTTTACAACACAGTTTGCTGGGCTTCAACTTCAGAGTTTCTGATTCAGTAGGACCTGGATGGAACCAGAGATTGCAATTCTAACAAGTTCCCAGGTGATACTGATACTGCTGTTCCAGGACCTTACTTTGAGAACCACTGGTTTAAGCCAAGCTTGGTTTCCAGTTGTGACTTGTCTTCTCATCAAGAAGAGAGCCTTCTAATGTTAGTTGGACACCTGCAAACATCTTAGTTGTTCTCACAGGTCATTAGTCATCCCAGTTCAGTTTCAGAAACAGCTGTGGCTACAAAATGATGCATTTGTGTTGCCAGGACCATCCATCTATTCCCTATCATGGGCAATGTTTCTCAAGGAACCCAGACTTTCTGGCCTTCCTTTGCTCATACATGACATGAAGGTAGTAGGCTGCCAAGATCAAACATTTTATATAATGTCACCAATCTATCCAGTGCTAAAAAGGATATAGAAGGGAGTTTACTGACATATTGTCTGACATTGCCATGATCCACGAGTGGCAGAAAATAGACACCCAGTGAGTAGGCAGATTTCCATCTGGCAAGGAGAAGGCTCTAATGAGCACCAATGTGAAATGACAGATAGTAATAGAAACTAGAAAGTCAATGGGAAAATTAGCTTTCCTCATTTCACATCTGCACGATAGGGGGAGCTGCCAATCACGGTCTCCAGAGAGAGGCTTATCTGGGTTCCCAATCACGTGCAAAGCCATGTTCTCCTAAGTTTAAAAAAAAAAAAAAAAAAGCATGAAAAAAATAGAATCAGTCTGTTAAAGAGCTTTAAACAAATGTGGGGCTGTGAAACAAGCTGTTGCAAATTGGCACAGAGAATGCAGAAAATCAATGTGAAATGAAAACTGCCTCTCCCAACAAAATAATGTCGGCAATTAACTCTTCCTGTTCTTGCTGCAGCTTACAAGGCATTTAAATCCCAGAATGCACGTTTTCAGGCGATAGGTCAGTATTTTAAATATGAGCCTACTCTCTCCTATATAACATGGGTAATGGGTGAAAAATGGGCATGCAGGTGACAGGAAAGAACCAACTTGACTTTCTAAACACAATCAGACATATGCAAACGTATTTTCTGTCTCTTAAGGTGGTGTAGTGACTGCTAACCAAAGGCTGGCGGTTCAAACCCACCAGCCATTCCTCGGAAGGAAGGTTCCCTAATGATACCACCTCGGAAACCCAAGGAGGGGTCACTATGAGTCGGATCCCACTCGAGGGCAGTGAGCTTTTTGTTTCATTTGGTTTTGTTTTAAGGATGTATTTCTAGGTTTCTTACCTCCTTTTCCCTATAAACCATGTCAAACATGCTCTAACAAACATCAAGACATTGTTGAGCAAAGGATGAAGCAGCATGGGGGGTACAAGGGAAAAGAAAATATAAAAGCTTTTTTTTAAAGTTTCATCCTAAACATCTCAATTTCCCCCTAGCTGTCCAAGTATACAAAAATATACAAACGTATCTTCTCAGATGCTACAGGTTCTAAAGTCATATAACATAATATGTTTCAAATGGGCTTTGCAAAGTATCAAGCCCCATGAAAATGAATTGTTCAATATCGCAGAGCACACCCCATCCGCTTCCCCTACTATCAGGTAGTGCTTAGTATTAGGAGGAATCATTTGAGCTAAATAAATATTTAATCAAATTCAAACAGTAAACCTTTATTAAATGATAATATTTTGTGCATCCTTACTCCACCAAAATACAATAAACTTAATCATATCAGAACATAAGTATTTTCTAAAATCACTGACCAGAAATATCTCCAAAATAGCTTCCACATCCATTCTTAATCAATCTATTTCCTTAGCATTGTTGAGTTTTTCTCAGTTAAGAAACTCACAAGTAAATTTGTCTATAGCATTGTTTGAGAACAAGCTGAATGCAAAACAATGAATTCAACCTTAGGGATAAACAAACTTCCTAGGCTGGACATTCTAATCTGTGATTAATAGAAGGGTATCCATTAAACAATTTAAGATGTAATTCCTTTCCATTACTACTGTCATTCCTCTGGCCCAAAGCTTATCATTCTATGTCTCAATTATTGCAATTATCTCCTAATTATTGCCTTGTTCCTATATATTCTGCTCATAAACACTTTATTATATCTCTTAGATTGCTAAATCAAATCTAAATTCATTAATCTGGCATTGAAGAGCCTTACCAATTATCCTCCATGTACTGCTCTGATATTTTACATATCAAGGAGGCAGGAGAGAATTGTAGTTAAACACACAAATTTGATGCCAGACTATTGTGTACTGTTGAGTCAATTTTGACACATGGACTACACAGAACACAGTAGAACTACCCCACATGGTTTTCTAGGCTTTGAAATTTTACAGGAACAAGTCTGTTCTGCTAGGGAATGACTGTTGGGTTTGAATTACTGACCTACTGGTTAGCAGTGGAGCACTTAACCATTGCACCAGTACGGCTCCTTTGGTACCACATTCAAATCTTAGCTCTACCATTTACTTGCTATGCAACTTTGGGCAAGTTAATTGCTCTATTTCCCTCTCAATACCCTGATATAAAAAATGAAAATGCTGGTAATAATAACATCTCTCTTATAGGATAGTTGTGAGGCTTACTGAATTGATTTGTATTAAGGACGTAATACAAAGGAAATTGGTGGTTTAGTGGTAAAATTCTTACCTTTCATACAAGAGATTTGGGCTCAATTCCTGGTCAATGCATCTCATGAACAGCCACCACCCATCTTTCAGTGGAGGTTTGCAGGTTACTATGATGCTGAACAGGTTTCAGCAGAGTTTCTGGACTAAGGCAGGCTAAGAACCAAGGTCTAGTGATCTGTTCCTGAAACTTAGTCAGTGAAAATCTTATGAATCACAATGGCCCAATCCACAACACCTTATGAGGATGGTGCAGGGCCAGGCAGCCTTTGGTTCCATTGTGTGTGGGGTTGCAATGAACTGGGGGCCAACTCAACAGGATGGCAGCTAACAACAAAATGCTTCCTGAGTATTTGCTGTTATTACCAGTGGTTCTCAGTCAGGGAGATTTTGTTCACAGGGGGCATTTTGCAATGTCTGGAGATATTTTGATGATCATGACTAGGGCATGCCATTGGCAACTAGAGAGTGAAGGCATGGAAGGTTGTTGTTAGATGCTGTTGAGTCATCTCTGATTTGTAGCAACCTCATGTACAGCAGAACAAAACACTGCCTGGTCCTGTGCCAGCCCCACAATCCTTGCTGTACCTGTGTCAATCCATCTCATTGAGGTCCTTCCCTGTTTTCATTGTCCTCCAGTTTGCCAAGAATGAAATCCTTCTCCAGGGAATGGTCCCTTCTGAAAACATGACCAAAATAGGTGAGACAAACTCTGGCCATTTTTGCTTCCAAGGAGCATTCTGGCTGCACTTCTTCCAGGATAGATTTGTTAATTCTTTTAGCAGTCCATGGTACTTTCAGCATCCTTTGCCAACACAACAGCTCAAGCATCAACACTTCTTCGGTCTTCTTTTTTCAATGTCCACATGCATATGAGGTAATTGAAAATACCATGGCTTGTGTCAAGCCCACCTTAGTCTTCAAGGAATCATCTGCTCTTCAACACTTGAAAGAGGTCCTTTGCAGCAGATTTGCCCAATGCTATACAACGTCTAATATCTTGACTGCTGCTTCCATTGGCATCAATTGTAGAACCAAGTAATATGAAGTCTTTGACAATTTTAATCTTTTCTCCATTTATCATGATGCTGCTTACTGGTCCTGTTGCGAGGATTTCGTTTTCTTTATATTGAGGTGTAATCCATACTGCAGAATGTAGTCTTCAATCTTCATCAGGAAGTGCTTCAAGTCATCCTGACTCTAAGTGAACAAAGTTATTTTGTCTGCATAACATAGGTTGTTAATGAGTCTTCCTCCAACCCTGATGCCACAGTCTTTTTCATATAGTCCAGCTTCTTGGATTATTTATTCAGCATACAGATTAAATAAGTATGGTGAAAGGATACAACCCTGACATACTCCCTTCTTGATTTTAAACCATGCAGTATCCCCTTGTTCTGTTTGAACGATAGTCTCCTGGTCTATGCACAAGTTCCTCATGAGCACAATTAAGTGTTCTGGAATTCCCATTCCTCTCAATGTTACCCATAATTTGTTATGACCCACACAATCAAGTGATTTTTCACAGTCAATAAAACACAAGTAAACATCTTTCTGGCATTCTTTGGTTTGAGCCAAGATCCATCTGACACCTGCAATGATAACCCTTTGTTCCACTTCCTCTTCTGAATCCAACTTGCTTTTCTGGAAGGTCTCGGTCACTATACTGCTGCAACCATTTTTGAATTATCTTCAGTGAGATTTTACTTACATGCAATATTAATGATATTGTTCGATAATTTCCACATTCTGTGGGATCACCTTTCCTTAGAATGGGTACACAAATATGGATATTTTCCAGTCAGTTGGCCAGGTAGTTGTCATCCATATCTCCTGGTATAGTAAGTGCCTCTATTGCAGCATCCGTTTGTTGAAACGTCTCAGTGGGTATCCTGTCAATTCCTGGAGCCTTGTTTTTTGCCACTTCCTTCACTGCAGCTTTGACTTCTTCCTTTAATATAATTTGTTCTTGATCACACGCCACCTCCTGAAGTGGATGAACAGCAACCAATTCTTTTTGGTACAATGACTCTGTGTATTCCTTCCATCTTCTTTTGATATTACCTGCATCCTTCAACATACTGCCCATTGAATATTTCAATATTGCAACCCAAGGCTTAAATTTTCTCTTCAGTTCTTTCAGCTTGAGAAATGCCAAGTGTTTTCTTCCCTTTTGACTTTCCAACTCCAGGACTTTGCACATGTCACTACAATAATTGACTTTGTCTTCCCGAGCTGCTCTTTGAAATCTTCTGTTCAGCTCTTTTATCTTGTCATGTCTTCCCTTTGCTTTAGCTACTCACCATGCAAGTTTTAGAGTCTCTTCTGACATCCATTTTGTTGTTTTCTTCCTTTGTTGTCTTTTTAATGACCTTTTGCTTTCTTCATGGATATTTTTTATCACCGTTCTTCTGGTTTTCTGTCATTGGTGTTCAATGCATTCTATCTTTTCTTTACATAGTCTCTAAATTTAGGCAGGATATAATGAAGGTCATATTTTGGGTCTCGTGGACTTAATTTGTCTTCAACTTCAACTTGAAATTGCAAATGAGCAATTGATATTCTATTCCACAGTCATCTCCTGGCCTTATTTTGGCTGAGGATATTGAGCTTCTCCATTGCCTCTTGCCACAGATGTAGCCAATCTGATTCCTGTGTACTCCATCTGGTGAAGTCCACGTGTCTAGCCACCATTTGTGTTGTTGAAAAAAAGGTATTTTCAGTGAATACACCATTGGTCTTGAAAAATTCTATCATGCTATCTCCAGCATTATTTCTATCACAAAGGCCAAATTTTCGAACTACCAGTGATTCTTCTTTATTTCCAACTTTTGCATTCCAGTCACCAGTAATAATTAACATAACTTGATTGCATGCTTGGTCAATTTCAGACTGCAGAAGTTGGTAAAAATCTTCAAATTCCTCACCTTTGGCTTTGGTGGTTGGTGCGTAAATTTGAATAGTAGTAGTAGTAACTGGCTTTCCTTGTAGGTATGTGGATATTATTATATCACTGATAGGATTGTACTTCAGGATATATCTTGAAACATTCTTTGTGAGTATGAATGTCACACAATTCCTCTTCAATTTGTCATATCTGGCACAGTAGATCATACAGTTCTCTGATTCAAAATGGCCAAAACCAGTCCACTTCAACTCACTAAAGCCTAGGATATCAATCTTTATGCGTTCCATTTCACTTTTGACAACTTCCAATTTTCCTAGATTCATACTTCGTACATTACATCTTCCAATTATCAATGGATGTTTGCAGCTGTTTCTTCTCATATTGAGTCATGCTATTTCAGCAAATTGAGGCCCCAAAAGCTCTACTTTATCCATATCATTAAGGTAGACACTAGTCTGATGGGTAGCTCTTTCCCAGTCACATTTTGAGTGTCTTCCAAACTGAGGAGCTCATCTTCCAGCACTGTATCCGACAACATTTTAGGGCTATTCATAAAATTTTCCAGTAATCTAGCAGACAGTGTTTCACTACTATTCATTAAGTTTTCACTGTCTAATTCTTCGAGCAGTGGATGGCCTCTTCCTTCTTCCTAGTCTATCTCAGTCTGGAAGTTCCACCGAAACTGGTCCACCCAGGGCATCCCTGCTGGCACAGCCTCCAGCCCAAGAGTAACACACAAGCCACCACTGTTTGACAAACCTACAAACAAGTTGGTCTCCGTTAGCTGTTCCAACAACTCCACTCACTTCCTGGGCTTCCTCCTACCTGTTCATGCTGGCCCTGGCTTCCATTGTTGCCTGCTGCCTGGGAGCTCTCCCCCACCTACTTATCTGTTCCAGGCACCAGCCCTGTGTGCCGCTGCTCCCTGCTCCCTTCGGGCTGTCCCCTGACCTACTTACCTGTTCTAGCCACCAGCCTGGAATACTGCTAATTATCTCACAAAGCACAGTGCACATTCCTATGACAAAGAATTATCCAGCCCCAAATGTCAGTAGTGACATGTTTGAAAAATTCTATATGATAACTATTCCCTAACATGAACTTCTTTTCCAGGAAGAAAGTGTCCATGTCTAATTACTTATGCCCACTCATTATACCATCTCCCTTTCTGGAAACAGAATCATGCTCACACCTTGGGAACCTACTTCTCCCTCACACTCTGACCATAAGACTAGGTTCGTATAGGCAGCAAAGAGCAGATCCAAGAGAGAGATGCCAGGTTCTAAGAACATCATTTTGAGGCTCTGGTTCTAGCTATGTCTACCCCTCATCTTGACAATTACATGAACTATAATTGTTAGTTAAGTTAGATCGAATTGGATTTTCTGTCCCTTGTGATCAAGAGGGTCCTGACTAATACCTACTTCCAAACAAACTCAATCCCAGAAACATGCCATGGTCTTTCTCACCTTTGTGCTTTTGTGTAAATTCCTTCTCCATAATGATTTCCCTTAACAATCCATCCTGATCCTTACTGTGAACTCTTGCAGCATTTCTACCACAATATTCCTTCAAACACATTACCACGTTTTAATACATGATCCTTTTTGCTAATATATTTACAATTATATATTAGAATCCTTACATATAAAATTAGTCTTCCAATTTCTCTGGGTTTCATATCTAATGACATGCTGATAAAACAAAATAATAATAATAATAAGTCACCATCTAGTCAATTCTGATTAATGTAACCCCATGTGTTACAGAATAGAACTGCTCCATAGAGTTTTCTTGATGGAATGTTTATGACAGTAGTTTGACAGGCTTTTCTTACACAGTATTGCTAGGTAGGTTCAAACCACCCACCTTTAGTTTAGTAGCCAAATGTAAACCATTTACACCACAGAGACATCTAAGAAGCTCATAAACCCAAACCAAACCCACTGCCATTGAGTTGATTCTGGCTCATAGCAAGGCTTTAAATCTTTACTGAAGGATACTGCCTCATCTTTCCCCCATGGAACAGCTGGAGGGTTTCAACCGCCAACATTTTGGTTAGCAGCCCGATGCTTTAACCACATTACCACCAGAGATCCATCTGACGAGTGGATCCGACTTAACATCAGTACCAGTATCAGTTGCTATCAATTTAATTCCAATTCATGGTGAACTCACATGTGTCAGAGTAGAACTGTGCTCCATTGGGTTTTCAATGGCTCTTTTGTTGGAACTAGATCACCAGGCCTTTCCTCCAAGGTGCCTCTGGGTGGATTCAACCTCCAACTTTTCAGTTAACAGCTGAGCATGTTAACTGTTTCTACCACCCAAGATAAGAGCTTTATATATAGAAGATATTTAATAAATATTTGTTGGCTGATTGACTAGCTGCAGTTGTCTAACTAATTATTTTGTATATTGATTTTGATCAGATCATATTCATTGTGATCTTTACTTTGACAAATAATAACTGCTCAGTCCATTTGTTCACTCCTGATTCCTCACTGTGTGTATACATATATATACATATATGTATATATATGTCTATACACACACACATATATACATATATATATATACATACATACATATATATACACACACACATATATATATATACATATATATATATATATATATATATATGTATATATGTTGTTGTTGTGCTTTGCCATTGAGTCGGATCCGACTCATAGTGACCCTTCCTTGGGTTTCTTGGTGGTATCACTAGGGAAGTAGATTGCCCTACCTTCCTTCCAAAGAGTGGCTGGTGAATTTGAACTGCCAGCCTTCTGGTTAGCAGTCAAATGCCTTAGGCACTATGCTACCAGAGCTCCTAAATATATATCCTTTTTTACTTGGTACCTGTTTAATATCTCATTACCCCATTCTATGGTGTCACTGGCACATGAAACTGAAAACAGATATTTGAGCTCAAAATTTGTATCTGTTGCCTAGGAATGACACAAGAATAGTAAAACCTCTCACAATGGTTTAATAATATTTATATACAGAAACATACAAGTTTACCTCCACTTTAAAAAATAAATTGGAGAATATAGTAACTTAAATTTCCCATAAATTTGGTATTTCTGCTTTATCTGTTTTAAATGATATATATATAAATGATAACAAGTAAAAGGATATAACTAAAATAATTACAAAGATCCTAAAAGGATCAAGATTTGATAGAGTTCATAAAATGGGTATCACAAGAATATTGCTCTACATCAGGATATAAAACAAGTACAACTCAGATTAGATATCTACCAAAAGAATATAGTACCAATAGTTCATAAGGGTCCTTCATTATATATCAATATATTTGTCAAATGTAGAGTTTATTTGAAAATTAATGAGCATGCTCTTGTGTGAATACAGTGCCAATCAAGACATTTTGTGTTGCAGTAATAACCCCAAGATAGCAGTTGCTCAGTACACAACAAAATATGTCACATTACATCCACTGTTGGTCAGCATGGGGTCTTCTGCTAATCAAAGTCACCCAGGGGTGCATACTGATGGTAGCTCCGTGTGGCCATATACTACCCTGAACTTCAAAGCAGAAGAAAGGGAACAGAGCTAATCACACACGTGTCCTTAAACTTTCTTTCCAGAGTGACACAAGTTACTTACCACAATTGAACAAAGCAAGTTTTAAAAGTTCATGCTGAACTTTAAAGGGATTTGAGAAATGAAATCTTACTGTGTGCCCAGAAAGAAAAGGAAAGCTAAAATACGTGATGAACCATACCAATGACAACCACAATCACTCTCATTTCCTGACTGTACCATTGCAATAAAATCAGACTAGGTACACGTTTGCACTTCTAAACAGGTGATCTATTCACACAGCTTCCAGAGTGTTAGGTTTTTCGTTTTGTTTTCTTTTTAGCATAAATCTAGTAGTCATATCAGGCTCATGCTTTAAGACCTGTGGTAATCAGTTATGTGTCAAGTTGGCTGGGTATGGTTTTGAGTGGCTGGGCAGCTGCAGGTAGTTATTCCCCATGATGACTGGTAATCAACTCCATGGTGGAATCACTGAAGAAGCTAAGTAGCTGCCTTAGGGATGTGATCTGCTTACAGTTTGTATGAAGAAGAATTGAGAAAGGTCCTTGCAGCTTTTTGGCACACTTGGATCCTGCATGTAGTCGAGTCTTCATTCAGTAGCCTGCCATGTTTCCTGCTGATCTTCAAATTGTCTCCAGACTTGAACTAGTGGCCAGCCATATTGTAATCTTGGGACTATGCCATTTCATTTGTCAGTCTTGGCAGTCAGCAGCTGCCTGAGTGAAGAGATGCCTCCTTCCAGTGGACTAGGAATAAGAGGCAGAGCTGAAGCCCAAGGTTGAGGGGCCTTCACCTAGCCCCTAGAGCATGACACTTTGAACTCAAATTTCTACCCTCCTAAACACTAAGAGAATAAATCCCTGTTTGTTAAAGCCACCCATTTTGGGGGCATTTCTAGCAGGGCTAGAGGTAACCAAAACAATACCCTTCAGTGGCTTTGCATTGAACTTATAATAAGATTTAATATATTTACCATGGTTTACAAGGCTTCTCATTATCTAACCTCTACCTACCTGTATAAACTCATCCTTTCATTCACTATTTGACTCACTCACAGTAGTTTTACCACCACCTCACTCATAGCTGCATTGGTTTTTATGTTTCCTGAATTTATGAAGCTTTTCCCATGTATCTCTGCCCCCATTCCTTCCTCCACTCCTAGCCTGGTTTAATCCTACTCATTCCTTCAACATTAGGCTTTCACTCTCTCTCATATCTCTTTCACAAGCCCTGGTTCTCCCTGCCCCCATAGAAACTAACATGCTTTTATTTATAAATTAATAATGATAAAGTTATTTGTGCATTTACTTAACATCATTCTCCCTCTGAAAATTCCCCAAGAGAATGATTATATATTTTTCTCTACTTATACATAGCATTTAAAGGAACTCTGATGGGGTAATGTTTAAGGCATTTGGCTGCTAACTGAAAGGTCAGGGGTTCAAACCCATCAGCTGTTCTGCAAAAGCTGAATGAGGCAGTCTGCTTCTGTAAAGATTTACAGCCTTGGAAACCTAATGGGGGTTGCTATGAGTCAGAATTGACTCCATGGCAGTGAGTTTGGTTTGGTTATACATAGCACTTAGCTCATTTGCCACCAAATAATAGGCACTCACCTACTACCTGAACAAGTAAATTCAACACAATTCTACCACTAATCTCTAATAAAGATCAACAAATCAGTGGAGAGTCCCTCTGTTGAAATTTGTATAGCAGAAAGCTGCTAATGTGGATTTAAAATAGAGATCAAAATGTCAGAGTTAAACATGTTTTATACCTCTCTCTATACTTCAGTTTATAAAGAACATCCACAACCATTACAACAAATGCTCCTTCAGATCCAGGGTAGGTAGGTCAGGTAACAATTGTTTTTATAATAAGAAAATGGAGCCTAAGAGAAATGAAGAGACTCGCCCAATAGCATATTGCTGGCAAGGGGAAGAGCTAGAAGGTGAATTAAAGACTCCTGACTGTACATCTGCTTCTCTTTCCACATACCATCCTGTCTCTTGATTCAAGAAAGTCAGCCTTAGAAGTATTCATGTGGGGACAGTGTTAATGAAAGGAAAATTATTAATAAAACACCTGGGCCAGATTCTGAATAGATATGCAGAGAATGACCTTCAGTCTCACTGTTCATTTCAGAATCTCTGCCCAAAGGAATTGATCAGGCAAAAGAAGAACTTCCTCAAGAGTTCAACTTTATAAATATATTTCTTCCTTATATCTCTAAGGACCTTCAAATCACCACCATTAGTTCACTCCAAGGCATGTTTCTAAGATCTTTATGAAATACTTATAACACCTTATAGGGGTTAGATATTAAACTATGACTACATTTATTCAAGAAATATATTTTGACTGCCTACAATATACCAGAAGGAGCTCTGGTGGCATAGTGTCTAAGGCATTTGAATGCTAGTGGTTCAAACCTACCAGCTTCTCCATGGAAGGAAGATGAGGCAATCTACTTATGTAAAGATTCACGTCCTTGGAAACCCAAAGGGGGTTGCTATGAGTTGGAATCGAATCTATGGCAGTGAGTTTGGTACTGTATACCAGAGGGTGTGAATGATGCAGTATACCAGGTTAGCTTGGAATGCAGTCAGGAAGCTTATGTGTTAATGAGAGTAAGGATTGTAGTGAGAGTTCAGGGTAAATTTGGAGGGAATCCCATGGGGGAAAGATGGAGGGAAGGAAAGAGCAGAAATAGAGTTAGGGGTCATAAAGGCACCAACCATCCAGAACAAAAAGAAAAAACACCAAAGGAAGAAAAAAGAGATGAGAACACAGAAAATCAACATCACAATGGTGCCCTAAACCAAACCAAACCAGTTGCCACCAAGTTGATTCCAACTCATGGTGACCACATGTTTCTGAGTTAGAAAAGGTCTCCACACCAGATCACCAGACTTTTCTTCCAAAGCACCTCAGATTTGAACTACCAACCTTTCAGTTAGTAGTCAAGCCCTTAGTTATTTGCATCACCCAGAGACACCTAGCAATAGTGCCCTAGGTGTGGCTAATCAACCTGATTCTTGTTTGAGAAGAACAACTTCTTGTAGCCTGTTCCATTTCTTCTCATGAATAATCCTGTTTAGTGACTATATATTCAGCCACTGTGAAAATGACCTCCACTCCCAACCCCCACAGATCCTCTCTTCCAGTCAGATCCTCTTCTCTTTCATCCATTGGTTCCAACTCCCATTGCCTTTTTTCCTTCAAATACCTCACAATTTCCATTTCCTGCCACATGGTGCCCCCAGTGTACACTTCTCCTAGTCCTCAAAAAGGAAATTTAAAATCAGTGTTAGGTAGACTGAATTAAAGACAAGGAAAACTCTCTGGCTGGGCAGATAGCCATGAAAACTTATCCCCCAAAAAATCACCCTAAATAGTTAGATTGGCTATAATTCAGTTCACATCCATATAAAAGAGCTGCATAAAATATTAAGTGTGTGTAGCCACTTGCTTCAGAGACAAATGATAAGACTCATTAGTCTTGACAAAAGAATGTTTTAAAATATGAGATTGGGTAATGAATATCCTCAAGAGGTACCATAGAAATACTGCATATTCAGAAATAGTCTACATGCTAGAAACCAATTTTAATCAGCAATATACCAAGACCTTTAAAAGAAAGATAAATTAAATTTTCTTTTCCCCAAACAGGAAATGGGTCAAATAACTTTTGAACTTCTGACCCTAAAACTTTCATGATCAACAGAAAGAGTGGCTGGAAAATGATGGCTCAGTGGATTAAAAAAAAAAAAAAAATTTCAGCATATCTATATACCACATCCTCTACATTCTTCAAGGAGCTCTGGTAGTGTACTGCCTAAGGCACTTGACTGCTAACCAGAAGGCTGGTGGTTCAAACCCACCAGCCACTACTTGGAAGGAAGGTTGGGCAATCTACTTTCGTAGTGATACCTCCTCAGAAACCCAAGGAGGGGTCACTAGGAGTCAGGTCTGACTCGATAGCACATAACAAATAACATATATTCTTCTTAGGTCCCTGAATGATGCAAATAATTTGTGCATGGCTACTAACCAAAATTGGTGGTTTGAATCCACCCAGTGGTGCCACAAAAGAAAGTGTTGGTGATCTACCTGTGAAAGATTACAACTATTAAAAACCTTTTGCAGTAGACCACAGTTCTACCCTGAAGCCCATGGGGTCACCATGAGTCAGAATTGACTTGATGGTAATACAAACTTCTTACAAGTTTCCTTACAGATCCTTATATGATGATTTCTGCCTTCAGGAATCATTTATTTCTGATCATTTTCTTACAAAGTAGATTTGTCAACCTACCCTGGGACTCACTTCATCTGCTTACTTGTTGAGAAGC
The DNA here is from genome assembly GCF_000298275.1 of Orycteropus afer afer. Classification (NCBI taxonomy): domain Eukaryota; kingdom Metazoa; phylum Chordata; class Mammalia; order Tubulidentata; family Orycteropodidae; genus Orycteropus; species Orycteropus afer. Next base: position 12,996,924 of record NW_006921643.1, on the reverse strand, counting down.
AGAAAAAAAAAAAAAAAAAAAAAAAAAACTACTCTCTGAGTCTAACTTGCTGTAGTTCTCAGAGAAGCTGTCCATCAGTGCCCTATGTAGAATAGCCCCATACATCCATTACTCCCTATTACTTTTACTTCCCTTTATTTAACTTTATGGCATCTGTGTTAGGCTGGGTTCTCTAGAGAAGCAAAACCAGTAAAGCTTATATATACATATAGAGAAAGAGAAATTTATCTTAGGAAAATGGCTCACAAACTTATAGAAGTTGGCAAATCCCAAGTTCTTGGATCAAATGTCAAGCTGGAGGCTTGTCCCGAGTCACACAGCTGCAGGGGCTGACGAGCTCGAGGTTGACAGGCAGTACCAGCTGTTGACTCCAACAACTGATGAATCCAAGATCTCCAGTCTGAATGGTGGATTGTTAGCTCATGGATAATTGTAGGCAGCACCACAGAATCCTGATCCACAGAAGAGTGTCTCTTCTCCCAGGATGTCCATAAATATATTGGAAGCAGGCCACACCCCTAGGGAAACTCCCTTTCAATTGATTGGCTGCTCAAAACATATACATCTGATCCCATCATGGGAATAACCCACATCACAACTGTTTAAACCACACAGAATTGTGGTCCAGCCCAAGCTGACACACAGCTCCAACTTTCACAGCATCTATCACCCCTCATATACACAGATGTACACACATATATTCATATATTCTCTTGTCTATTTCTGTCTTCTAGCAGAATAAAAGCTTCACAAGAATGAGTTTTGTTGTTGTTGTTGTTCACTGATGTATTTCCTGTGTCTTGAACAATGCACCTGAGACACAATAGATGTTTAATAATTTTATATTAAATTAGTAGATATTTTTCCTCCAGATATTTCCTCTCATTATGGCTGAGAAGAGGAGGTGAAGTGTGACTGAGTTCAATAATATTGCCTAGAAACAACCCTATAGGTTGTCAATTCTGACTCATAAATACCCTATAAGAGAGTATAAGTATTCCATAGGGTTTCAAGGGATGTAATTTTTGTGGAAGCAGACTGCCAATCTTTCTCCCACTGGGCTGCTGATGGGTTTGAACCATCAGCATTTGGTTAGCAGCCTAATGCTTAACTACTGTGGCTCCTTATAAACAACCCTACTGTACTTCAAAGCATGGAGACTGAAAGGTGAGACCTTCCTCTAGTTAGCACAGACGGCAGAGGGTGGGTATGTCACAATTTTAGGGTTAAGATAAAAACAAGTTTTCTTTTGCACTGAACAGTGCATATTTTAGGGTATTCAAATCTCTAATAAAGTCAGGCCTGAGGATTAAAAACCTCATGAAATTTGTTAGATCTAAGACAATATTAAGAATGAATTAATGAGGTAAAGATGATGATTGGTAACAAAAGGAAAGCAATAGCTTACACTAAAATTGAAATGTAGTTTATTGTTTTCTGCTTAATAATAAATAATAATAGTAATGTGTTCCATATTATATTTGACCTTGGAAGAACTTAGAAGAAATGGGAAAGTAGAAACGTTAATTTTGCCACTATTGGCAAATGTGTCCTTAGGTTAATTACTAAATCTAAGACCAGAATTACTGATTATTTTTTGATAAAAAGGGATGCTAATAAATTTCTAATTCATAGGGTTATTGAAAACGTACCTACCATAATGTCTATGATATAGTGTGCATTCCAGTACTGTTCATTTCCCAATTTTCTTATTTAAAGATACATAAAATGTAAGCATTATGGCCAGGACTCTCAAGTTCTTCCCACCTGAGGGTAAAGTCCATGCTGGTGAAAGTTTCAAACAGTGAGGTGATCGACTTTGAAAGCTGCACCTGCACAGCCAATCTCATGAGAGAAATTCTCACGCTCTTCAACCCTTGAATCCCTCAGCTCTCACCAGAGACTTCAACACCTAGCACAGAATTTGCACAGCTCCAATGCCTGTGCATTGGTTGATTTCCTTTCCAAGAAAGTGAATGGGTACCACCCTTCTCTCTGTAACACTTTCAATAAGGAAGAAGCACTATTGTCCATTAAAACAGAAAATTTACACTGAGATATTTGTTCTAATGGGGAGGAACAAGTTGAGACTTAGATTGAGAGAAACAGCGTTTGAACTTCAACTTCAATATTAAGGATGTGACTTCAAACTAATTAATTTCTCTCAATGGACCTGTTTCTTCATCTGTAAAATGGAGATAACAAAAATATCATCCTCATGAAGTTGTTGAGAGAGCTGATAGGGATATTATCCTTGAAAGTGCTTTGCAATTTGTAAAGGATTCTATGGATGTAAGCTATTTTAGTCTGGGTGAGCCTAGAGTTGTCTTTTGTGATAACCATAATATCCCTTTAGAGGTTACTAAGTGCTCTCATGTACATTAACTCATTCAAACTGATATAGTCTGAGTTCCCATGATTAGTTCTAATTCTTTGAAGAAAGATTGGATTATTTTGTTTTCTAAATAAAGCTTTGAAAGTGTGTTGGAATGTGCATTTGCATTCCTTTTTTTCCCTTCATCCACTATGTATTAATGGATCACATAAACTTTGCATCAAGCTAAGAAATCCAGCTGATATTAAAAGATGAAAATATGTTCTCTTGTTCTGTGCATGTTTTCATTCAATCAGTAAATGTGTATCAAGCATTGAAAATGAACTACACAGAATCACATAAGTAAATACAGAGTCTGAAATAGAATGAAGTTCACAAATAAGAGAACAAATGTGACCGTAGTATTTCCCACAGAGTGGCCAATAACTACCTGAGAACAATCAGAAATTTATCAATCTCAAATCATTGATCAATAGTATTTTTATAAAGTTTAGAAATTTCCAGAAATATATGCTCAAGAAACTGCTTTGCCCTTAACTTGTAGAAGGTGTTTGGGGTTCACTAGTATTGGTTCCTATGCAGTTGAGATGCTTCAGTGTAGAACTGCCATTCAGAATGTGTGAGGCATCCACCCTTAGACACATACTCAGTTCACTAGAGAGCCTTTTACGATCAACTAAGAGGGAAAGTCAATAGTTATTCAGCTCTGTAGGCAAGAAGAGATTAAGTATTATTTGCCTTGCTCTTAACTGAGTTTTCTTGCCAGTCCAGGAGACAAAGCCATTTTATCATATTCTGTCTCTCTCTATATATATTTCTAGTATCTCTCTGTGGCAGCAAGATGATAAGAAGGCCATATAATAACAATCTTTAAAATGCTAAACAGTGACTGATAGCTCAACCTCACTTCCTACCACCAATATTTTTAATGAAGAGTAGATAGTATGTGAAACTTTTTAAAGGCTTCCGGTGGCCTTGAGGACTTGTTAAAATAGTTTTCCTCTCAGACAAATTGTTGTTGTTGTTGTTATGTGCCGTCGAGTCAAACCCGACTCATAGCGACCCCTCCTTGGGTTTCCGAGGCAGTATCACTACGGAAGTAGGATTGCCCAACCTTCCTTCCGGGGAGTGGCTGGTGGGTTTGAACCGCCAGCCGTCTGGTTAGCAGGCAAGTGTCTTATCCACTATGCTACCAGAGCTCCCTCTCAGACAAATAGGAAGTGTGGAAATCCACTTTCGGAGAACTGTCTCTCCTTTTTGAGGACCTCACACTCAACACACACACATACACATCCATACATGATTTGAGTAGGAGCAAAAATTCTGTGCAAAAATACCATTACTCTTCCAACAGTTGGCTAGTAGTTGGCTAGTCAAGAGTTGTGCATATACACACAAATTTGGGATGTGGGTCAAGAATTGACTCAGTCTCTCTAGGTAGTTGACCAAGTAATGCATGAATTTAGGAAATTACAATGACTATATTTTTCATTGTGATGAACAGAAGCAGAGAAAATTGTTCTATCATGATGGAATGGCAAGAAGCAGTTGTCTGCAATGAAGGAGGAATAACTTTCCAAACAAAATGTGGAAATGCTTGTGAAAAAAGCAAAGAAAAAGCACTCATGCCTTGACCCCCAAGCATGTTGTGTTGTTGTTGTTATGTGCCGTCGAGTCGGACCCGACACTTAGTGACCCCTCCTTGGGTTTCCGAGGCAGTATCACTACGGAAGTAGATTGCCCCATCTTCCTTCTGAGGAGTGGCTGGTGGATTTGAATCGCCAGCCTTCTGGTTAGCAGTCAAGTGCCTTAGGCACTATGCTAGCAGAGCTCCCAACTAAAGGCTATTTAAAACTAGATTAGGAAAAATAAGAAACAAATACAATCATTTTCCTGATTACCTTTCTGTTAGCAATGATATTTAACATTATGAAATATATATTTATCTTCACTGAAGTCATCAACACCTATGAGTAAACAAAACCATTTTTCTGAATTTGTGCAACTTCTATTTTTTGAAAGGTTATAGCTTCAATCAACATTTTCCTTTAGTGGCAGCTATAATCAAGCCAAACAGTTTTAAGCTCATATATGAATATCTCACAATGAACTTGGAAGGGAAGCATGATTCATGAGTTTGCTGATTGTTTATTCCCAGCTGCAGGCATTATCCCCTTTAGCCAATACACAAACTATTAAGCCCCACTTATCTGAATGTCAGACTTCCAGCAATTAGTCCACAAAGGAGCATTCTTCTCAACAGCCAAAATAGATATCACAAAATGTATGCACTCTGTTCCATTAAAGGAGGCTACCCTACAATTATATTGATCCTCACTTTACATGTCATATTATTTTGCACACCTGGTAATCTACTTACCTGGCCTATAATTTTAAAGAGTAGCCCATGACCATCACACAAAGTATAAAAGCTAACCACTAGACATAAAACCCTAAAAAGTGGTTGCATGTACCATAAAAGCCTATCAATTCAAGAGCATTTAGTCTCTACACTACATGAATAACACTACAAACATTCATAATGCCTACAGAATTATTGGATGTTTGTCACATTCATCCTGAGTCATCAGAAAAGAGGTTAAATTATGTTCCATATATTTTGTCTTAAGATGGTAGCAAACTAAGTAATAGACTTTAGATGACATATATTCCAAATGGAAGTTTATTTTAATATATCTTGGAAAATGTATTTATGTTGAAAGCTTCATTCTGAGACATTACTATATTTTAGCAGTAATGCCATTAGTGCTGCAGTTCCCAATGGATTTTTAATGCAGACAACAAAGAAAAGATTTTGAGTATGGATTGACCAATCTCCTTTCCTGCCCTCTTCTTCAGCCTCCAGTTCTTGGGAATTTTCAGATCTGCAAGGGTGTCAAATAGTGCCTGGATTTTGTCTGTCTACTATAAGGAGATGATGAATAATCCATTTTGCAAAAGTTTGAATACACTTAAACATGAGATGATATGTGCTGCCTGGTCTGAATGGTAGAGTTTGGGAGAAGAGTGTAAAATATATAAACTTTCCATTGTAAACCCTAGTGATAGTTGAAGCTGTGTGTCAATTTGGCTGGACCACAATTCTGTGTGGTTTAAACAATTGTGATGTGGGTTGCTCCAATCATGGGATCAGATGTATGTTTTGAGCAGCCAATCCATTGAAAGGGAATTTCCCAAGGGTGTGGCCTGCTTCTAGTATATTTATGGACATCCTGGAAAAAGAGACACTCTTCTGTGGATTGGGATCCTGTTGTGCTGCCTACAACTGTCCGTGAGTGAACAATCTACCATTTGGCCTGGAGATCTTAGATTCGTCATCCGTGGAAGTCAACAGCCAGTAAGTATACTGCTTGCCAACCTTGAGCTGATCAGCCCCTGCATCTGTGTGAGTCAGAAAAAGCCTCCAGCTTGATGTCTGATCCAAGAACTTTGGACTTGCCAGCTTCTATAAGTGTGTGAGCCATTTTCCTAAGATAATTTTTTTTTTCTCTCTCTAAGCTTTACTGGTTTTGTTTCAGAACCCAGTCTAACACAACCCTCTCCCATTTTATTGGCATCTACTCAGATTGAAAATCAAACCCAAATTTTCCCTGAAACAAACAAACAAACAAACAAACAAAAAAAAAACAACCAAACCATAATAGCACTATTTGATCCAATGCACAAGAACTAGAGTAATACTTCACTGGTAGAAATAATCTTTTCATAACTATTAATTCATAACTGCTGCATGTTAACTTTTTATTTTTTTTCTGATCAAAGAGATGCCTGCAACTCACCATTTTTAAAGAATAGATTTTTACATATTTGTCATAATAATGGTTTTTGTCTATGTGTTTCAAACCCATCAGAATAGCTGCTAAGCCTCAGGTTCAGACAGTCATGAAGGGAGGTGACACAAGTGGAACCCAATAAAGGATGAGCTAGATGAGTCCATACTGGCCACAATCATGCATTTAAAATTCCCAGTGTGTGCCTCTCATTCAGCTGTAGAATGAAAAACTAGCAGCCACCATTTGCTTTGCGAACACTTATCCTGCAACCTCATGAATTGTTGTAAAGCAAAAGAAAGAAAGAAAGAGTTCCTAAGAAAACATTACAGTTTTAGGAAAGCAATGTTTTCAGCTGCTGTAATCATTCTAATTACTTTAGAATGTTTCTTTTTTCCCCCCCTTCCCCCTCTAGGGCCTTTTTGCCTTCAAATCAGCTACAGAAACAAAGCAATTTAGCACAGTAAAAAGCTTATTAACACATGATGCAGTTCAGTGGCATGAGAAAATGCTAGGGAAAAAACAAGAAATCCATCCCCTGAAAAAAAAAAAAAAAGGTAGATCTGAATATTTCAATTCAAAGAGGCTGAGCTGGGAAGTGAATAACTCAAAACATGTGAGAAGGTCAAGATGGCAGTTCTGACTGCAGAGAAATCTTAGCTCCATGGGATGAAGGATGGCAGTTTAATTCCTCAACTTGCCCAGCAAGTACAGTTTACAGCTAAGGTGGGCAATTTCCTAAATCCTCATTTATCACGTAAGAGAGTCCCCAGGTACTCTTCAAGTGTGATTTCTTCTGCTTTTTTCAGACTTATCTGTGAGACATCAGGGAAGGTGAAATGGCTCAATTTATCCACGGAAAGTGAATTTGAAGGCTTCTGCTTCTCTGCAGAGGTAATAGTAAGGAAAGATGAGGGTAGAGGTAAAATTCCAAAGATATTTTATTAGAGCCCACTAAGAAAAAAAAAAAAAAAATCTCAAGCTCTCTACCAGAGGATTATGGGTGCTTGGAAAAGAAAGGATATGATATGTGGGATAGTACACAAGGTATGCACAAGTCCAAGGAACAATGTGAGACCTTGATAATGACTTTGTGATGACAGTCTTCCCTTCTGACTTAAGTAAACTACACCTTGAATAACTAACTACAGTTGCCTCCAACAAATAGCATAACAAAATTCTGAGGTAGAAAATTTGATCATTGAGGGCCTTGCAGTAGTTCCAGAGATGCTTTGAATAGACACTCTGTTTTTTCAAGAGCAAACATTCATTCATTCACCATTTGTTTTTAACAAGAAATGTTTTCTATTCTATGTTGGTCATGGGGCTACTGCTGGATATGTGTATATAAATAAAATAAATTCCCAGGTTTTTTGTTGTTGTTGTTTATAGTCTAATGTGGAGAAAATGCTGCATACATATTCAGTATTGCTTCATTCATTCAGTAAATGGCTATTGATCAACTAAATATAGTAAGTTCAACAATAGGAGCCTAAATATAATGTCAGAGCAGAGGGATATGGTTCTCAGGAATTGCAGCTGCCTGAGCTGGGTTCTGAGGAGTGAATTTGATATTATGGTATAAGACATTCCAGGCAGAGGAAACCACATTTGCAATTTCATGTATGTATGATACTGCTGTATAGTGGGGCTTAGCTTTTGTGTATGAGGAAAATGAGAAAAATAAAACATATAGACTACTTTTATGATATAGTACGTATAAATGTTGGAAAAATTTGGATGGATGTTTATTTTTTTATGTGGATTTTTGTTTCATATCAATATACAACTTCCCTGGAATATTTCTCAAACCAATGATGAGGATTTGAAACTATAGCCATTGACTTACCCTAGCTCAAGTCCCCAGTATCAGGCACAAATGTGGGAGAAGACCATAGATTATCTCATTTGACACATATTGAATGAGCTATCTTCCTGGAACTTTAATTTAAGAGTGCATACATAGTCCCACATTGGTATTTTCTGCCATACCTGTCCAAAGAAATTGATCTGAAAAATTGTCCACAAAATTATCTTTGAAAATAAAAGAACAATTATATTTCAGACTGTAGTATGCCCTCACATTCATTCCCTCTAATGAATCCCCAGTCACTAATCTCTCATGATAATATCCTTGAAGATGTTCTCCTAACATCTCTTCCAGAGCTTCCCTCAGTAATGCGCTCCATTCTCTTACAGCCCATATTGTCACCAGTGTTACTATCACAAACCTAAATTCCTTTTATGACAATTCTAAATCCACTTCAGGTAAAGCCCCTCTTCTTTCAGGATATGAAAGATCTCTTGTATTCACTAGTCCTCCAATCTACATCCAACATCCAAGCCATTGTCTAAACACAGCTCAAATTATAAAAGAGCCTCCCTTGAATAACTTTCTTGTCATCAATAAAACAGCTGTCATAAAAATTGGAAAACATAATGGGCAGGAGAGAAAGAAGGGGTAGATAGTGGTGAGAAGCATGAACATTTCAGGATGAACAGAATAGATTGTTGAATATAAAATAAACTAAGGGCAGAAAAGTCATTTGCCCCAATGACCAAATACCCTAAGGTCAGTCAGTATTCTATATGCATCTCCCACTCCATGCATAGTAAAAGAAAATTCACTGTGAAGTCAAGGCACCTATGACAAATCCCATTTCATGGGTACTTGCATTTTCTCCTACAATGAGTATTCGTTTAAGATCAATGCATTGCAAAAAGTCATCTGAGACAAAGCAATCACATGTCTACATGAAGTGAAGCAGAGAGAATAGGCCAAATAATACACTGGTCCAGCTCAATCTGTTCCTAGTACATTAGCTGTTTACTTGAATAATTTAAAATCACAAGTCTATTCTGTTGCTTTGACCAGAGCTAGACCTAATGAAGTTAATTTGTCCTCAATGACACAAGTGAAATGGTTTGAATAAACTTAAAACATCTTATTTAAATTACACAAGAAAGTAACAGAGATATAGAAATGACAGTCAATAAAGTTGAATTCCAAATCTGTTGGAAAAAAGAAAACATTGCAGATTGGCTTTAACCTGCACACATCTGAAACTAATTATTTCTCTAACTTTACAAAAGAGATGAAAACCACTCTATGATGAGCTAGATGTAAGATTTCAGTACACTAAGAGTTTATCGTGGCTCAGATCTAGTATCTTTGGAGGAAATAAAAAATAAGATTGATTTAACCCTATAAGCTTGGTCTGAAAAAGAGAGAAGCTAGAATTCATATATTTTCTACTTGACAATATATGCTGATTAAACTATACAGACATCAGTCTTGTTCTTCTATTACTTTTCATTACCGATTTTCCTACAGCTCTAAATATACTTCCAACCCCCAACCCCAGCACCACGACTAGTAGTGTTCCTTCTCCTATGGAGGGAACGTCTATCCTTTGAAATTTATGACAACCCCAAACCATGTGTGGAAACCTAAGTAGATGCTAAGTATTTAAACTCTTTTGTTCTCTGGATTCCTGTTATTTTCCTTTAAGAGATTTTAAGTCACCATATATATATGCGATGAATTTTTTTTTTTTTTTTGGTGTGTATACAACACATGCATGCATATACACACATATTTTCATGAACTATTAGGAAAAAGATCTATATTACATAATAAAAGAGATAGAAAGGAAATCACCCAATTAATTGCACAAAATCTTTATACTGTGGAAAGAGATTTATGAGGTATGGGAGGGTACAGGGTTTTGCTATTGTTCTCTTTCCCATGCCCTTACTCACTCCCGGTTATAGGAGCTTAAAGACCCTAAAATGGACATCGTTTTGATATAACTGCAGTTGAATTGTCCACCAGACGTGAATCTTGGTAATTTGAAAAGGCTGATTGACGTTTAGGTGATCTCCTCAGAGGCCTAAATTCAGAAGGGCTATTCCCCTCTCTTTTATTGTGTGGCAGTTTGGGTGAGTTTGGAGAAGAAGGGATTGAAGCAAAGGTCATAGAGTGGTGACCAATGGACTGAATCTGGCTTCAGAGATGATTAAAACAAAAATCATGCAATGTAACAAATTTGTAAATATTACATAAATTTCCTAATGTCTGTGGTTCAACATCTCAACATTCTTAACACACAACTCAACTCTTGAATCAGCTTCTCCTAGAAACTTAATTGTTGTTGTTGTTATGTGTTATCGAGTCGGACCCGACTTATAGCGACCCCTCCTTGGGTTTCCGAAGCAGTATCACTATGGAAGTAGATTGTCCAGTCTTCCTTCCAAGGAGTGGCTATTGGGTTTGAACCGCCAGCCTTCTGGTTAGCAGTCAAGTGCCTTAGGCACTATGCTACCAGAGCTCCTAG
>NW_006921643.1:12983997-12985406 GCF_000298275.1 Orycteropus afer afer | reverse complement strand
AGTGCCTAAGGCATTTGACTGCTAACCAGAAGGCTGGCAGTTCAAACCCACCAGCCACTCCTCAGAAGGAAGGTTGGGCAATCTACTTCCATCGTGATACTGCCTCAGAAACCCAAGGAGTCAGATCATAAGAGAAGAAAAAAAAAAGTAGAAATATTTCAGAATGAGGAAGGTTTAGCTAAGAAAAACTTTATGATGCATTCCTAGAGTATTGGCCTTAGAAAGCATCTGGGGAGTTCCACTTCTTTTTCAGATGATAATACCAAGGTAAAGTCCTTTTAACAAAAGACATAAAAACACAATAGCTTAAATAAGAAAGCTTTATTTCTCTCATACAACTCTATCTAGCAGGAGAGTTTGACTATAAGAGCCTTTCATGACACAGTCAAATTTCATCCACCTGGCTGTTGTACAAGCGTCTAGTATGTTGTTCTCTTCTGCAAGGTCACCAAGGCCTTGCCAGGTGCATGTTCCACATTATGCAAAGAGAGAAAGACAGGAAGTACAGGTCAAGCACTTTCTTTACAAGCAACTGACCTTTTATCACATGTGCTTACATTCCATGAGTGAGAACTAGGTCTCACTTCCACACCTATCTGCAGGCAGTTATGCAATTGTAGGCTAAACTTGTTTATTATCACATGCTGTTGTTACAGAAACAGGAGGAAATGCACCTTGAGAGAGACTACTGACAGGCCCATGCAAATATCAAAAAGGTCAGAGACCTGTCCAAGTTCACGTGCTGTTGCAACAATTTTAGTATCTTAGTCAAGGGCCGTAACAGTGTCTCTCTATGATATCTTATAGAGCTGGGAAGAGAAGATCATGGATTGGGAAGTGAACTGGATGAAGAGTTGCCAAATGAAGTACTACCCTAAGCAGACCACAGCTGGCCCACTGGCTGTAGTCAATTCTCTTGCCAGAAACAAAATAGGATTGGAGTTGGCCACAAAACTGACTTAGGATGTTGTGTTGCAATAAATGAACTACTGCTAGAGAGTGATTTAGAAAGTGGAGAGCACTTTGAGACAACAGCAATCCCAAAGTAATGCTTTAGGCTGGATAAAGCTAAGAAAGTGGAAAAGTGGAGTCAAAACAAACCTGTGTCCCTAAAGCCCCAGAGATTGTGGTAATACAGGCTATGCACATCTCATTCACATTAGGTGAGTAGAGCTTTATCAGGAGAAAAAATTACATATATATATACAACTCAACATACTGCCCTTGAGTTGGATCCGACTCATAACCACCCCTCCTTGGGTTTCTGAGGCGGTATCACTATGGAAGTAGATTGCCCAACCTTTCTTCTCCCAAGTGGCTGGTGGGTTTGAACCACCAACCTTCTGGTTAACAGTCAAATGCTTTAGGCACTAGGCCACCAGAGCTACCATATATTTATGTATGTATTT
>NW_006921643.1:12981066-12983897 GCF_000298275.1 Orycteropus afer afer | reverse complement strand
AGAGCTTATATATACATGTGCGTGTCTGTGTGTGTGTGTCACGATGGCACAGCGTTTAAGTGCTCAGCTGCTAATTGAAAAGTCAGTGATTCAAACACATCAGACACTCCATGGGAGAAAGATGTGGCAGTCTGCTTCAAGATTTACAGCATAGAAACCCTGTGGGAGCAATTCTACCCTGTCACATGGAGTTGTTATGAGTCAAAAATCAACTCAACAGCACTTAACACATATATATATACTTTGACCCATAATCAACATCCGTGGAAGCAGAAGTCAAGATTTCAGACATCGTTCTGCACTGGACAAATCTGCTGTAAAAGACTTCTTTAAAGTGTTAAGGAGCAAAGATAGCACTTTGAAGACTTAACATGTGCCTAACCCAAGCCATGGTATTTTCTTTCTTCTTTTTTTTAATTTTTATTATGCTTTGAGTGCAAAACTACATAACAAATTTGTTTTACAGTCAACAGTTCATGTACATCTGAATTCACACCTGATCACAGTTCCAACAATAAAAAAGTGTCCTCCCCTCTCCCCTCTGTGACTACCCACTCCCTATGCCCTTCTCATTCATGCATTCCTGTCTGTCCATCTTTCCCTCTATGTGAGTGCTACCCCTCTGGTGTCTTATGTCTGAGTGATCCAAGGGGTGCATCTCCCTAGAGTAGGTAGGTGCATCAACCTGGGATATGTGTTCTGTATGTAGGTATTTCTACTGTTGGGCTGAGAACCAATCCACATAAGCCAATCCTTCTACTCCTGACAAGTAACCCAGAGCCATAGTCTGGGGTTCCACAAGTTTCTCTCAGAAGCCATGGTATTTTCAATTGCCTCATATGCATGTGAAAGCTGGATAAAGAATAAGAAAGACCAAAGAGTTGATGCCTTTGAACTGCAGTGTTGGTGAAGAATACTGAAAATATCATGGACTCCAGAAGAATAAACAAATCTGTCTTGGAAGAAGTGTAGCCTGAATGCTCCTGAGAAGCAAAAATGGCCAGACTTCTTCTCACCTTCTTTGATCATGTTGTCAGAAGAGACCATTCCCTTGGAAAGGATATAATGCTTGGTAAAGTAGAGGAGGGTCAACAAAATAGGAGAAGACTATCAACAAGATGGATTGACATAATGGCTGCAACAATGGCTGAAGCATAACAATGATTGTGAGGATGGTGCAGGACTGAGCAGTGTTTCATTCTGTTGGACACAGGGTTCCTATGAGTCAGGGATGATTTCACAGCACCTAACAACAACAACATTTACATGCACATGTTTTCATTATGTTTCTTGGGGGAATGTAAAGGCCATGAGACTAGCCATAGGATATTGAAGGAAATACAAATCAGATGGGTTTTTATCCTGTATTCCTTGTGCCATGCTTTCTGTCATTCACAGTCAAACTCCACCTACATGAGAAAGAAATGAAATAATAGTAATAAAAGTACTGTTATAAGATCTTAATCTAGCAAGATAAATTAGACTTCAAAAGAAATCTGAATTTTATCCCTTCTCCACTGAACTTAAGTCTGCATCACAACATTTAGTAGGTGATGATATGTCTATCATCTTGAAAATCTTACTACATGTTTCAGGCATTAGCCTTGCTATCAAATCTCACTTCAACCTTCCCCAAAAGGAAATGATTATTTTCAGTGGTTTCAGAGGCCAAGGTTATTTCATAATTCTTTCTACATCCAGAGTACTTAGAAGAATGCATCATATCATTTATTGCCATCTCTTTCAAAGCATCCAGATGGTCCTGATTTAGATGATGCTTGTAATCTCAATCATTTTTGGACATTTAGCATTTCATTTTTGAAATTAGTAAGAGTCAGCACACAACAGGACAGTCTTTGTTTTTCTGGGAAAACTCACAAGTTTTCTGCCTTTGACAGGCAGAGTCTTACCACTTTCTATTGCTGTTAGTGGGAAATATTTGTATGCTCCTTCTCTGACAGGTTTTTGCCTTATGAAGGTTTGGGCTTTTTCAGTTTTACTGTATTTGTATTATTTAAAAAAAAAAAAAAAAAGTCACTACTGTCGAGTCAGATCCAACTCATAGCAACCCCTTCTTGGGTTTCTGAGGTAGCATCTCTACAGAAGCAGATTGCCCAGTCTTCCTTCTGAGGAGTGGCTGGTGTGTTTGAACCACCAGCCTTCTGGTTAGCAGTCAAATGCCTTAGGCACTATGCTACCAGAGCTCCTGCATTTGTATTATATGGTAGGATGAATAATAGTCCCCCAAATATGTTCACGTCCTTATCCCCAAATCCATTAATATGATACCTTATATGGCAAAAGGGACTTTGCAGGTGTGATAAAGTTAAGGATGTTGAGATGATGAGATGATCCTGGGTTATCCAGTAGGACCTAATGTGACCATAAAAGCCCTTATAGTAAGGATGCAAGAGAGAGAAGGCAATGTGATGATAAAAGCCAATATTAAACTGATACAGCCAGGATCCAAAGAATGCTGACAGCTGCTAGAAATTTAAAAAAAATCAAGAAAAAGATTCATCCCTGGAGACTTCAGAAGAATCTAGCCCAATTAATACATTGATGTTGGCCCTTTAAGGCTCAGTATGGACTTCTGATGTCCGGAATTATAAGTGAATAAATCTGTGTTGTTTTAAGCCACTAAGTTTCTGGTGCTTTGTTAAAGCAGCACTAAGAAACTAATTAGTTTAAACTCCCAATTAGCAATACACATATATGTATTATAAAACTTTATATATATATATATTTGTTGTTGTTACGTGCCGTCAAGTCAGACTCGAATCATAGCAACCCTCCTTGGGTTTCCGAGGCAGTATCACTATGGAAGTAGA
>NW_006921643.1:12973445-12980881 GCF_000298275.1 Orycteropus afer afer | reverse complement strand
ATATATATATATATATGTGTGTGTGTGTGTGTATATATAACACATAAGGAGTTCATTTGCTATCTGTGAATGCCTAAGCCAGCAACTCCATGTCTAAAAATTCTTCCTATGGATATTTACACAATAGAATTTTAAGCATCCCTTAAAAAAATGAGGAAGATCTAAAAATGCTGACCTATATGCTGAGATGTAAATGATACATCAAAAATAGTAAGAAACATACATGCAGCAATTGAGTAAATGTATCTCCAGTACTTTGGAAAGATATACACCAAATTGATAAGTGTGATTATCTCTAGATGAAGGAATTACAGGTGACCTGGATTTTCTTCAATTTTTGTACACTTTTTCCTTTTATAATAAATATATATTATTTTAACAATCAGAAAATTCATGGAGTGGTTTCTATCTCAGACAAAAGAAAGCATGAGTTGCCCAAAAAGATTTAACTTTACCCATGAGTTTCCAGCATTTCTGTACTTGCCACCCATGTCTTGGTCTCTTCTACCTCCCTTCACGTAAGGAACTTGTATTTCTAACATATCACAACTAAAAGCACAGTTGGTCTATTTCATGGTAGAAATGAAGGAAAACTCAAGAGTCAGAAGTACCATAGCATTTAATACATGACCTTCCATTTTCCTTTCAAACCAGTCCTGATTCCTGTGTTTCCTATTTTGGCTAATGACAGCATCACCTATCCAGCTGCCTAAGCCAGAATTTTGGAGTGGCTTTTAATTCTCCTTTACATCCTGTTGTTGTTGTTGTTGTTGCTACATGCCATCGAGTTGGACCCGACTCATAGCGACCCCTCCTTGGGTTTCTGAGGCAGTATCACTACGGAAGTAGATTGCCCCATCTGCCTTCCGAGGAGTGGACTTTAATCCTACATCCCATTATTCACCAAATTCTATCATTTTATCCCCCTCAATTTTTATTGAATTGATTAACTATGCTCCATTCTCAGTAAATTTAAATCAAGTTGCCTGGTCATTTCCTACCCAGATTATTATAATATCCTTGTAGCCTGGGTCATTTACTCTATGTTATGTTTGCCCAACTCCCCTTCTCAGAGACAAGAAAATATATCCATGCCCTCTTTCTCACAAATATTCACTCCATTCTGGTCTGAAAGCCCCTGAAGGGTGTGGCAGAGAGATTCATGATCTGGCATGTCTCTGTGTTCTTTTTCTTATTCTTCCCCACCCAGACCTCTGGGATCCAATTGTTACAGCAGCACAGGACATCTCCTTCCACTGCCAAACCTCTCCATCTACAGTCCCTACACCTTCCATGCTCACCTTGTCTACTCAAGGACACCTCTCCAGTTTTCAGGATTAGGCACAGATGATGCTTCCTGTGTAAAGCCTTAGCTGAGTTAGGCTTCTCCTTCTTTAAACTCCCATAGTATCCTGTAACACATCACTGCTAGAGCATTTAACATTTTTACCACAACCAATTGCTTCCTGAATCTGTGGTCCCACATTTATCAAATAATAACCCCCAAAGAAAAACACTGTGAATACAGTATTATCTCCCAGCACATGACTGAGTGACTGGCAGAAATAGGCAACTAATAATTAGTTGCCAAAGGAATTAATACATGAATGAATAACAAACTATTATTGGAGGCTTACTCTCTAGTGCACATGTTGTTAGGTACCATCAAGTCAATTTTCAACTCACTGTAACCCATGTGACAGAGGAAAACTGACCTATAGGGTTTTCTAGGCTGTAATCTTTATGGCACCAGATTCCCAGGTCTTTCCCTCTTGGAACCACTGGTTGGGTTAGAAGTACCAACCTTTCAAGCAGCACCTGAGCTGTTAAAAGTGTCACCAGTGCTTCTTCTAATGGACATAGAATATGCTTTTTCCAATAGATTCCTCATAGAAATTGTATGGGATAGCTACTATCATTCTTTTCATTTCATACATTAGGAAACTAAAATACAATGGTGTTAAGTACATTTCCCAAATTCTCCCATTTAGGAATGAATTTGCATAAAATTGAGATAGTCTGAGTCCAGATCTTTAATCTATGCAGTGTAATAAATGAATACATGAACAACCTCCTGATCTTACCTGTTAGTGTTTAACATGTAAGACCTTGGGTGACCTAAGCCTTAACCTGTCAATGTGACAGACATGTCCAATTCACTGTCCTTTATTACTTCTTGCTTTGATAATGGAGTAAGAAGCCATGTTATTAAACAGAGCATAAGGTGAGAGCTCACAGACAGCTAGTGAGAGTAAAGAGAGGCTTTGCGTTATTAAGTAGATTATTAATTATTCATTTATAGTATGTTGTGGCTCTTGCCTAGCAGCTATCCCATAAGTGGCATGACAGGAGAAAAGAAAGAAATGGTTTTGATCAAGTGTTTCTTAGATCTAAATTAAGAAGACAGTATCCAAGGTGAATTTCAATTCCTCACCACATTTTTTGATGAATGCCAATGCCATGGAACTTGAACTACAGAGACTATATTTAATTCCAACAGAACTCACTAACCATATCTTCTGAGTGACACATTCACAACCAGCAGCTTCTGGTTGCTGTTTTAGGTCTCTTGAAGAACCAGACATCAAAAAAATTTCCCCAATTTGTATGAGGGAGAAGCAGATAATATCCCCAGCTTCCAAGAGAGGCACAGAAGGCCTGAGAGGCCATCATTCAGGCATAGTCACATGGCAATTTAGTGTTTGACTCCTAAAACTCAAAATAGTCTTGAACTACACATGTCTTACTAACAACAAAAATGAGCAAACAGAGCTAATTTTCATTATGCTGTGCTACTGAAACCACTATTTCAGAATGTTGTTTTTTAAATATATATATATATATATAAATCTCCAGAAACTTCTTTAAAACCTCTTTACAACATGGAGAATATGTGTAAAAGGAAGAGGAGACATGGGATAGTATGTCCATTTTGTCAAAGTATACTAATGCAAGGATTCTCAGTAGCAAAGGAACATCCCAGACTATCTTAGGCCCACAAAGGAGATTGTAGAAAGTTTCTATCATCAAACAAAAATGAAAGATGGGCAGGGGCAACCAGATCAGATCCTCAATTCTAGTAGAATTTTCTCCATCTTTGTTTCTTAAATGATGGCATCCATGAGGAAAATGGGATGGTCTGTTCTTATTATTAGCACTGTGAAGGATGGCTGATGGAATAATGGAAACCCTTCTAGCCAATAAGCAATTTTCATATTTTCTTGAAAAGATATTTATTTCTGAAGTGCAATAGAAGTAGTGTCAGTAAGCAAGGGAGTTGTTATAGGCCAACAACTCACCTTTGATCTTTATTGCTTTATAAATGAAATTTATATTCTCATAAATCTTTGCAACACCTATTCTCTAAATAGACACCTAAGGATTAATAGCAGATCTCTTCCTTTATAAACAATTATTCCTGCAAATTACAGAAATTTGTTACAAATTCCAAGCCTCTTGGAACCATGAAGGAAAGTGCAGTAGAAAGAGTATTATTTCTAACAGGAATCTCACTCACATATGAATGCAGATTCCCTGTCTTTTGGGGTTTTTAAAACCTTCCATTAAAAATCATATCCAAAACTCTTTAAACAAAATTTTACTAGTGCATACACTCAGAATTGTTAGTAAAGGGACTGAAGGAAGAGTAGCTGTCCACCCTGAAAAATATTTTCTGCAAATGGCTTTCCAACTATTTAAAAATTTTAAATACATATCATGTCAACATAATTGTTTTTAAGACTAGAGTGAAAAGATGTAAGAGGGAGCAGCATGAAAGCAAGAGCATGGGGCTGGCCGAAAAAGAAGTCAAGACTGGAACCTTCTCTCTATGTTTGTTTCCTACCAAAAGGCAGAGCTAAATCTGGAGTCTCACCTTGTCTTCTTATTCTTATATTAGCTGCCATTGAGTCAGCCCTTACTCATGGTGACTATGCACAAAGAAATGAAACTACCCAGTCCTGTACCATTAACATGATTGGTTGCACATCAGCCCATTGTGACTCATAGGACTTTCATTGGCTGATTTCTGGAAGTGGATAGCCAGGCCTTTCTTCCTAATCTGCCTTAGTCTGGAAGCTCTGCTGAAACCTGTTCAGCATCACAGCAACACACAAGATTCCTCTGACAGGTGGTGTCTGTGTATGTGGTACATTGGCCAGGAATTAAGCACAAGTCTCTCACACAGAAGACAAGAATAATACCAGTGAAACACCACTTCCCTCTGACCTTGTCCTCTATCAGTGTTAAATTCCATCTCTATAACTAGCAATATCAGCATCAGGGTAAGTATGTTTGATTAAGTGTCAGGAGACATGGATATTAGTACAAACCTTGATATTTATTATCTGTAAGACCTTGGAGAAATCACATAACTGCTCTGTGCTCCAAGTTTTTTGTCTGCAAACTGATGATGTTGATCAGGTCCTTTCTGACACCAACATTCTGTGAAGACTATTGTTCTCAGAAGTGGAGCTAAGTAAATTCTGCCATCACTGAAAAAATAAATGAATCTCTCAGTGCACAGACCACTTGCAGGTAAGGCAATTTTGGAAGGCACTCTTTTAAGCCAATAGGAATCATGTACACTCATCCTTCAGTCTGGTTGTTATTGTTGTTGTTATGTACCATCGAGTCGGACCCAACTCATAGCAACCCCTCCTTGGGTTTCCGAGGCAGTATCACTACGGAAGTAGGATTGCCCAACCTTCCTTCCGAGGAGTGGCTGGTGGGTTTGAACCACCAGCCTTCTGGTGAGCAGTCAAGTGCCTTAGGCACTATGCTATCACAGCTCCCAGTCTGGTTAGAACTAACAACAACAACAAAAAAAATGAAGACAGCCATATTTGACAAACTTCCCTGCCAGGGGCTTTTTATTACCCTCTGTCAATGGATGTTCTGGGCTGCATTGGCTCCCCCACACACACCCTGCCCCTGCTCATCTTCATTTAATTTGTTTGTTCCAGGATTTTTTCTCTCTTCATTTCACCTAATGTGCTCTTTGAAACTGATCGTATGAACCGAGCAGTCATATTAAAACAGAGATTCCTAGATTTCTGTCATCCACAAACTGCCTCCACACTTGACTCCCAATCTTTGTACCTCCTATACACATAGTACTTTCCTTACAATTGAAGCACTATTTTTACTAAATACCCACTTTAGCTCCTTGAGAGATCATGCACCTATGTGCTACCTGTGTTTTCTTATAATTCATATTAAATAAATAACTATTACAATTATGTGCTCATCTGTGAAGCGCAGAAATTCATCTCACTTACCTGCAGTGGTATGCATGTCACACTGTGGGAAACACTGTATTTGTGAATGACAAACATCTCTTATCATTGGTATTAGGTTTAGATTGAATGGAAATCCCTAATATCTTTGAAGCTATTTGCTATTTTCTTATAACAATGTGCATTTCAGAGGTGTCAGGGGAATGATGACAAAGGTAAGAAAACATTTTACAGGACATTACTTTTAAACCAAAAATATGGAAAGATCTCTTAATTGTGACTGGAGTCACTTTGGAGGCAGAGAGCCTTTCTCCATGCCCCTGAAATGATCATGTAATAACAATGATGGTGGTAATAACAGCAATGACTGTCACATACTGAGTGTTTACTATGTGCCAGAGTCCAGAGAGCCACCTTGTCTTCCCTTATTTGTATTCCTATCTGCACCACTGGCTGCCTTCTTCCACAGAGGACCTAGGAGACCTTTTTCAAGCCTGCCTTTATTTCATCTCTAAAAACAAACAGTAGGAAGGCAGGAAACAGACAAACCAAACACCATGCACCATGTCTTTTAGACTTCAGCACAAAACCCCATTTCATGCTTCAGAGCTTTGACTGTGACATGGTGGGTAGGTTACCAAACAGGGCTAGAGCAGGACCCCAATGAGCTCCTGTTGTGGACTGACTGAGGCTAAATGGACCCTGAGGGGCTGCTTGAACACTTTCTGCACATTCAGAGCTGCTCCTTCTCTTTCTCTCAGACATGTGAGCAGAGAGAGGATGGGATAAGTTATGTAACTGGTATAATGATTCACCATATCCATCAGGATGATGGGGCAGCCCTCATTTCCAGCTAGCCAAGCTTTGGCATCACAGTTGGTAAATAACTTGATTTGGGCCTCTTGCACACAAACCTGAGTTTTGGTCCTGGTTCTGCCAGTTACTAAACTGTATTGTTTTGAACCAATTACTTAAACTTTCTGAGCCATAATTTCCTCATATGAAACTGAGGGATGTAAGAGGCCCTATTTTGTAGAGCCTCCTAATGATAATTGTGAAGTAATAACAAGTTCTTGGAGCAATGCCTTGTACTCCGTATATTAGTTCCCTATCACTGCCATAAAAATTGTCAGAAACTCAGTGTCTTAACACAATATCCATTTATCATCTCACAGATTCTGTTGGTTGGAAATCCAGGAACAGTGTGGCTAGACTGGGTTCTCTGCTTAGACTCTCACAGGTCAAAATCAAGAGTCTTTATGTGGAGGCCCTGGGAAAGAATTCACTTCCAGGTTCATTCAGGTTTCTGGCATAATTCAGTTCCTTACAGCTGTAAACTGGGTCTCATTTCCTTATTGGTTGTCAGCGGGTGGCCACTCTCCACTAATGGAGGTCACCCACATTTCCTTCTCATGATCCTAGTCTCTCTCCATCATGCAACCAGCATTGCCACACACACTGAATCCTTCTCATATTTCAAATCTTCCTGACTTTCTCAGTCTACTACATCTCTCTGACTTACTCTCATGCCTTCCTGTTCTGCCTTTAAGGGCCCATGAAATTACATTGGACCCACACAGATAATCCAGGATAATTCCCCTAGATTAAAGTCAACTAATTGGTAACAATAATTCTAACTGTAAATTCCCTTTTGCCATATAACATAACACATTCTTGAGTATAATATCAGGGGACAGAGATCATGGAGACCAAAATTCTTCCTGCAATATAGAGTAAAAATTCTTTGTTAATTATCATTTATCACTCACTGCTGTTGAGTCAATTCTGACTCATAGCGACCCCTCCTTGGGTTTCCAAGGCAGTATCACTACAGAAGTAGATTTCTCCATCTTCCTTCTGAGGAATGGCTGGTGGGTTTGAACTGCCATCCTTCTGGTTAGCAGTCAAATGCCTTAGACACTATGCTACCAGAGCTCCCAATCTACCACTATGCACTATGAGAGAAAGTTCTGGTGATGTAATTCTGAGAAATCCACCATTGAAAACCCTGTGAAACACAATTATACTCTGACACACATGGAGTTGCCATGCGTCAAAGTTAGTTGGTTGGTTGTTGTTGTTGTTGTTATGTGCCGTCGAGTCGGCCCCGACTCATAGCGACCCCCTCCTTGGGTTTCCGAGGCAGTATCACTATGGAAGTAGGATTGCCCAACCTTCCTTCCGAGGAGTGGCTGGTGG
>NW_006921643.1:12969680-12973345 GCF_000298275.1 Orycteropus afer afer | reverse complement strand
ATGTGAAAATTTGGAAAGTTTCCAGTACAAAAAAGACATGCATTGCTTTTTGCAATGGAAATATACGGCAAGAGACACTGGGACTATGAGCTATGGCCTTGTTGGGGCACACTTGATCACTCTGGGTCTCAGTACTCAGAGTCTGAGATGCAAAGCAGTGGCTGTCATGGAAGGCTGGATCCTGATGCCTTGGCTCTCTTGGTTGCAAGTAACAAAAAGCCCCTCAACAGAGCATAAACAAAAATAAAAAGGAAAGATATTTTAAAGGCTTAATGTTGAGGATGCAGAGAAATCTCAAATAACTGATAACCAAAGACTGGAACTAGGAACAAGAAAGCCTCCCAAATCTAAGCACTCAGTTTCTAACTGAAAGGTTCATGGTTCAAGCTCAACAGGTGCTCTGCAGGAGAAAAATGTGGCAACAAGCTTCCATGAAGATTACAGCCTTGAAAACACTGCAGGGAAACTCTTCTTTGTCCTTTAGTGTTTAGTGTAGTTATGAGTAGGAATCAAATCAATGACATTAGGTTTGATTTTGGAGTTACTTCTGTAGAATCATGCATCTTTGCATATCTGCTTCTTCCTTTAGTCTTGGCAGACCTGCTCTCTTGCACAGCCCTGAACCCACCCTGCCCCTAATTCCAGAGTTTACCTATCTGTAGTTCAAATGGTCAATGTGACCAGTGTTTCTAATCACCATTGTAAATTTTTGGAGGGGAATTTAAGATATTTGTCCATCTCTGATCTAATAAACTATGACCAGGGGCCAAGCTCACACAAGAAGGACATGGTTTCTAGGCCCAAGTTTGTGTGTGCATGTGTGTGGTAAGGGACAACTCTCAGAGATGAAGGGGCCATGATCTGGGAAGATCCTGCCAAAGGGATTCAGCATCCTTTAAAACATAGCCAGAGCATAAAGAATCTATTCTCTCTATATATTTTCTTAGTAATTACACTTCCTATAGGTTAATATCTGATTGGCTTTGATTGCCGTTGTTCATCATAGTGTCCCCATTTGGCCAGAGACTTGTGTTGAGTAGCCTTCACTGTGACTGGCCTCCTTTGCAGCAAGTCTACAGATGGCCATACTTGGTTTTCACCCTGACTTAGATACCTTACACTAGCATAACAACAGAATTGTTTTCCTTCAGAATATACAGTGTGAGCCCCTGAAGTTTACACTGAAAAGACCTTTTCACGGATCTTTCCTCAGAAGAAGCCCACAAGCAAAACAGCATCTGGAACTCTCATACATTTCCAACCAACACAGAGCTACCTATGACTGAGTTGGGTCTTTATTCCAGGTCTTGAGACTTCATGTTCTCTACTCTTTTGCTCACTATCTCAGCAAGTTATTGGAATTTCTGGTAACTTATCACAATGGCATGTTCCCTTTACAGCAAATAGAAATGGTAAATGATGTGACAAGAGAGAAGATTTACTTTAATAGTATATGGCACAAAAAGAGAAGGGCTGGCCATTTAATAGCCTATACAACTCTTTTGTATCTATAGCTCAATAAGACCTGAAAGTCAGTTTTCTGCACAGCAGTAATTACTAGCAGGCTGATCTTTGATAGCTCCGTTTCTATTGATACTTAAGGTTGTAGGTGGTATCATTGTCTATGTCATGCTTAAACTTCTCTCAGCTTTTAGATGACTGACAACCACAACAAAAATAATAGCTAATATTCACTGAGCATTTATTGGTGTCAATTATTGTTCTAAATAATGTAAATATATGTGCATGCATGTTCATATATATTGTTGTTGTTGTTAGGTGTCACTGAGTCATCTTCAACTCATAGCAACCCTATGTACAGCAGAATGAAATACTGCCCAGTCCTGTGCCAGCTTCACAATCCCTGCTATACCTGAGCCCATCATTACAGCCACTGTGTCAATTCATCTCATTGAGGCCCTTCCCCTTTTTCATTGACTCTCCACTTTACCAAGAATGATATTCTTTTCTGGGAATGGTCCCTTCTTACAACATGACCAAAGTAGTTGAGACAAAGTGTGGCTATTCTCACTTCCAAGGAGCATTCCAGCTGCACTTCTTCCAGGACAGATTTTTCATTTCTTTCAGCAGTCCATGATACTTTCAACATTCTTCATCAATACCACAGCTCAAAAAGTATTGACTCTTCTTTGGTCTTCCTTATTCATTGTCCAGCTCTCACATCCATATGAGATGATTGATATATATTTGGAGTAGGTAAGTAATGCATATGTTACCAAAAAAAAAAAAAAAAAAATCACACAGTAAAAAGTATACCTCCTCCCAGCCCAATTCCATGATATCTTCTGTGATAATTAAGCTTTTGGGTCAACATGGCTGGGCCATGATTCTCAGGGGTTCAGCAGTTATGATGTAGTCACCCCCCATGATAAGAGTTGAGATAATGTAATAACCTCCATGATGATATCTGCTATGAGCAGCCAATCCGTAAGAAGGGAGTTTAAGGGATGTGGGCTGCTTCCAATATATATGGACATTCTGGCAAACATCTCTGGCTTTTTGCTAAATCTGGATCCTGCGTCTGGCTCATCATCATCTGACCTCTGGTTCCTGGACTTTAATTAGTGGCCCATTGTATTGTCTACCAATCTTTGGATAATCAGACCCTGCAGCTATGTGTCAGGAGAAGCCTCCAATTTGATGTCTGACCCAAGGACTTGGGATTTGCTAGCCTCTACAACTTTGTGAACCATTTCCTTGAGATAATTTTTTTTTCTCTCTCTCTCCCTCTCTCTCTTTCTCTCTCTCTCTCTCTCTACACACACACACACACACATAAATATATATGTGTGTGTGTGTGTGTGTATCCACCACTTATCAAATATAACTGGAAAAGAGCTGCCTCCTCAGTGTAGAGATGACCTTAATAATGTGGGTGGAGTAAAGTTTTTGGGACGTCCATTTGCTGTTATGGCATGATTCAAAATGAGAAGAAACAGCTGTAAACATTAATTAATACTCAGAACATGGAATGTACGAAATATGAATCTAGGAAAATTAGAAGTCGTCAAAAATGAAATGGAATGCATAAAGATTGATATCCTAGGTGTTAGTGAGCTAAATAGACTAGTTCTGACCATTCTGAATTAGATAACCATATGGTCTACTATGTGGGGGATGACAAATTGAAGAGGAGTGGTATGCCATTCATCATCACAAAGAATGTTTCAAGATCTATCATGAATGTGCTGTCAGTGATAGGATAATAGCCATATGAGTACAAGGAAGACCAGTTAATACTACTATTTTTCAAATTTACGCACCAACAACGAAAGCCAAAGATGAGGACATTGAAGATTTTTAACAACTCCTACAGTATGAAATTGACCAAACATGCTCTCAGGATGTGATGATTATCACTGGTGATTAGAAGGCAAAAGTTGGAAACAAAGAAGAATCACAAGTAGTTGGAAAATATGGCCTTGGTGATAGAAATGACACTGGAGATTACATGACAGAATTTTGCAAGGCCAACCACTTATTCATTGCAAATACCTTTTTTCAACAACATAAATGGTGGCTATACACGTGTACTTTGCCAGATGGAATACACAGAAAATAGATTAACTACATCCATGGAAAGAGGTGATGGAAAAGCTCAATATCTTCAGCCAAAACAAGGCCAGGAGCTGACTGTGGAACAG
>NW_006921643.1:12967264-12969314 GCF_000298275.1 Orycteropus afer afer | reverse complement strand
AAAGACCTGGAGTTAGAAAATCAAAAGGGAAGAACATGCTCAGCATTTCTCAAGCTGAAAGAACTGAAGAAAAAATTCAAACCTCAAGTTGTAATATTGAAAGCTTCTATGGGCAAAATATTGAATGATGCATGAGACATCAAAAGAAGATGGAAGGAATACACAGAGGCATTATACCAAAAAAAATTGGCCAATGTTCATCCATTTCAGGAAGTGGTATATAATCAAGAACCAATGGTATTGAAGGAAGAAGTCAAAGCTGCACTGAAGGAAGTGGTGAAAAACAACAGTCCAAGAACTGATGGAATACCCATTGAGATGTTTCAACAAACAGGTACTGTGCTGGAGGCACTCACTCAGCTATGCCAAGAGATTTGGAAGACAGCTACCTGGCCCATCCATATTTGTACCCATTCCAAAGAAAGGTTATCCCACAGAATGTGGAAATTATCCAGCAATATCATTAATATCAAACACAAATGTGACGTGACAGTATCTTGCTGAAGATAATTCAAAAATGGTTGCAACAGTATGTTGACAGAGAACTTCCAGAAATTCAAGCTAGATTCAGAGATGTGGAATGAAAGATATCATTGCCGATGTCAGATAGAACTTGGCTGAAAGCAAAGAATACTAGAAAGATGTTTACTTGTGTTTTACTAACTATGCAAAAGCATTCAATTGTGTGGATCATAACAAATTATGAATAACATTAAGAAGAATAGGAATTCCAGAACACTTGATTGTGCTCATGAGGAAACTCTACATAGACCAAGAGGCTGTTGTTTGAACAAAACTAGAGGGTACAGCATTAGTTGAAATCAGGAAGGGAGTGTGTCAGGGTTGCATTCTTTCACCATATTTATTCAATGTGTATGCTGAGCAAATAATCCAAAAACCTGGACTACATGAAGAAGAATGTGCCACCAGGATTGAGGAAGACTCATTAACAAGATACAACTTTGCTTGCTGAAAGTGAGGATAACTCGAAGCACTTACTGATGGAGATTAAAGACTATGGTCTGCAGTATGGATTACATCTCAAAAAAAGAAAACAAAAATCCTCAAAACTGGACCAATAAGCAACATCACAATAGATGGAAAAAAAATTGAAGTTGTCAAAGATTTCATATTACTTGGTTCCACAATCAACACTCATTGAAACTGAAGTGAAGACATGAGACTGTGTATTGCACTGGGCAAATCTGACCTCTTTAAAGTGCTAAGAGCAGAGATGTCTCTTTAAAGACTAAGATGTGCATAACACAAACCATGGTATTTTCAATCACCTCATATGCATGTGAGAGCTGGACAATGAATATGGAAGACCAAAGAAGTCGTTTGAGTGTCTTTACAGCAATAATGTTTGTGTAAACAACCATAGATCAATGCTTCATTATTTTCTCATCAATGTAGAATAATATTCACACATTTCTTTTTTACATAACAGTAAATCTGAGAATTGTTTCAATTCATTATGTATAGATATGTGTTTGGAACAAATAACAAGGTCTTTACTTGAATCACTCTTTAATCCTCACATGGATTCTAGTACTAGTGATTCCAGTTTACAGTTGAAGAGTAGTCTTAGATAAAACAAAATTTTTTCAAGGCCGTATGTTTGTCAGGTAGTGGAGCTAGAATTTGAACTAAATCAATTTGAGTATAGAGCTTGCACTCTAATTTTCTATAAAACATTATCTCCAATCAATTGCATGCAACCAGTTCACATTATATCAGCCAAATTTCCTGCTGGATAACCCAAGGAAGAACAAAAACAAGAACAAAATGTTTAATCATAGGATTTTGTCTTCATTATTACACAGTTTATGGAAATGAGAGTAGTGAATATTTTCACTATAGTTAGTTGTTTCTATACTTGTAATTTTACTATAGAAGTCAATCTTTATACAGCTGACCTGTGTAAAGTGGTAACCATGGAACATACATACACATTTTATTCTTAATTATTTAAATTTTTTTTTCTTTTTTTTTTTTTATTAGGATTTGGGTGAAGATTTACAGAGTAAATTCACTTTTCATACAGCAG
>NW_006921643.1:12939695-12963404 GCF_000298275.1 Orycteropus afer afer | reverse complement strand
CTCTATAGATGTCTATAAGGCCAAGTTGGTGGATTGTATTGTTTAGCTCTTCTGCATCTTTGTTGAGTTTCTTTCCAGTTGTTCTATCTTTCAATTATTTAAATTTTACACTTTAAATTATGATGTTCTTAATTTCTGAGGAAAATAACAACCTAATTGTCATGAAGGCTGAATGGAAACTGTCATCTTTTCCATGACCCCATTCTCTTGCTACTATAACAGCTAAACAAAACTAGACCACTCATGGTACCCCACTCCCTGCTCATGTGATCAATTGCTGGGAGAGAGATTAATAAGCAAGCAGCTCAAAACTCTACAAAGAGTTTTTCTCCAGGATATTTTGTTGTTGTTGTTGTTGTTGTTAAACAGCACTGGAAAAACTTAGTCCTTTCTTCTCTCATTTACCTAGTAGTCAAGATATCAGCTGGAGGTCATGGTTCCATCCTCCTAGAAAACCATTTAATAAATAATCACAATGAATATAGATGCCAAACAGGTATCGCTATTGTAATTCAAATGATGAAGAATAAACTGAGAAATTAATGATTTGTTTAATGTCACTCAAAAGGATTGAAGCAAAGCTTGGCCAACAGGTCTCCCCCTAGACTATAAACTCATTGAGGATAGTCAGTGCCTCCTGACTTTTAAATTCTCTAACCTTGAAAGAGTGCCTGGATATCCCATTACTGTCAAGTTGATTCTGACTCATGGCAATCCCATGTGTTACAGAGTAGAACTAAGCTTCATAGGGATTTCTTGACTGTAATATTTACAGGAGCAAATTAGTCTGGCACATAGTGGATGTTTAATATTTAATGATGAATTTGATCCACAGCTTCTGATTATCATTTTTTTTAAATTGTGCTTTGGGTGTAAATTTATAAAACACATTTGGTTTACTCTCAACAGTTCATGCACATTTGATTTCATGGCCCTGAAAAATTGGAAATAGAAATACCATTTAATCCAGCAACTCCATTACTAGGAATATACCCTAAAGAGGTAAGAGATAGCACACAAATAGATATATACACACCCATGTTTATCGCACCCATGGTACCATATTCACTGTACAAAAGAAAAGGAAACAACCTAAATGCTCATCAACAGATGAATGGATAACCAAACTATGGTGTATTCTGATTATCTTGTTAAATACTCTTTGAATTATATCATATAATGAAAAGTAAATGTTGTCGAGTTGATTCCAACTCATAGCAACCCCTCTTTGGGTTTCCAAGGTGGTATCTCTATGGAAGTAGATTGCCCAATCTTCCTTCTGAAGAGTGACTGGTGGGTTTGAACCTCCAGCCTTCTGGTTAGCAGTCAAATGTCTTAAGCACTAGGCAACCAGAGTTCCCAAAGTCTTAATAGAAGACTCATATGTTCAGATTAAACTCTAAAATATTTGCCAAAGGAAGATGTTAAGAAAGAGAAAATTAGATCAGTATTGGCATTTACTTCACTGTGCACTTGGGTAGATGTTGGCTCCAGTATTATGCTAAAGGGCGGGGTGGAGGATGAAGCAAAAATAAATAAAGAGATCAATTTTTTTTTAAAATAAGTTGTCTAATATGCCTTCCCCTGTTCTACAAATTCCAATCCTTTATAGGATTGTCCATTGATTGTAACTTGGTGCCAGTACATTCATTTATATCCTGAGAAACACCACCATTCTGTCTAATTGCTATTCATATCCTATTGCCTTTTACATTGTCTGCAACACAAGGCTTTTCAGGAAAGTATCAGGCTAAAGTAACCTCAAGCAACTAGTAAAGAGTATTGATTCTTATTGGTTTTGTTCCCAAAGATGTATACAATTATGTTACCTGAATTTCAAATGGGAATTGGAAACAGTGGTAAAAAGATGTTCAACTAGCATGGGCTCAATTAGTTTACAATAAAAAAAAAAAAAATAGTAATGAAAAACCTTGAGAACAAAAAACCTCCTGTGGTGGTTATGTTTGTGTGTCAACTTGGATGGACCTGGTTGAGTGGCTGAGCAGCTGGTGGTAGTTATTCCCCATGATGAGACTGGCAATCAACTCCATGGCAGAATCTACTGAGAATAGCTGAGTAGCTGCTGTTGGTTATGTAGTCTGCTTCCCATACATAAGAAACAGCTTTGGGAATAGTCTCCAGCTTAGGGCATGCTTGGATCCTGCATGTAGCCATGTCATTGTTCAGCAGCCTGCCATGCTCTGCCAACCTTGTGACTTACAATGGACTTGAATTAATGGCCTGCCATGTGGTTTGGTAACATCAGGACTGTGCCATTTTATTTGTCAACCCTGGGCTTGTCAGCCACAGCAGGCAATAGCTGCCTGAGTGAAGAGATGCCTCTAGTTTCAGTGGGCCAGGAACAAGAGGCAGAGCTGAAGCCCAAAGTCGAAGAGCTTTCACCTAGCCCCTAGAGCCTGGGACTTTGAACTTGGACTTCTAACCTTCCTGAACTGTAAGAGAATTAACTCCTGTTTGTTAAGGTCATCCCGTTTGTGGTATATTCTTGTCAGAGTGACACTAGGTAACCAGAACACCTCCCTATTGGTCTAATTAGAAACAGTGTTTTAATAAATGAATATTAAATACATAAATTGTACCTTTGTAGAACATAACACAGTTTGGAAGACCTGTAGTGTAAATGAATTTTCTTTCTCTACCCAACCCCTTCCAGTGCCAACTAAATTAATAACTATAGTAAGTCAGAATATCTCCAAGGGAAATCTCAACCCTAGTCTAGAAAGAATATTTTTCAACAAGAAAGTTTCGGTATAAAAAGAGTTGATCTGGCAATTATTAAAAATAACAAGTAGAACGGTACAAGAAATTTTCTAGTATTGATAAGCTCACTGTTGTGTTCATGGAAATGATAACTTAATTGTCATCAAGGAAACAACTAAGGGAGATTTATAAAAAAGAAAAGAGGTTTTGCTGTGTTCTGAATTAACTTGCACCCTATTCAGAAAACAATCACTAATAATCAGTGCTAAAGGAAGCTTAGTGGGATTTGTTCTATGGAAATGAACTAACTACCAAGACTGCTTAAAGTGAATGGAAAAAAAAAAAAAAAAAGCATGGGGTCTGTCTTGGTATGCTGCAAGGCTTCTGATAGCTAGCTGGCATCGCCTATCAAATGAAAGATTCATCTGTTTATCTCCGGTTGTTTTGCTTGGAACAATTTCTTTCCCAAAATAATTATAAAGCAATTACTTGCCAGTTTTCCCTTTATTGGTTACTACTTTTACTCAAAGAATAGCAATTACTACATAATTATAGTACATGGTTATCTGAACAGCCTAAACTGTGCCTATCAACGATAAATTATACAGTCACTGTAACTCTAATTATGTATTCTATAGAGCATAAATATGTAATGACTGTGTAGTTACATATTAATAAGTCCCTCTTTATTTCTCAGAGCCCAGTACAATAAAATGCCATTGGATCTACTTCCACGTGGCAACCTGTGGTGTCATGCATGCTCTCCTCTGCTTTCTGGAAGTCAGTGGATTCCAATGTACATTCAGTGATGCTCATCAGTTCTCAATCTCATCCAAACACACTCATCGGGCAGAGAGAAAACCAAAAATGAAAAGAAAAGATTCGTTTCTAAACCTCTTTCTGGCATGTGATTTTTTTGATGAAACCCAGAAGCTGTGGCTTTGATTCAAGAATTGCAGGTGCACAAGCTTGAAACTGCCACCGCTGCTTTACCTCCATGTAATTACTGTAGGCAAAATGGCTGGACTCAAAAACCAGGGAACTTGAATTTGGTTTCAGCCATGATTTTGTTGTGTATATTCTTAGACTCTTATTTTGATTCCAAAAGTGGGCATAGAGAATCAAGAACAAAGGATTTAGGACTGAAATCTTCCCACAATTTTTTTTTAACTTTTCATCTCTTTAATTATATAGCTAGATTTCACAGTAAGTTGAATGACACAAAATGAATATTTCACCACTAAGATTAAATAACTGCATTATACATGAGCTACTACACAAAATGTGAGAATGATAGGTCAGTATGAACAACCGCAAAAATGTGTGGCAAGAAGGAGCTTTAAGGATGCAGATAAAGAATGAGATAGTGACTTTCCCAGAAAATGCTAGTGATGTCTAAAGATTTCACATTGGGAACGTAGATTCTGTCATAGATAGAGAAGGTGAGAATGAAATAAGAGTAGACAGCTTAGTAACATTCCCTTCTGACCTTGGCTACTCACCCTCTCCAGAGGAAGTTTGCCCTCTGAAAACAATCTCCTTTCCAGATTGCCCTGATGTTCCTGAAACAGACATCCTGGGTACTTGTAAAGATTGAATTTCATAGGGGAAAGCCTTTCACAAAGGAGCAAGATGACACTAGGGAAGAGAGTACCCAGAGAGAGGGTTAAGGCCATTCCTGGGGCCACCACAGCAGAAAGATGATGATGGAATAAATTAAATAAAATATTGGTCCTATCTCTCCTTGCAGAAAGGCCTTGTTGTCTGAATTCAGATAAGCACTCAATGAGCTTTTTTCTTTTTCTTTTTCTTTTAATTTTAAAATGTAATATTTGGTGAAAATATACACATCAAATCATATTTCCATTTAAGAATTTGTACACATATTATTCAATGACATTGGTTACATTCTTCATATTGTGTGAACAGTCTCTATATTTCTGCTCTAATCTTCCCCTTCACCATTCTGGTAGCATAGTGCTTAAGGCATTTGACTTTTAACCAGAAGGTTGGTGGTTCAAACCCACCAGCCACTCCTCAGAAGGAAGGTCTGGCAATCTAATTCCATAGAGATACTGCTTCAGAAACCCAAGGACGGGTTGCTAAGAGTCAGACCAACTTGATGGAAGTGAGTTACCTCCTAAACTTCTCATCTTTGCTTTAGAGAGTTACTGTTATCCCTTTGGTCTCTTGAAGATAATTTCAAAAAGGATGCCATTCTTTATTTTTTTAGTTATATTGATTTTTTTTTTTTTTTTGTAAGAACCACTGTTTCATTGAGGCTATTAGTCCAGTAATACAGTTACTTCTCTGATTTTTTTCAATTTCTTTCTTCCTCTGTTTTCCCAGGCAAATAGACACCTATTGTTGCATTTTGGACAGCTTTGCATGATCTTTTAGAACCCCCTATGCTACTCATTGAACTGAGAAATAGAATAGAACCTTTAAAAACAGTATGCTGCCAATTCACAATGAATAAGGAAGACCAAAGAAGAGTTGATGCTTTTAAGTTGTGGTGTTGGTGAAGAATACTGAAAGTACTATGGACTCCAGAACTAACAGGTCTGTTCTGGAAGAGGTACAACTGGAATGCTCCTTGGAAGCAAGACTGGCCAGACTTTGTCTCACCTACTTTGGTCATGTTGTCAGAAGGGACTATTCCCTGGAGAAGGACAATATGCTTGGTAAAGTGGACAGTTAGTGAAAAAACAAATTGACACAGTGGTTGTAATGATGGGCTCAGGTATAGCGAGGATCACAAGGCAATGCAGCACCAGGCAGTTTTTTGTTCTGTTGTACATAGGGTTTCTGTGAGTTAGAGCTGACTCAACAACACCTAACAACAACAACAACCAATGACTGGATTTTCCCATAAGGACCATGACCCTAATCTTTCAAACAGAGAAAGTTAGTCCCCAGCAGTTTCAATATATATTTCATAAATGAAGAAAATAAGTAAATGAATAAGTGAAAGAGTCTATAGAAGTTTTTAGTCAAGGAACAATATAAATCAAACAAATTTACTAATTAAGGAAAGAGAAAAGACATCTAATGTAGCTAGTACTGGTGTACCAATCATTTTTCATACACTATCTTCTTTTATCATTGTAAGAACTCTACATGGTGACATTAATCTCATTTATCTGATACAACTGAGGCTGAGATTGTGGGAGTCACTGGCCCAATGTCACATGCTTAGTGTCAGGACTGTGATATGACCCCAAATCTTTCCTACTCTAAAACTCATGTTCTAATTATGATGCCACGTCTTGGAAAACCTGATAATAATAACTCATGTTTAGAGTTCTTATAATTTGCCAAGTGTATATTACATAGATTATTTTATTTGATCCTATTAAAACACTTTATTAAGTAATTAATGATAATGCTATTGTCCTTCCAAATCCACAGATGAGGAAACTGAGCTTCAAAGAAGTGAACTCTTTGCTCAAGACTACACAGCAAATAATCTGAGATTCAAACCCAAATCTAATAGCAAAATCTATGTCCTTAACCACTTCTTTCTAATACCCTTATACCATAGATTCAAAGGAAGGAGGTAATTTCCCATGATAGGTTTATAATCTAGTTGAGGAGCTATGCCATGGCCCATTGTTGTTGTGGTGGTGGTGGGCTGTTGAGTTGTCTCCGACTCATAGCAACCCTTCCTTGGGTTTCTGAGGTGGTATCTCTACAGAAGTAGATTGCCCAATCTTCCTTCTGAGAAGTGGCTTCTGGGTTTGAACTGCCAACCTTCTGGTTAGCAGTCAAGTGCCTTAGGCACTACACCACCAGAGCTAATGCTATGGCCTTCCCACAGGAATTATATCTGTGATGACTAAATTATATTTAAGTGGCAGATGATCACATTTTCTTCTCCTACTCTGGATGGCCTGCCTTCCTTTTTTCTCCTGTCTGTAATAAGGATTCATCTCCACACTTCCATAGATATTAACCTATCCTAGATATTGACTTGTCCACATTTCCTACCAGGTCCTGAAATTTTTGAAATCTAAAAGAATAACTTTCATTCCTGTACCTCCAGGGCCATATACAGGGCCTGGCTGGGAGCAGGGGTTCAATCACTTTGGAGAGATAAATGATGAATGAATGAACAGGCGTGAAATTCTAGGCTGGAAGGAACATTATAGAAATGTATTCCAACCACCTAATTTTACATAATTATTTTCTTGGATTCAGATAAATGTTCAGTGTCTTGCCGAGAAGCAACTGTTAGATAAATATGTAACACACACAAATACACACACATAGACTAATAATACCAACTTCAGTTCAATATAAAATGTGCCTCCCTTGGGAACAAGCTTTATGCATATTTTAATTATTTTACAGGTTTTTAGCTATATAGGCCACAGATTGTGATGGGAACATACCCTAATTTGGCAAGTGTTTTGTATCTATAATAAGATTTCTAAATGTTTTCTGTTTTTAGTACATAAAGATATCCTGAGTAAAATATTTAACATAATTGTCACACTTGTCAAATAGTCTTTCCTTCTATACCCTAAAAGGATTACATAGCCTGAGGTTGTAGCCAGAAATGGAAGGGTTCTGTATATTTGTGTATTTTTCATGCATGGATTTATGGATTTTATGAAACATACAACTTACGCCTCAGCAGTGAGGAATTCCTGAAATCATGGAGAGACTTGAAATGGACACAATTCAGCTGAACAGTGACCATGTAATTTATCATCCAAAACCAGGACTGGTACAAATTTGATATGAAAGAGGATATTATTACTAATTATGCTGGCAACAAACATATACCAGGACTGTCCCCAGCATCTCAGGACAGATGGTTACCCTATTCAGCTACAACACATTTTCAGAGGAATACTAAATAAGTTTTCAATGAAAATAAGAGGTATGGTTAGTAAAAGGATGTGGGTAAAACACTTTTGGTTCAGGAAATGGCACAGACAGAAGTTTTATGCTTTGTCATCTTAGAGGGATTTGAGAATCTGAAAAATCAGAGACCTTCTCTTCCAGGCAATGCACATACACACAAAATTTTGAACAAATTATCATGGGGTCTATAGATCATTTGAGGAGCTCTGGTAGGATAGTGCCTAAGGCACTTGACTGCTAACTAGAAGGCTGACAGTTCAAATCCACCAGCCACTCCTCGGAAGGAAGGTTGGGCAATCTACTTCTGTAGTGATACCGTCTCAGCAACCCAAGGAGGGGTCGCCGTGAGTTGGTTCCTACTCGACAGCACATAACAACAACAACAACAACAACATACATCATTTGAAGTTCTGGTTCATCCATAGAATCCTGGACTCTAGAATAAGACTACAGATCAAGAACTCTGGTTCTGGAGGAAGGATTCAGAACCTCAGCACTATCGGCATTTTGGAATGAATAATTATGTTGCTGTGAAGGGCTGTTCTATGCATTGTGTAAGATGTTTAGCAAGCGTGGTAGTTATGTTTGTGGGTCAACTTGGCTTGGCCTGGTTGGGCAGCTGGTGGTAGTTATTCCCCATGATGAGACTGGCAATCAACTCCATGGTGGGAGCTACCACAAGCAGCTGAGTAGCTAGCTTTGGGAAAGTGGTCTGCCTCCTGTATATGAGGAGAAGCCTTGGGAATGGCCTCTAGCCTATGGCATGCTTGGACCCTGCATGTAGCTGTGTCATTGCCCAGCAGCCTGCTATGCTCTGCCAACCTTTGGACTTACAGTGGACTTAAGTTAATGGCCTGCCGTGTGGTTTGGTAACACCGAGACTGTACTTTTTTACTTGTCAACCTTGGGGCTTCTCAGCCTCAGCAGCCAGCAGCTGTCTGAGTGAAGAAATGCCTCTAGCTCCAGTGGGCCCGGAGCAGGAAGCAGAGCTGCACCCCAAGGTTGAGGGGCTTTTACCCAGCCCCTAGAGCTTCGCACTTTGGACTTGGATTTAAAGCCTCCAAATTGTAAGAATAAACTTCTGTTTGTTAAGGCCATCCCATTCATGGTGTATTTCTTTTCAGAGTGGCACTAGGTAACCAGAACAGCAAGCATCCCTGGGCTCTACCCACTAGCTGCTAGTAGCACCCCACCCCCATTATGACAACCAAAAGTTTCTCCTGATATTGCCAAATGTTCTCTGGGGGATAAAACTGCTCTAGCTGATAACCACTTTTCTCAAAGAAGTAGCGTGGGACTCTTATATAAGCGATAAAAAGCAGACATAACTTACTAGATACAAGACATAGCAAACTATAAATAAAAACAAACAAACAAAAACAAAATGAGTACATTATTGAAATTGAAAAACTCCCCTTTTAATATCCATGTTCTTAATCCATGACAAATTAACCATTGTTTCGGACAAGAGGGTTAATGGTGACCTACTTAGAAGACTCTGGCTCCATTGATGAGTTCCTGAGCCCTACCACCTCATACCGCCATCTGACAGGTGTTGAGAGGAAATGATTATGCAGAAAACATCCTGAAATGTTTGTAATGAGGAGAACTTGTAACCTAAACTGTGAGAAACAGTCATGGAGGATGTTCCATTTATAATCAGTCCCACAGCGACAAGGCATATTAAGCACATGGAGAAGTGTAGTTTATATTTCAGTAAGTATTCACTAGGTGCTCACTTCATCCAATGCACCATGTGTGGTCTTCTCATTTGGAAAATGAGGAATTGGGCACACAACCTCAAAAATCCTTTCATCTTTAGTTTTGTGATGCTATTAATATATATAAGGAGTTCTGGTGGCACTGTGGTTAAGGCTTTGTGCTGCTAACCTAAAGGTAGGCATTTCAAACTCATCAGCCATTCCATGGGAGGAAGATAAAGCAATCTACTTCCATAAAGATTTACAACCTTGGAAACTCAATAAGGTTCACTATGAGTCAGAAAAGGAGCTCTGGTAGCATAGTGCCTAAGGCACTTAACTGCTAACCAGAAGGCTGGAGGTTCAAACCCACCAGCCACTCCTCTGAAGGAAGATTGGGCAATCTACTTCCGTAGTGATACAGCCTCGGAAACCCAAGGAAGGGTTGCTATGAGTTGGGGCCGACTTGACGGCACAGAACAACAACAACAACATGAGTCAAAATAGACTCAATGGCAGTGATTTTCTTTTTTTGTTGTTGTTTTGTTTGTTTGTTTTTGTCTAAAGCATTTAAGCCTCATTTTCCTCATCTATGTACTGAGAGTGCACAACTAGACAGGAAATCCCTAAAGGAGTAGTAGGATTGCAAATTTGTAAACTACATAAAATATCTTTGAGACTCGGGCTAATAGGTGGGCAGCAGGGGCTTGGGGTGCCATTTAGCCCAGGGTAACACATTCACAGAAAGCCTCTAATGTTGCCTTTTTGCACATTTATTAACTGAAATTATATGTGCAGTCATTCTATTTTGAATGTGTGTGAAAATAATTAATTGGCTAAATGCAAACATATTAAAAATCACAGTTTTGGTAACCCTGTTGTGGTATTTCTTTAATTGCAATATGCCATGAGTTATTAAAAAATAAAAATAAAAATGAAGCCACTTAACCTCTTACCACCTCTAAGTTGCTGCTTTTTAAGAAAATAAATGCTTGTGCCCCATCCCTGTAGAGTTTATTTCAGAGTCTGGAATGGAGCCGGAAAATCTGCATTTCTGAAGGCACCCTAGGCAATACTGAGCAGGTGTCCAGGGAGCACATTTTGACAAGCAGCTTAGCTAAAGTGAAGGAAGAAGAAAGCTATCTTTTGCTGGATAATCACAAAGAGGAACACACAGAGATGTGGGAGACGTGAAAAGTTAAAGCTACATGTTCCTTCCCTTGCTTCTCCACCTAGGAAACTCCTGCTAATTCTTCAAAGCCCATTTCAAATATCTTCTCCTCAGTGATGTTCTTCAGATTCTCCAGGCAGATGTCAGCCTAGATAAGTTCCTGTTCTATCATTTATTGCATCGCATTATCCATTGTGTTGTAAGCTTCTAGAGAGGAAGATCATATCCTTTCTGTTCCCTATTGCATTTTGTCCCAGAAAGTTCTAAATTTTCATAAAAGCCATGGACTCTAATCCAACTTCTCTTGAGATTACATTCTAGAGTAACAGCTGAGATGAGCGAGGAGCTTGTTCTGGAACACCAGGAAGGAGAACCCTTGCTCTCACCCTCTGTGCCTCACAATGTCTCCATCTCTTTGCACCAGAAAGTAGGGATTGGCAAGTAGAACATTGGACTTGATCTCCTCCTTTTGGAACCCCTTAGCCAAATGCCAGGAGCTCTGGTAGCACAGTGCCTAAGGCACTTGATGCTAACCAGACGGCTGGCGGTTCAAACCCACCAGCCACTTCTCAGAAGGAAGATGGGGCAATCTACTTCTGTAGTAATACTGCCTTAGAAACCCAAAGAGGGGTCTCTATGAGTCGGATCTGACTCGACGGCACATAACAACAACAACAACTGCCAAATGCCACTGAGGAGAGAACACTCTGAAGGATCACAAGTGGCTGCCAGCTTTGTGACTGACTTTTAGTTTTCTAACATAGACATGGTTAGAGTTGTAATTTCCAACTTAACACATTAATGCAGGGAATTCAAATGATTTAATCTTACAACTCCTGACAGGGGAAATTTACTTCTATAATTTTATTTCACAAAATAAAAGCCAGACATACCACAGTTTCAGTGGTATTGACTGAGGTCATTTATATAGAATATTTATAATGACATTTCTACTACTACTTCTAATAATAATATCTTGAATGTATTGAGTGCTTAATATGTGCAGTGACTATACTTAGCAATTTGTAGGCCTTATTAGATTTAATTATCTCAATACCTCTGTAAGTGGATGTGATTTTAAGAATCTCTGTATTTTGTATCGATCTATACATAAGAAAATTAAGGCTTGGTTTGTTTATGTAACCTGCTCAAAGTCATAAATGGGAAAGGTAGGATTTGAAAACAGTTTCCTTTGATCTAGATCTCTTAATCACTATTTCCATATGGAACTGTCATTTCCAATCTTCAATTCAGAGAATTATAGACATGTTGAACTGGACAAAATCCCAAAGATTCATATGGTTATCTCATTAGCAAAGAGAACTTTGAATCTGAAATTCCTGACTGAGATCAGAGTTTAATAAAGTCACACAGTAGAAACCTTCAGAGGACACATCATATTTTATGCCAAAGTTGTAAGAAGGCAACTTTCCTTTCTCTGATGCTACTGCACTCTGAATGAGCTCATCTTTTCCTTGACTATGCTCCAGCCTGAGTTGTGATCTCCCAAGACACCTATTCCAACTCTAATAAAAGAACAAGAAGAAAATTCACAGTGTCCTACACCAGCAACCCATGTCCTAATCCAAGGTCCCTTTTTCTTCATTCAGGGAGTCTAGAGTCATTATATGTGCAGCAATAAACTTCTTGGTGTTATTACACCTTCCATGAAATATCAGGGCAGGGATTAAGTCACTCAAATTTAAATCAAATACTTAATTTCTTTGATCTAGTTTCTTTAAAATGAAAGAAGTGTGATTGGTGTTCTATTAAAGAAAGAAGGAAGACAAGGTAAGGGAAGCTAATGTAAAGCAGTAGGTAAGAGAAGTTAAGTAAGGTCCTTTGGTAGCACAAATGATTTGCATTTCACTTTTAACCTGAAAGTTGGTACTTTGAATCCACACAGCAGTACCACAGAAAAAAGGGTTGCCTCTCTGCTTCCATAAATATTACAGTCAAGAAAAATCCCAGGAGCAATTCTGTAACATACAAGGTTGCCATGAGTCAGAACTGACTGCATGGCAAAGGAATTAAGGTAAGGAAAGGAAAGAGAAGGGGAAGCTTACTGTTTCTACTTGTTTGCTTTCAGTACAATGTGCTGGGAGGGAAGTATGCTCTTTACTTCTTAGCAATTCTCCTCATAGAAAGGAGTTGTGATGGCACAGTGATTAAGAGCTTGGCTTTTTACCAAAAGGTCAATGGTTCAAACCCACCAGTGGCTCCTAAGGAGAAAGACAGGGCAATCTACTTTGGTAAAGATTCCAGCCTTAGAAACCCTATGCTGTCCC
Source organism: Orycteropus afer afer (assembly GCF_000298275.1). Lineage (NCBI taxonomy): Eukaryota > Metazoa > Chordata > Mammalia > Tubulidentata > Orycteropodidae > Orycteropus > Orycteropus afer. The sequence goes on along the minus strand of NW_006921643.1, from coordinate 12,950,652 downwards.
ATAGGGTCGCTGTGAGTCAAAACGATTTGAAGTGAAAGGGTTTGGTTTGTTTTATTCTCCTCACAGGTAGAAAGAGGAATAAAGGGAATATATTTGCATCTCAAGTCTATCTCCAGAGACTTTACCAGGATTAGGCTGAAAGAATCACCATTTTCAGAGAAAGCAGCTGAAGAAAATAAAAGCTCCAGGGATCCAACTACACTAGGAGTTACAGCCTTTCTTCCAATAGGGAGCAGAACAAGCACTGAAATTCAAAAGAGAACTAAGAATCTAATCTTCCAGAATCATTTTCTACAATTGTTGTTTTTGTTGCTGCCGCTGTTTTTAATTTTAATTATTTCTTTTTCCTCACTACCTCTATTTAATTCCAAAACATTCTCATCACCCCGACCCATTAAACAGTTTCTTCCCATCCTCTCAACCCCTAGACACTGGCAACCACCGATCTATATCCTATCTCTATGGATTTACTTACTCTGTATATTTCCTACAAATGGAATCTACAATATGTGACCTTTTGTATCTGGTTTCTTTCACTAAACATAATGTTTTAGAAATTCACCCACATTGTAAACTAAACCTAAACCCATTGGCATCAAGTAGATTCTAACCCATAGTGACCCTACAGTACATAGTAGAACTGCTCCATACTGTTTCTAAGGCTGTAAATCTTTATGGAAGCAGTTTTTCAATTTTCTTATCATGCTCCCGTGGAGCGGCTGGTGGATTCAAACTGCTGATCTTTTGGTTAGCGACTGCACATTGTAACCACTGTACCACCACAGGGCAGATTCATGTTATAGCATATATTAATAGTTAATTCCTTTTTATGGCTGAACAATATTCCATTTATAAGCATATACCACAATTTGTTTATCCATTCATCCACTAATGGGCATTTAGGCTGTTTCCAACTTTTGGCTATAGTGAATAGTACTGCTATGAACATGTACTTATATATATTTGTTTGAGTGTCTACTTCCTATTCTTTGGGGGTATTTCTAGGAGCAGAATTGCTGGAATATATAGTAATTCTGCATTTAACTTTTTTGAGAAATCATTCCACAGCACCTGAACCATTTTATGTTCTTCTAGCACCTAACTGGCTGTCTTTTGACTTGTCAGCAAGTAAACAGGTTCAGCTAAATATGCTAAGAAGATGACTCTAAAGATTCAACTTGAGGATTAAGAATCACCCACTAGTATCTACTTACATGAGCCACAGTCCTGACCAGTGACTATACCCAGTTCTTCAACCACTAAGTCTGGATGCATAACCTTCCCAAGTCAATGGCAGGGATACTCTCTCTTGCACAGAGAAGGGTGCAAAGCCCAGGACAGGGCTTTGCTCCTAAGTGTATCTATCTGATTCCATCCTACTTTCAACTCCTTCTCTGAATTAAAGCCTTAGGTTATACACAGTCAGTCATCACCTGTGTATGTTACTATGGACAGTGTCATCCTCTACCACTGGTAATCAACACAGTGCACCCCAAAAACCACATTTCCCATTTGCTTTAATGAAAGATTCTAAGTGCCTAGTAGGATGCTTCTCAAATAGTAGAGACTGAATAAACATTTGTTGAATAAATGTTTAAATTATTGAAGCAACTGAATTGGCTGACTTTGAAAGGAGGCTAATGAAATATGTTCTTGGAGGTTTTTTGTTTTGTTTTTGCCACTTCAATTTGTTTTGAGGTACAATGTTTTTAGAGTATATTGGATAAAGGCTTAAAGTACTGTCTAGATGTGAGCCCTGTTCACCCCTGCTTTCTCTTCTTAAATGGGTCACATGGCAAAAAAAAAAAAAAAAAAAAAACCGAAAACTATTTGCACGATTCAAATATGCAAAGGAGAATAATGGCTTGTTTGCAGGGGTATCTTTTCTATCTGTACATGCTTATATGCATGTATAGGCAGATATACACTTAGAAAATAAGTATATCCCTTAAATAGGATGGTTTGTGTTGCATACTTACGGAGAATTTTTCAAATCATTCCTATGAGATATAAGGGTAAAACAACTATAATATGGACAATGCAAAATAAAAAATATCCAATCATGCACAATTTATTAAGACCTGTAGCATGTTCTAACTATGTTAAGTGTGAGTTATAGAAATCTAAGAAATGGTCCCTACCTTAAAACATTTGCAATCTTAGGGAAAAGACACTCACATAAGAAACAAGAGACCAATAAATTCAGCAGAACTCAGAACTTAACTGTGTTCTACATGCGTCCAAAAAGGAGATTGACAAGGGTTAAAATTTCTTCTTTCAATGTCTTAGAAGCTACAGAGATATTTTTCCCAAATGGTCTGACCTTACTAGACTTAAGCTGATTTAGAAGAATAGATGGGACTTTAATAGAGAGAAAACAGCAGGAAGGGCATTCTGGGCAAGGGGAATAGGTAGAGCAGAGAAAGGAAGGCAGAAGTCAGCTTAGTGATTGCTTAATATGTGACTGGGACCACCCTCAACCAAACCGGGGGTTGGGGGAGAAAGGAATAAGCAGAACGCAGAATGGTTATGAAGGGCCAACTGTCAGAAATGACATACAAAACAATGGGTTTTAAAAGAAAAGAGAATGAAAACATAGGTAGGAGGATACATTAATTTTAGAACTGGAGGTGGATAGTGAATAGTATCACCCTCACTCTTTTGCAGAGGGCAATCAAGGCCCAGAGGGTGAGCCACTCCTATAACCAAGTCTCTGGTTAATCCTAGTGGTTTCACTATCTGTCTCTTCCCAATAGATGACATTCCTCCATAAGCTTCACATTTTCTAACATAAACATTTAATTTGAGAATAAGTCTAGAGACCTGATTGTCCTCAAAGGAAAATTCCCAACTTCTAAATATTTCATTGCATGCTGAGAACATAAGTTTGGGGATTTATTTTTCTTTTCTGATGTTGCTTATATATGTGTTGTAATCTCTAAGTTAAATCCATATAGACAAAATCTTAGCCAGAGATCTAGATCTCAAAAGACATCTGAAATGCTGTTGCCATCTGAAAATGTCTATCTACAGAATGGCTATGAGCTCTGGTAGCATAGGTCTTAAGGCCTTTGACTGCTAACCAGAAGGCTGGCAGTTCAAACCCATCAGTCACTCCTTAGAAGGAAGATTGGGCAATCTACTTCCGGAAACCCAAGGAGGGGTCACTATGAGTTAGAACTAACTCGACATCAGTGAGTTTGGTTTTGGTTTTATAGCATGGCTAGAGGGCAGGCCATGGACACAGCTGGAATGGGTTTGTTTCCTGACTCCAGAATTTTCTAGATGTGTGACTTTGGGCAACTCACTTAATCTCTATAAAAATTCAGTTCTCTCATCTGTAAAATTAGGTTAGTAAAATTACCCACCCCTTGGGGATGTTATAAGGACCAAAGAAGATAAGGCAGAGTAGTAATAAGAATTTTGACACATGTTGTGTCCTCAATAAATGTTAGCTATTATTAGCCATAATACCTTCAAGCACATGGTATTTTAAAAGAAAATATGAAATAATACCCTAGAGTAGCAGAATTTGTATTGATTTGTCAATTTATATGAAATTCATTTAGCAACTCACTTTCTTTTCTCATTTGACACATGGAGTTTATTTTTATATTAACCAATAGGTAGATTGATTTGATGCTTCAGGCCCAACAAAGCAGAAACCCCCATCCATGACATATCATTCAATTTTAATGAATGTACTCAGAATATTACACTGAGAATATTTGGAACTAAGCTACTTTTATTTCAACATACATGAAATCTATTATTGTAGAAGATACTGTTGTTTTTATATGTGATTATTTACAGTAGATAATCTTTGCAGAGGTTAGAGGCTCTAAGGAACTTAACTTGGTCATAGGTGTAGGGTAGAAAAAAAGGTCTAGAGATAAACTCTGAGGATTCAGAGAGTGATTCAATGTATACCCTAAACATGTTTGCAAACCTTGGGTATTTAAAAATATTTCTGGGAAAGGGTCTAAGACCATCATAAGAACCTCAGAGGAGTCCCTGGAAATAAAAGCTTAAGGTATGTTGAACAATATAAATAAGACAACACATATATAATAGACTAATTAGTAGCAAAAAAAAAAAAAAAATACTCACTGCCATTAAGTCATTTTCTGACTCATAGTACACCATCCTTGGGTTTCTGAGGCAGTTATCTCTATGGAAGTAGATTGCCCAGTCTTCCTTCCAAGGAGTGGCTGGTGGGTTGTAGCCACCAGCCTTTTGGTTAGCAGTCAAATGCCTTAGGCACTATGCCATCAGTAGCAGTTCTTATCATTTGCTAGGTCTGTATGTACTTTGTTGTTGTTATGTACCGTGGAGTGGGACCTGACTCACAGTGAGCCCTCCTTGGGTTTGCGAGGCAGTATCACTATGGAAGTAGATTGCCCATCTTCCTTCTGAGGAGTGGCTGGTGGGTTTGAACCGCCAGCCTTCTGATTAGAAATCAAGTGCCTTAGGCACTACTCTACCAGAGCTCCCTCTATATGTACTGAGGGAACTCTGATAGCATAGTGCCTAAGGCACTTGACTGCTAAGCAGAAGGCCAGGGGTTCAAACCCACCAGCCACTCCTTGGAAGGAAGGTTGGGCAACCTACTTCCGTAGTGATACCCCCTCAGAAACCGAAGGAGGGGTCACTATGTGTCGGGTCTGACTCCACGGCACATAATAACAACAAACATGCATATAGTATTCCTAAGGAGACATAGTATATAAAATACATATTTTTTAAAATAAAATAAAATTGCATGCATGTGTATATGTGTCTGTGTACCTATTTTTAAAAGCTTAGAAAACATATTGCAAGTGGTTAATAAAGTTGTTATCTTTAGGTAACAAAACTAATATATGAGGGATTCATTCTCAACTACCACGATTTCTCAATCATTAAGTTATATTTTTTCTACATTTTAATATTTATGAAATCAAAATTCATCTTATATTCAAAATATACATCTAATTAACTGTTGATTTGTTTTTCCAAAAAAATAAAAGCTCTTATTAATATATTATAAGTGTCATATTTGAAGGTCAGTTCAAGCCCAGACAATATGGTCTATATACACCTCTGAACTGCTTAAATTCTTTTCAAGAAGAAAATATCTGTTTTATGATTTTATTTTTTGTTTTGTTTTCAAACAACCACCTGAGTAGATAAGTTTTAGGACCTTTACTTCCCTTCCATGTTATTATTCAAATAAACTAGGTCACAGGAATGTATATCTACCTATAGAAATCTAGTATTTGTACATATTTGCATATATTTTGTATCATTAAATGATAGTTCTCTTTTCTTTTAGAAAGCTTTCCAGTGGTAAAATTATACTACCAAGAAATGCTGAAGCAGAAACTCTTTCTATTACAACTTAACATGAATAAGAATGCATGATAATAACATGTACATTTTCAGAGTTCTTATAAGCACTGATCTAAGCACATTAAAGGCATCATCATATATAATTCTCACAATGATGATATAAAACAAGTTCTATTTATTAAGCTTGACTCACAAATGAAAAATACTAGTTTTAGAGACTGAAAATTATCCTGAGTGCCGTAGTGTGAAGCAGTGGCAGGAATCAGGGGCAGATTATCTCGTAAGCAAGGTAACCATGGGCTTACTTGTGGTTACTTACTAATCTTAAATTGAAACTTTGATGTAGTGAAAAAATGTGAAATGGTTCACTACAGATTAGTATGTACACCCATTCTTACCTTGCTTATTGAGTAACCCAACACTGGCAGGAATCCTACCAAATTCTTCTTGTCTCTAAAGCTTCATTCTTAACCAGGCATTGCTCCCTCTCCACCTCTTGTATCTCCATGCCCTTAATCAGAGAACATGTCTAAATGTACCTGGGAAATATTGTTTGTGTTCACCCGAGATTAAGCCAGTGTGTACCTAAGTAGGAGCAGCATGAACAATAATACAGGGAAGACCCATGTAAGGAACTTATTCTAACGTCTTTCTAATAGCAAAAGTGCACAGTAGACCCTACTCCACCCAGAGTGCACCAAGTTCTCACTATGGTCTTTTGAGGCAGATACTATTTTCAAGAGTACCTACAGGTTTGTCAAAAGCAGGTGGCAAACATTAGCTCTGGTCTACATTTAATTGAGATTTTGTCAGGTCTGTTCCTATTTAGATTACCAAGGTTTGTGCAACTTAAAAGTCATGTTACCTTCTTAGAAGCTGAGAGGAATGAACAAACTCTAATTAAATGTGATTTGTCAGTTGATTCAGTATTTATAAGCTGACAGCTCTCTGCCTTTAGAAGTGTGTGTTCATATCAGCAGAGTAGAGGATATTCAGAGAGGTTAAAAATAAATGACTCAAAGATGAGACCCAAAACCCTGTTGGTGCCAAGTCAGATGATTTATTTCCATAAATCATTCTGATGTTGAGATTTCGCATGCTAAGATAATTCAAAAATAATTTTGCACTGCCTTTTGATCTGAAATCATAGCAAGTGTAGCCATTGAAGCAGATGAAAAATTAAGTGTCTCCATTTCTTTGGAAACAGGGCACAACCAAATTGCTCCATCGTAAATTTTAACATCCTCAATTCAGCACTCTATAGGGACTATACTCAATTTGCTAGGTTTTGCTACCTTGGAAACCTAAGAGCAATTAGCTACAGGGCAGAAAACTAGAATGAAAGCCCAGGGGATAGAAAGGACACTAAAAAAATTTTTTAAGCTAGCCACCATTCCAGCGGAGAGAACAAGAATGGGTGTTTGTGTGTCAAAGGTGTTTTGGACGGGAAGGGGTATCAGCTGACACCATTGATTCTCTTATATTCTCTCAGTTTATCATTCCCTGGCTATATTTATTCTCTTGGTACTGTGGATGAACCTGACAGTTTTATATTATCTGCAGTACTTCCCATCCTTGCTATCAGTAACCAGAACTGGATACAATCAACAGGCCTGGTTTATTTATTTGTCACTGCCATTACTGTACTTCTAAGAAGAAAACATGATATTACAGTACTGCTTTCAACCTTTCACTGGCTCCTTACTACCTACAGAAAAAAGTTCAAATCCATAATTATTACTTGCCATTGAGTTGATTTCAACCCATGATGACCCCATGTACAAGAGAATGAGTGATTTCCCAGTCCCACACTATCTTCATGATCTTTGTAGGCTTGAATCCATTGTTGAATGCCTTCCAACCTTCCAAGCAGCACTATTTCAGGCCATATTCTGCTGTTATCCATAGGGTTTTCAGTGGCTAATTTTTGGAAGTCGATCACCAAACCTTTCTTCCCAGTCTTTCTTAGTCCACCACTCTGCTGAGACCTGTCCACATGCATGACACTGCTAGTATTTGAAATGCTAGTGGTACAGTTTGCACCATTAAAGCAACATAGAGGCACCAAAGTACAACAAAATAACAGGCAGGTGGTGGTCAAATCCATTAGTATGATATAAACAAGCCTTCACATTTAGCCTTATCCTTCTGTGATAGTTAACGTTGTGTGTCAACTTGGCTGGGCCATGGTTTTGAGTGGCTGGGAAGCTGGATGTAGTTATTTCCAATGATGGAATTGTAAGCATTTTCCATGGTGGAATCACCTATGAGCAGCTAAGTAGCTGCCTTTTAGATATGGCCTGCTTTCAGTATATAGGAAGTTTTGAGAACAGTGTCTAGTTCCTTCACGTATTTTGGATCCTGCTTTTGCCTGAGTCTTCATCTCCAATTCCTGGACTTGAACTGGTGGCCTGCTATATTGCCTGCAGATTTTAGGATTGTGGCATTTTACCTGTTGACCTTGGGTTTGTCAGCCTCAGCAGGCAGTAGCTGTGTGAGTCAGAATGAAGCCTCCAGTTCCAGAGGGCTGGGAACTAGAGGTAGAGCTAAAGCCCAAGGTTGAGGGGCTTTCACTCAGCCCCTAGAGCTGGCACTCTGAATTCAGATTTCTAGCCTCCTAAACTAAAAGAGAATAAATTCCCTTTTGTTAAAGTCTTCCATTTGTGGTATGTCTGTTATAGTAGCACTAGAGAACAAAGATACCTCCCTTCTCTAGAATCATTCCCCATCACTCTTTAGATACTCGCTCTGCTCTAATCACAATGAACAACTCACCATTCCACAAATATAACATGCACTGTAATCTCTGTTATTCTCTGGCTAGAATGCTCTTTTCTGTTCTTTCCCCTTCTGTGTCTGGAGAAGGCCCAATGTTTAAGGTTCAAGTCTAATATCAATCCCTTGGGGAAGCTTTCTATGAAAGAATTAAATGTTGCCTTTCTTTGTCCAGATAAATCATATTACATGGTATATTAATCACATCAAGCTATTGTACTTGTTGTATCATACTATACTGCTTGTTAGCCTGTCTGAATAGTTTCTCTGTCCACCAAAAAGTGAGCTCCCTAAAGGCAGGGACCATGTTATCCTCATATTTAGGACTGTACTTTGTACAGGATGCTCAAAATGTGCTTATATAGTTAATTTTAGAAGATGGAGCGATGAGGACAAAGACAGAAAACAAAAGACAAAATCTTTTCCATAAAGCACTCTGAATGGAAGTAATGGGTGTTTCTGATCAGAAGCATTCTCACCTATTATCCACCAGATACACACACTCTATTAAACTCTGTAACCTATTTTTAAGCATATTTTAAATTGAATTTTAAATTGAAATGCAATTGCCTTGCTTCTTACCAATTAATTTCTCTTACATACCTGGATTCAAGGGTAGTTGAATTCATCATGGAAAATTTATGCAAGTTGTATGTAATTCAGAATCCTCTAATAAACAAACAAAATATCTGATAATCTCAGCACAAAGCTAAAAGTGTGATTGAGAGGATCAATAATAATCACTATCTCTGGAAATTTCAGGACAGTGAAAGAAAAAAAAAAAAAAAAAAAGTATACCATACATGCAGGCTTACCTTAAAACAGAAATGCTGTGATCACATTAAGATGTTTATTGTATAACAATGCAAGTATTTTTTTTTTTTTCAGACATGCACACTCAGACTCTGCCACTCTGTAACATTCTGTCAGTCCACTCTAACGTGGTTATAAGTAACGGCACTTCCTCATTTACTGGGGATTTACTGCAGCAAAAAGGGTCAGCGTGGAGCTGAAAAGCTTGAGTTCAAAAGTGATAAAATTGTCTAATGTTGGATATTCTCGCCAATCTTGGTGAATAATTGCTTGAGTTAGATTTAATTTCATTTAGAAAAAGTTGTGGCATTCTTGTAATATATAGCAACTCATAACTTTTTTTTTGGATAATAATAATAATAGCTATTATCTGTCAATCACCTATATGCTTGGTATATATTAAAACAAAGAAATAAAAGTTGCCTGATTGATTTCAATACCTTCATTTAATTATCAAGCAACCCTATATGGTAAGTGCCATTACCATCCTCATTTACAAATCCCCACCATTCCCCTACATTCCCAAATAAGGAACAGAGACATAGGCTTACCCAACTTCACCCAGCTGGCCAAAACCAAACCAAACTCACTGCTGTCGAGTTGGATCTCATGCATAGTGACCCCTCCTTGGGTTTCCGAGCAGTATCACTATGGAAATAGATTGTCCAACCTTCCTTCCAGAAGAAGAGCCAAATTTCAGATTCAGAAAGTCAAAATGCAGAAGATGGACGCATCAATACACAGCACCATCCCTCGGGACTAAATGATAGTTTCCTCCCTCCTAGGAGTTTTTTTTTTTTTTTTTTTTTTTTTTTTGAGTTACAGTGTTTATGAAAGAATTAGGAGATATCCATACAAATGTTCATTAGTATCATTCTTGAGGTCCATGAGCTACAGGGCTCAGACTGACCATGACCCTTCCTCAATTTCTGTCCTGTGAACATAGGCTCCTGATGGAAGGGGAGTCACACCTTACCTTTGAAAGCAAATACTGAGAAGCTCTCCCTTTCAGAAACCCCTGTCTTGCCTCAGAGTTTATGTCAGCTTCCTGGATCTGGGATACTCTCTCTGATAGCTTCTGAACATTGCACTTACAATGGGATGTAGGGGAATGGTGGGGATTGATCAGAGTTGGAGAAAAAGTCTGTCTTCCCTGAATAGAAAGGGGCACTACAAAAGTAAACAAAATATCAATATTTCTCAAGCACAAAATATCTATAAAAAATATACTTTGGGATCCAAAAGTCTTCTAGGAAGATATTGTTTTAATTTCAGCTAAAAATAATAAAATTAAAATAAAAAAACAGTAAAGTGAGTTCCAAATTAACCAGATGACCAGCTTTTTGGAACTGACCAGGGGTATGTGAACGATGATATAAACAAGCAGAAGCTATACAATCAGTTCCAAGGTTACCCAATAAGCAAGGTAAGCATTGGTTTACTTGTGCTTATGAATCTGCAGTATTAATGAATGGCATCTGTCTCTCTCTCCACTCCACAGCACCTTCCTACAGAATCAAAGCCCTTTTTCAAACCTAAAACCCCTGATAGGGACAGAGCATCCAGCAAGAAAGGTAAGAATAGGCTTTCTCATGTCACTTGCTAATCTGTTGTGATTCGTTTTACATGTTTTTCATCACATCAAAGATATGCTGAAACCCAGGTTTCATAGTCAACAGTGAAAAGATGACACTGAAAAAAGACAATTACACTGGGCCACTCCCACGCCTTCTGAGGAAGAATTGGTTCTAAGCAAGGAGAGAATTCATGATCCCAAAGTAGAAGTTTCCAGCCAAGATGTGGGGTCAGGACAGGTGGATTGTTGTTGTTGTTAAGTGCCGTCGAATCGTTTCTGACTCATAGCGACCCCATGCACAGCAGAACGAAACACTGCCCGATCCCACGCCAGCCCCAAAATCCCTGCTATACTTGAGCCCATCAACGCAGCCACCGTATCAATCCATCTCCTTGAAGGCCTCCCCCTCTTTCGTCGACCCTCCACCCTACCAAGCATGACATCCTTCTCCAGGGAATGGTC
>NW_006921643.1:12931056-12936770 GCF_000298275.1 Orycteropus afer afer | reverse complement strand
CTTCTTTGGGCGTCCCTGAGTTTCCCCTCCTCACCTAATCCCTTTGGCTGATTGCTCTTCTCTTTGGCTTCCTGGGTTTTACCCCTTTCTCCTGCTCTTCCAGCCTGCTACTCTGTGCTACGCCTGTGCTTACCTTGCTCCCGGAGACCCGGTCCCTCTCCGGATAGGTGGATAGGTGATAGCATGTTTGTTGTTGTTATGTGCTGTCAAGTTGTTGAGTCAGACCCGACTCATAGCGACCCCTCCTTGGGTGTCTGAGGCAGTATCATGATGGAAGTAGCTACCAGAGCTCCCAATAACAATGTTTAGTTAACTTTTAAAGAACTCAGAGACTAGGATTACCCTTGCTGTTTCCTCTGTCAGCAATCCTCTTCCTTCAGCCCCTTTATCATGACATGAATTGTGTCCCCAAAATATATATAAATTTGGCTAGACCACGATGCTAAGTATAGTGTGCTATTCTCCATTCTGTAATCTGATGTAATTATGCTCCATTTGTGATGAGTTTAGCTCTGGTAGCATAGTGCTTAAGGCATTTGACTGCTTACTAGAAGGCTGGTGGTTCAAACCCACCAGCCACTCCTGGGAAGGAAGGTTGGGCAACCTACTTCCATAGTGATACCATCTCAGAAACCCAAGGAGAGGTCGCTGTGAGTCAGATCTGACTCAACAGCAGTGGGTTTGGTTTGGTTTTAACCTCTATATATTAATGAGGAAGGATTAGAGTGGGTTCTATCTTGAGTCACAGGCTTACAATAGGGTATGACTCAATCCCACCCTTATTCAAGTTCCAACTTTGCTTAAGTCACATCTTTTCTAGTATAAGAAGTAAAAAGATGGGGAAAGAAACAAAGAGAAGGAGCCTCTCCACTACCAAGAAAGAAGAGCTGGGGGTGGAGCACATTCTGGGTCCCTGCACTGAGAGCCTCTTAGAGCCAGAGAAAGATTGATACCAAGACATGTAGAGACCTCTAAGGAACCAGGAAGCAGAAGTTGAAGAGAGAAGGCCCTTCATTCAGAGTCAACAGGGAGAGAAAAGCACTCTAAATTCAGACATCTAGCCACCTAATCTGTGAGAAATATGTGTTCAAGCCATTCACATATGGTATTTCTGTGCCGCTATAATAGATACCTAAAATGTGGAAGTGGTTTTGGAATTGAGTAATGAGTAGAGGCTGGAAGAGTTTTAAAGTGTCTAAAGTAAAAGCCTAGATTTACTTGAAGAGATTATCATTAGAATTATGGATGTCAAAGGGAATTCTAGTGAGGGATCAGAAGAAAGTGAGGAGAACTAAATAGAAAGTTTCTAACATCTTAGAAAATACGTATGATATCAAAAGTAGAATGTTGCTAGAAATTTGGATGTTAAATGTGCTTTTGGTGCTGCTTTAAAAGAAAATGATATCCATGTGATTTAACGATGGAAGAGCAATACTTTTTATGCAGTGGAAAAGAACACATCTGAATTATGTTTCAATTTCTGATGGAAGGTTGAACTTGTAAGTGATGAACTTGGATCTAAGCAAGATCTTAAAGGGGCCACATGATTTCTCCTTGACACTTCCAGTAAAATGTGAGAGGAAAGGGATGGACTTAAAATTGAACTGTGCAATTAGTCCAAAGGACAGGTGGACCATGTGAACCTCAGTCTACATGATCCTGGGACCAGAAGAACTAGATGGTGCCAAGCTACCACTGTCAATCATTCAAAAAGGGATCAGTATAGGAGATCCTGGATAAAGTAGGACAAAAATGTGGAAAAAAAAAAAAAAACTTAAAATCATAAAAAAAAAAGAGACTGGGCTTACTGGTCTTATAGGGATTGGTGAAACCCGCAAGACCTAGTCACTCTTCTGGCCTAGAATTGAACTCACTTTTGTAGTTTCTAGCCAAAAAATAGACAGGCATATCAGGTGAACATTTCCACTAGGTAGGTACACTCTAAAAAACAATCAATAATGGGAGATCAGAAGGGCAGTATTCACTCAGGGAGATAGCTCAGAGGGCAGAGATGCATAGGAAAGAAGGATACAGGGAAAAGGTAAACCACAGGGAGGAAGGGGGAAGATATCTGTTACATAATGGGGATTGCAATCAATGTCATGAAACAAAATGTATATGAACTTTTGTATAGAAAATGAACTTGCTCTGTAAACTTTCACCCAAATCACAATTAAAAAAAAAAAAAATGAACTGTGCAAAATGAAAACAAACCATAAAGATTTGGAAAATTCTATTACACAAACTAAGGACACATGTCCTAGAATTTTCACTAAGGATATGGCTACACAAACTTTTGTTAAAGAGATTAAGACTGTGACTGATGGATTCAACCAACTGCCACAGTAGAAAACTCATCAGCTTATACTGAAGGGTACAGAAACACAATGAAAGGACTAAAAGCTATCTGCCTCTTGGAATTCTATAGGCAGGAAATAGGCCAGAGGAACTACATCTGTTGTCCTCCAAGAAAAAAACATTCCTGGAGCACCTCAGAGATCAACAGAACTGTTGAAAAAGACACAGGAAGAAGAAATGACTAGTTCTCAGAAAGTAGGGCCAGGGCCTCTGGGTTTCAACAGGTGGGGCCACAGTCTCCTGGATCTCAAAGGGTGGGCCTACAGTCTCCTAGGTTTCAAAGAGTTGGATCTTCACCAACTCAGTTCCACAAAGAATGTGCTCCACTCCCAGCTCTTCTTTCTTGGTAGTAGTGAGGTTCCTTCTCTTTCGTAGTGTGGAGCTGCCATTAAGGTGTGTGTGCTAACTCCACCCAAAACTAAGAAGGTAGGGTTGTCATGCCCAAGAGGCAGAAGAATGAGGCTTTCTGGGGTCTTCTTGGACCAGGGGTGGGATTGCCACTCAGATGGATGAGGAGAATGGGAACTCCCAAAGCTGAGAGGGCAGAGTTGCTGTTCCAGTGGGCCTGGAAGGCAGTGTTCATGCCCATGACCAAGGAGCCTCAATCCAGAATCCATCAGGCATGGCCAACACCCAGAGTCATTGAAGCAGGAAAGGTTAGTGCCCCTCAGAAGAATCCCCTGCTGGAATGGAAAGTTAAAAGGAGGTGATAAATAGATAGTTGAGTATGCTTGTTTAAGATGACCACTTAGGACCAGTTGATGAACAGAAGTGGAGAAGGTGCAGCAATGAAGAGATGGGCTAAATTTCACTGCAGGGCATGGCCATTTCCCAGATGGTCTCAGAGAACAGAAGGTTAATTTTTCTGCTGGGTTTCAGACTTGTTTGGTACCTGTTATCCTCCCCCGACACCCCCTACAATTTCTTCTATCTGTAACGGAAATGTCTACCTTGTGCCTGCCTGTTCCACCATTGTACTTCGGAAACAGATTTTTTATAGACTGGATTTCACAGGTTCACAGAGGAAGACTATTCTGGTTATCTAATGTCACTCTGACAAGAATATACCACAAATGGGATGGCCTCAACAAACAGCAGTTTTTTCTCTTACAGTTTGGGAGCTTTAAGCCCAAGTTCCAAGTGCCAGGCTCTAGGGGCTGGGTGAAAGCCCCTCAGCCTTGGCCTCCAACTCTGCCTCCCGCTCCTGGCTCACTGAAGCTAGAGGCTTTTCATCACTCAGACAGCTGCTGACTGCTGAGGCTGACAAGCCCAAGGTTGACAAGCAAAAAAGCACAGTCCCAGTGTTACCAAATCACACAGCAGGCCATTAACTCAAGTCCATTGAAAGTCCCAAGGTCGGCAGAGTATGGCAGGCTACTGAAAAATGACATGGCTATATGCAGGGCTCAAGTGTGCCATAGGCTAGGAACCATCGCCAAAGCTGCTTCTTATATACAGGAAGCAGACCACATTCCTGAAGTAGCTACACAGCTGCTCACAGTAGATTTCACCATGGGGTTTATTACCAGTCTCATCATAGGGAATACTACATCCAGTTGCCCAGCAACTCAACCAGGCCCAGCCAAGTTGACACACAAACTGAACTACCACAAAGAGGAACCTTGCATCAAGATGGAATATGCCTAAAATATCACTCTCTGTTTTTTTTTTTTTTTTTTTTTAATTTAAATGATTCAGAAGATGAGATTTTGGACTTGGAATTAATTTCAGAGTTTTGGGATGGTATGATGGGGTGACTGTGTTCTATATGTTGCAAGGACATGAATTTGTGGAGGGAGCTAAGGGTGGAATGTTGTGGATTGAATTGGCTTTTTCAAAATATGTGTCATCTTGTGTAGGTCACATATGGTACAGTGAATTTCTTCATATGGTTCCTCTAGCCATTGTCTTTGTGACTCCCATCAGGTGACTGGGTGGGACTATGGAAATGTGAGGTGTTTGTGGTCCACCAAGAGGATTGGATAACTTGCTAATAATGCAAATAAGTACATAACACTCTTGTGGGGGTGGAACTGTGAAAATAGGTATATGGAACCCTAACTTGGGGAATGGTCAATTTTGCCATCTCACTAGGCTTAAAATGAGCCATCCCAGAGGCAGAAAGGGGAAATCTCACTAACATAAAGAAAGAAGGGACAGGAGTGGAGCAGGTCTTTTGGACCTGAGATCCCTGCACTGACCCTCCTCAACCCAAGAGACAGAGAGAGGCACTGCTGGGATAGGCAAGAGATGCTGTAGATGGAGAGAGACAGTGAGAAGTGGGAGCAGGGAAAGCACAGTAGCAGAGGTAGCAGAACCAAGAGACCCACATGAGGCAGTGTTGTGGCCTTTCTGGTCAATGGAGTGAGAAAGCTGAGTGCCTTAGGGCAGGAGGCTGCTGGCAAAATGGGGTGCTTCTCTGGGCATCTATTGGCAGAGCAAAAGAGCACTGTAACACTTGCTAAAGGCAGAGCAGAAACCAGGCTGAAAGGCTGAGGCCAAAAAGAAATGTGCCTATGGACATGGCTGAGGAGAGGCTGAATTGCATACAGAGAATTCTTGAGCCTTAATTGTAAACTGTTGCTTCCCTAATACATCCCATAATTATGATTATTGTCTGTGAATTCTGTGTGGTCATTGCAACGAATTATCAAACCCAGCAGAGGAATAGAGAGTGCCATGGGAGGGACAATTGGTGTCAGAATTAATAAAATGTTTGAAGGGTGGGAGAATATCTGACCTCTGCCACATGGGAATCAGCCTTGTGCTATTGATGTTGTTCTGGATCCTCTTTACCCCTTGTGCAGTTAAAGAAAGTCAGAAACTGTCCCCATATCCTTTTTGCACTATGATTCCCAGTATTGTTTGGTTATTCTCCATTGTGTGAATTGATAAAATCACCCTCCATTTTGTGTTATCATGTAAACCCCAATCTCTACATTTTAATAAAACAGGATTAGGGTGGGTTTTGTCTTGAGTCACAGAATCACAAGAGGACATGACACAAGTCATCACCCTTACTCAAGTCACACGCTGCCTTGTATCACACCTTTTATCTTACTTATAAGAGATAAAAATGAGGGAAAAGCAAGCAGAGAGAAAGGACCTCACTACAACCAAGAAAGAAGAGCCAGAAGTGGAGCATGTCCTTTGAAACCAGGGTACCTGCACTGAGAACCTCCTAGACCCAGAGGAAGATTAATGCTAAGACACATGGAAATCTCTAAGGAACTGAGAAGCAGAAGCTGAAGAGGAGACAAGGACATTCCTCCAGACAGAGAAAAGAAGACTTCCCCTAGAGGCAGTGCTCTGAATTTGAGTTTCTAGCCTTCTAAACTGTGAGAAAAAAAAAAAAA
>NW_006921643.1:12918244-12930758 GCF_000298275.1 Orycteropus afer afer | reverse complement strand
CATATACTTATACATATATATATATATATATATATATATATATGTTTGTTAAAGCCATTCACTTGTGGTATATTTGTCACAGCTGCACTAGATAACTAAGATATCTTTACAAGGCTAGCTTTTCTCATCCTTCAAGTCTCAACTTAAAGATCACTTCCTGAGAAACACTATCCTTAAATTCCCCATCTGAAGTCAGCACCTCTTCTTATTCCCATCACATCACCTTCTCATTTCCTTTGTAATACTTGTGTACTCAGGCAATTCCAACTTATAGCAATTCTACATTATTACTTAGGGTTTCCTAAGTAGGCACTTGATTGCTAACCAAAAGGCTGGTGGTTCAAGCCCACCAGCCACTCCTCAGAAGGAAGATGGGACAATCTACTTCCGTAGTGATTGATACTGCCTCAGAAACCCAAGGAGGGGTCACTATGAATCAGGTCCGACTCGACAGTACATAACAACAACAACAATCTGTATGGGAGCAGGTTGTCAGATCTCTTTTTCTGATAAGCAGATGGTGGATTCAAATCACCAACTTTTTTGGTTAGCAGCCATGAGCTTAACGATTGTGCCATCATGGCTCCTTATAGTACTTAGAATGATTTAAATATATTTTGTTTTTTAATATAAGTGTTTAGTGTCAGACTCTGACACTAGAACTGTACTGTCCAATACAATAGCCACTAGCTTCATATAGTTATTTAAATTTAAGTGTACTAAAATTAAATAATTCTAAAATTTCAGCTTCTTAATTGTATTAACCACATGTCAAGTACTCAATAGCCACATACAATTAGTGGTTACAATTCTATATCTGTACAACACAGATGTAGAATGTATTCATCATCCCAGAAATTTCTACTGGACAATGTTGACCTAGAATGTAAGTTCCACAAAATAAGAATGTTATCTATTTTATACACTGTTATATTCCCATTTTTTAAGAAAGTGCTTGGCATAAGAGGTGGTCAGTAAATACATTGTGAATGAATGAATAAATAAATATGAACATGGATATCCCTCAGATCTTATATACAAACTGGGATAGATAAATAAATAAATATAAATAATTGTGGAAATTGAGAAAAATGAGTTTGCAGGCTGAAATCACCCAGGAATTCTCCATATCTAATCTATATGCAGTCTACAAAATTAATATATAATATATGTGTTATATTGTATTTTCTGCTAATTAAACTTCTTAATATAATACAACTGTGTAGCCAGTCTTGTATTTCAAACATTCCCAGAAGATCTCTGAAAGGAAGTTAAAGGCAGCTCTGTACTACTAGAAATTTTCCATGAAATGACTTACTGAAAAAATTTTATAAAAGAAATTCACCTATCCCACTGTTACACAAATGTTCACTTTTAATGGGTGGCAAAGAATGAGACCAGTACTTATATTCCTGTGGGGCTGGACATATCTGTCTTAACTCAATAAATATATGAGCAGTTTCTATGGGGAATTATAAATATCTTAATCCCTAAATGTCCAAACTGTCTTACTGACATAGAAAAATGTTGTAGAGGTCCCCTCTCATAATGCATTGAATCAGCTGTTTGTATGTGAACTGATAAATGTTGTCCTGTTTTGAAATCAAGACATCAGCCATGTGAATATTTTTCGAAAGTGATTTGGTTTGGGAAGAAGTCAACCTCTGTTTAGCACAAAGTTCTTTACATTGCAGATGCACAGATCTCTGTTGAGAAAACATATGGTATTTTGCTGTGCCCTCAGTCCCAGGAGAGAAGAGTCCAGTTGATCAGCTAAAGTCATGCAGAAACAGAAACAGAAACCCTTGTTAGAGCCCAACTAATCTCTACCAGAAGGAACACTGATAGCATAGTGCCTAAGGCATTTGACTGTTAACTAGAAGGCTGGAGATTCAAATCCACCAGCCACTCCTCAGAAGGAAGACTGATCAGTCTACTTCCATAGAGATACCACCTCGGAAACCCAAGGAGGGGTCAGTATGAGTCGGAAATCAACTCGATGGAAGTGAGTTTGGTTTTTGGTTTAATTTCTACCAGAATTTCCTCTGACATATGTGTCTGATTTAGAAATACTATTTTTCATAAAAGAGCAAGGTGAGATGTTGTCCTGTTATCCTGTCATTTTATCCAGAGGCCCTAGATGGCACAAATAGTTAACACTTAGCTCCCAACCAAAGGAGTGCAAGCTCCAAGCTCATTGCCGTTGAGTCAATCCCGACTCATAGAAACCCCTCCTTGGGTTTCTGAGGTGATGTCACTATGGAAGTAATGCTCAACCTTCCTTCCAAGGAGTGGCTGGTGGCTTTGAAGCTCCAGCCTTCGGGTTGGCAGTCAAATGCCTTAGGCACTATGCCATCAGAGCTCCTAACCAAGAGGAAGGCAGTCCAAATCCATCCATAGGTGCCTCAGAAGAAAGGCCTGGGTATCTACTTCTGAAAGATCATGGCCATTGAGAACCTTATGGAGTGCAGTTGTACTCTGAAACATGGCTTCGCATGAGTCAGAATCAATTCAACGGCAACTGGTATGGTTTGTTATTTCACCCAAAGGAAAAAAGGGTGCTACCTATTCCTGATGGTCATTCACAGAAGCTGTTTAGTCATATTACAAGAAAAACTGGGACACACTCAGGCATAATATTCTATGACCCAGAGCTGTCTCAGCCAGCTCTTGGGGTTTTGCCAGGCTCACTCTCTCCAACTCTGCTTCTCAGATCCTGATTTGAATGTATGAACATAGTATTGTACCTGCTCTCTACTTCAAAATGCCTAGTCAGCGGATGGAACAGAATGGTTGAGAGTTACCCAAAGTCCCCTCCTTCAATCTTTATGTAGCACTTCTTATCCAATAGTTTGGTTTTGTTTGGGGTTTTATAATAGGCAGAAGTGACAAGCATTATATTACTAACTGTTGAGTGGGAGGTAAATGTTGAGGAGCAGCCTCTGGGAGATGTGCATTGCAGCCTGGCAGTGGATCAGAAACATGTTTTAATTATATTTATTTGCCTCACTGTGTAATGTATGTGTACCTCAAGCACCTACTGTAGTGTTTGGTACAGGGTATTCCTGTGACAAATATTCATGGAATGGAGGAAAGTAGGAAGGAGAAGGGAAGTAGGTGAGAATGCTTTCCAACTCTGAGAGTTTCAGCTAAAATATCCTTTATACTAAGAACGATCAGACTTACTGATCTGATAGAGACTGGTGAAACCCCTGAGATTATAGTCCCTTGTTGTTGTTGTTGTTATGTGCCATCGGGTCGGCCCCGACTCATAGCGACCCCTCCTTGGGTTTCCGAGGCAGTATCACTACGGAAGTAGTATTTCCCAACCTTCCTTCCGAGGAGTGGCTGGTGGGTTTGAACCGCCAGCCGTCTGGTTAGCAGGCAAGTGTCTTAGCCACTATACTACCAGAGCTCCCATTATAGCCCCTAGTCATCCAAATAACAATAAAATAAATAAATAATAAAATATGCAATACAGGCAGTTCCCAGATTACTAATGAGATTTCTTTCTGTGTCTTTAAGAATTTGTAGGTCACTTGGAACAAAGGCTTGTGCTTATTATTTAGCCTGACCTTGTTGTTGTCACTAGGTGCTGTCAAGTTGGCTCCAATTCATAGCGATTCTATGTACACCAGAACAAAACACTGCCCAGTCCTGTGCCAGCCTCACAATACTTGCTACACCTGAGCCCATTGTTGCAGCCACTGTGTCATTACTCGTCTGTCAGTTTGTTACACTGTGGTAGCTCGTGTATTGCTGTGAGACTGGAGGCTATGCTACCAATATTTCATATACCAGCAGGGTTACCCATGGTGGACAGGTTTCAGCAGAGCTTCCAGTCTAAGACAGACTTGGAAGAAGGAATGGGCCATCCACTTCTCAAAGAATTGGCCAGTGAAAACCTTATGAATAGCAGTGAAACACTGTCTGATAAATTACTGGAAAACTTTATGAATAGCCTTACCTCAGTGCAAGAAAAAAGGAGCTCTAATGATGTAGTGGCTATCACATTTGGCTGCTAACCGTACGGTCAGTGGTTTGAACCCACCAGCTGTTCCATGGAAGAAAGATGGGCCAGTCTGCTTCCCTAAAGATTTACAGCTTTGGAAACCCCATGGGGGTTGCTATGAGTCAGAATCAACATGTTGGCAGTGAGGTGATTTTGGTTAATCCAAGAAAAGACTTGAAGCCCTTTCAATTATTTAAAAACTGCACATGTAGCAAATGAAGGTGATTTTGATGAAGAATTTGTTGTGAGTAGGGGTTCAATTGTTTCCAAGTGAAGGCAAATTTACATAACATTAAAGGGCAAAAACAGAAGATTTCAAAGAGCAGCTCAAGATGAAAATGTCAATTATTATAATGAAATGTGCAAAGACCTGCCTGGAGTTAGAAAACCAAAAAGGAAGAACACACTCAGTATTTCTCAAGCTGAAAGAACTGAAGAAAAAATTCAAGCTTTGAGTTGCAATACTGAAAGATTCTATGGGCAAAATACTAATAGATGCAGGAAACATCAAAAGAAGATGGAAGGAATACACAGAGTCACCATACTAAAAAGGATTGGTTGATGTTCACCCATTTCAGGAAGTGGCATATGATCAAGAACCAATGATATTGAAGGAAGAAGTGAAAGCTGCACAAAAGGAATTAGAGAAAAACAAAGCTCCAGGAATTGATGGGATAAACATTAAGATGTTTCAATAAATGGAGCTTGCGCTGGAGGCACTAACTTGTCTATGCCAAGAAATTTGGAAGACAGCTACCTGGCCAACTGACAGTGAGAGGTCCATATTTGTACCCATTCCAAAGAAAGGTGATCCAACAGAATGTGAAAATTATTGAATAATATCATTAATATCACATGCAGGCAAAATCTTGCTGAAGATAATTCAAAAACAGTTGCAGCAGTCTGACAGGTAACTTCCAAAAATGCAAACTGGATTCAGAAGAGGATATGGAACAAGGGATATCATTACTAATGTCAAATGGATCTTGGCTGAGAGCAAAGAATACCAGAAAGATGTTTACTTGTGTTTTATTGACTATGAAAAAGCATTCTATTGTGTGGATCATAAGAAGTTACGGATAACATTGAAAAGAATGGGAATTCCAGAACACTTAATTGTTTTTACAAGGAATCTGTACATATATCAGGAGGCTGTCATTCAAACAGAACAAGAGGATAATGCATGGTTTAAAATCAGGAAGGGAGTGTGTCAATGTTGTATCCTTTCACCATACTTATTCAATCTGTATGCTGAACAAATAATCCAAGAAGCTGGAATATATGAAGAGTGTAGCATCAGGATTGGAGGAAGAATCATTAACAACCCGCAATATGCAGATGACACAACCTTTCTTGCTGAAAGTGAAGATGACTTAAAGCACTTACTGATGAAGAACAAAGACTGTAGTCTTCAGTATTGATTGCACCTCAACATAAAGAAAACAACAGTCCTGACAACTGAACCAATAAGCAACATCATGATAAAGGGAGAAAAGATTAAGTTGTTAAAGATTTCATATTGGTTCCACATTGATTTCACATTGGTTCCACAATTAACACCAATGGAAGCAGCAGTCAAGAAATCAGATAACGTATTGCACTGGACAAATCTGCAGCAAAAGACCTCTTTAAAGTGCTGAAGAGCAAAGATGTCACTTTGAAGATTAAGGTGTGCCTAAACCAAGCCAGGGTGTTTTCAATCACTTCATATGATGTGAAAGCTGGACAATGAATAAGGAAGACTGAAAAAGTGTTGATGCCTTTGAATTGGTGTGCTTGTTAAGAATACTGGAAGTCCCATGGACTGCCAGAAGAACTAACAAATTTGTCCTGGAAGAAGTGCATCTGGAATGCTCCTTGGAAGCAAGAATGGCCAGACTTCACCTCAACTACTCAGGTCATGTTGTCAGAAGGGACCATTCCTGAAGAAAGATATCAGAGTTGGTAAAGTGGAGGGTCACCAAAAAAGGGAAAGTCCTTCAAGGAGATGGATTGACATAGTGACTGCAACAATGGGTTAAGGTATAGCAAGGATTGTAAGCCTGGTGCAGGACTGGGCAGTGTTTAGTTCTCTAGAGGATTAAGTGAAGTAACACATATAATGCACTAGGCAGACTTCTTGCTGTTGTTGTTGTGCCTTCGAGTCGGACCCAACACATAGTGACCCCTCCTTGGGTTTCCGAGGCAGTATCATTATGGAAGTAGATTGTCCAACCTTCCTTCCAAGGAGTGGCTGGTGGGTTTGAACCACCAGCCTTCTAGTTAGCAGTCAAGTGCCTTAGGCACTATGCTACCGGAGCTGTTGCCAGACTTCTTTGTATGGAGTAAATGCTTTCTAAGTGGTAGACAATGATGATGATCATACGTAGTGCTGATCCAGGCTCAAACTGCTGGTCTATGCCCATGTCAAAGCATTTTTCTGGAACAATTCTTTTTTTTTTTTTTTTCCCCTGAAATTTGGGTGAAAGTTTATAGACCAAATTGGTTTTTTTCATTCAACAATCCATACACATTCTGTTTTGTGACATTTACTGCAATCCCAGCACTGTAACAGCATTCTTCCCACTTCCTCCCTACACCCACTCTTCTCATCATTCCTCCTTCTCAACCCCTCCCAGTTTCCTAGCTCTATCCCTGGGCAAATGCAGTCTTCTTGATCTCACATGCTTTATTATTCTACAGGGTGCATACCCTTCTATATTACTGTTTACCTTATAGGCCTATTTGGCTGCCAATTGAGTCACAGGGTTAAGTTCAATTCTTAGCTTGAAAAGTGTATAAAAGCCATAATCTTGGGGTTCCACCAGTCTTGATCAGAAAAGTCAGCCTGGTATTTTTTATGATTTTGAATTTTGTTCCACATTTTTTCCCCACTCTGTCTGGAACCTGTTAATTTGGTACCTTCCAGAGCAGTCTGCAGTGGTAGCCAGGAATCATCTAGTTCTTCTGGTCTTAGAGTCATGGAGGCTGGGGTTCACATGCTCCATTAGTCCATTGGACTAATTGTTTCCTGTGCCTTTGACTTATTTCACTCTTCTTTGCTCCATATAGAGAGACACAAATAGTTGCACCTTACATGACTGCTCACAAGCTTTTAAGATACCAGTCACTACTCACCAAAGTAGGATGTAAAACACTATCTTTGTCAACTATCTTATACCATATTGACCTTAGTTCTGGAGCAATTCTTGCTTCAAGTCTCAAGAGATAGATAAAGGAAAATGATCTTTCTTCCCTGAATGATAGAGCACAAAGCTAGCATCTCTCTTGATAACCACTAGCAAATTATTCTGTGCTCTAAATGCCTCTTTGTACTGGTTCCATAGGCCTTAATAAAAATAAGGAGAATCAGAATCATCTCAGTGCATCAGACCACAAGCCTCTTTTCTTCCACTATCAGTACCACACCTAGATTTTCAGCTCATTTTCCATCACTCCTATGCCCCAGCCACCTGCATCACTTATAATAGATGTGTCTTCATCCCTTGTTCCCCCAAGTGTCTTCATATTCCTATGAACTAGCCTTAGTTCATGTCATGCTGTTCCAATTTGGTCTGTTGCTTATGTTCCACATCCGTTAGTCCTTTGGGCTATTTGTTTCCTGTGTCTTTGACTTATTTCACTCTTCTTTGCTCCGCATAGGGAGAGACAAATAGTTGCACCTGCCATGACTGCTAACTAATCTCTGAAGCCCACAGAATTTTTTCTTTCCTCAAGTGGTAACAAGTATTCCAATCAACCAGAAGATAATCATTAATGTTCTCTTTTCAAATGCCTACATGTACCAGGAATATTGCATATATACCTCAATTTATTTAATTCTCATAACAACACTACAAGTCCTGAATGAGGCTCAGAAAGGTCAAGTCATTTGCTCAAGTCTACACAGCCAGTCTGTGATTGAGGCTATCACCAATCTCCATGGTGTATGCTTCATCCATTCTGTCATGTTATTATTTAGCATATATGTTTCCTTCTTATTCCCAGACATAAACCTCCTATTTGGCTATTTTTTCACGACATAGTAATTTATCACAGTGGCATAATGAAAATTCCTGATCAATGTTTATCAAAGTATCAAAGATCATAACCAGCAGGTCTTGGACTTGAAAATAATTGTGAATATAAAAGCTAACTTCTTCATCTCTTTGCCTCCCAATAAGGCTTATCTCTGGCTGATATTCCTACTGACAAGTAATTAAAGTAGTTATTTTTATAAAGTTTTTGATTTGGGCCAGGCACTTTTCCAAGAATGTGTCTTATATCAATCTTTTAATCCTCACAGTAGTCCTATAAAGTATATATTATTATATTACCCATTTTATAGTTATCCAAAGCCATATAGTAAGCAGCAGAGTCAAAATCTGGATCCAGACAGTCTGGCCTCAGAGTCCTTGTTCTTATCCATTATGCTGCCTTGACTTTCTATTGCAAAGTGATGGCCTTCCTCTCTAAGAAACTAGCATTTGATAAGCTAGAGAAAGTTTTGCTAAGAGTTGAGGAAGAGCATTTCAACCCAATAAAATATTGTACAGTGCTAATTAAAGAATAATTTTGAAGACAATGAAAAAACTTGGGAAAATGTTTATGAACTTTACATGAATAAAACAAACCATAAAATTATATGTACAATGATGAGTACCATTATGTATCAGAATGAACATTGACACCCACCCACACAGACTTCTATCTTTCTATCTTGAATTTGATCTAAATTTTAATTCCCCAGATTTCAGTAAACTTCCATGTAGTTTTTGAGAATATGCGGGGCATGTATGACTATGTGTGGGTTTGTGTGTGGGTGTGATGTGTATATCAGAGTAAGTGGGGCAGATTTCAAAGAGAAGGAGGGGGTATGTGGGTGGAAGCAAATTCATAATGTGAACAAACGCTTTCTTTCTTGGAACTCTGGTAGAACAGTGTGTCTTTTTCATGGAGAAGAAATCATAGAAACAGGCTTACCAAGTGCCTAGTGTTGAAACCTGGCAACTTCTTAAATTAAAAAATGGGGAAGGGATTCTTACAATAATAACCTGGATGAAACCAGAGAATAGCAGTGATGACCTGTAGGTCATCAGAGAGATGTGGGGCCAGGGAAACCAGGCTTCTGAACATTTTCAGACTGGTAGAAGCAAAAGATGGCATGAGAGGGAATTTAGAGTGGCAGCTTGCTTACTAATTTGCAGCATGCACATGCAGATGCTCTTCTTGGCTTCCAAGTTGCCTCATTCTTGCACAACCTGTTCCAGTCTTGGAGTAGCAGACACCGTGCACAATTGTAGACTAGATTTCAGCCTTGTACACACCTTCATGCTTTGTTCATTGCTCATCAGCTGGTGGGGTGTCTCAGAATAAAGACAGTAGCTGTGCCAGGAGTCACTCGTTCAACATCTAGCTTCTCCCACACCAGGCAAATGGCAAGAACTAGAATGTCTCAGAAATAGATACTGAAGAAACTCTGCTTTTGTGAGGGTTGGTACACAGGATGGACTGTTTGTCTGGATTCTGTAATTGTGGGGATTCTTCAGAGAGATGGATGACATTGAACAAGTGGCATCACAACTCTGTATCTTTGCTGGCTCTATTGCAAGACAGGGGCAAACCCTGCACAACATGGGTGTGGAAGCACTTTACCATTGTAACTTTTCCTTAATGATGGATTTTCTTAAAAGCTAGCTCTTAAAATCTGACTCCCTATTGTCTAAGCTACATCTTCATTTTTCAGCATGATTCTTTATGTTCTGGCCCCATGTGTCTTTTTACATTATTTTCATCATTTACTTTTACTAATACTCTAGGTTCAAATATGTCAAAGGTCATGGAGATGGTGAAGGACTATGCAATATTCTTTTATACACAGGTCACCATGAGTCTGCACCAACTTGATGGCAACAATACGCTGCATCTGCCATGCCTGTTCATATTTTGGCACCAGGCACACACTGGAATAGTTTTTCTTATCTTTCTGTTTATTATTAATTTTGTTTGTGAGGCATATCTCTTCATTTGTCCTGACTCAGCTTGACTGTCAACTCTTCCATAGAGTCTTCCTTAGACACTTGCCCTGTTTACTACTGTACTATCCAAACCAAAATTAATCACTTTATAGACACCTCTATCAGAGCCCTTTGCTATGCTGACAATTGTGTGGGTGCACATCTCCTTCACTAGTAACTTTTGGGGCAGAGAATGCCTTACTTGGTTTCCCTGCATCTACCTTACAATATGCTTCCAATAAATGGTCACTGAGCAAAGAAATAAAAGTCATTTTCATAGTCCTTTAGTCTCCTCTGAGTTCTTCCAGTCCCCTCCCCTCCACCCATCCTGACTATAAGCTATTTACTTTCTTTGGCCATAAAACCAAAACCAAACTCACTGCCCACAAGTCAGATCTGACTCATTGCAACCCCTCCTTGGGTTTCTGAGGTGGTATCACTATGGAAGTAGATTGCCCAATCTTTCCTTCAGAGGAATGGCTGGTGGATTTGAACCACCAGCTTTCTGGTTAGCAGTCAAATGCCTTAGGCACTATGTCACCAGAGCTCTTTTCTTTGGCCATGGGTCACATGTTTAGCAGAAGGGTTTCCAAAGCGGTATCCCTATGGAAGTAGACTGCCCATTCTTCCTTCCAAGGAGTGTCTGGTGGGTTTGAACTGTTAGCCTTCTGGTTAGCAGTCAAATGCTTTAGGCACTACATCACCACAGCTCCCAGAGAGTACACGGTAAACATTTAATAAGCTTAGTAATTAAAAGAAGACATAGAGAGGTACATGGAAGGTAAAAATAATTTTTAATTAAAAACATAAATGAAAAAGTAAAGATTAGAAATATTAACATGACTTATATTTAATGTAACCTGCAACACCAAAGGAACTAGTTCTAGAATGATCATTTTGAAGAATGCAAAAGAGTCGTAATTGCAAAAGATTGTCATAATGTACAGCACATTAATTAACAGTACTTAAGAAGACAGGCTCCGGAATCTGACTGTCAAGGTTCAAATCTTCCTTTCATTACTATGTGAGATTGGGTAAGTTATTTGACCTTTCTAAAACTCAATTTTCTGTAAAACAGGGATAATAATATTAAACTCTATAGTATCCCCATGAAGATTAAATAAAATAATGGAGGTTGGAGGTAAAGTACTTAACACAGTGGCTAACCAATAATATTCAGCAAATGAAAGCTATTATTGTTGTTAATGCTAATATAGGGGAAAGTTCATGACACAATAGTTTTTTGATATAAGGATAATATGAAAATTTTAATTGGTCTAGAATTTTATACATTTAGGTACCTCAGTTTATATTATATAATCCTTAAGTCTACGAGATAGGTTTTCTTTCAAAAAGGTAAGCACTATACTTTCTCAGAAAATGAGGCAGAAGTCAATCGATTTGCCAAGGTCATTCAGCTTGAGTCCTGAAACCAAGCACTAAGATGTCCACTCCATCAGGACATTACCCCATGTGTAGTCCAAGAGTGTGGTGGGACTTTGGAGATGCATCAGAGGAAGCTCCAAAGTGATTCTATCACTTCAACTCTGAATGGGAATTTGTAAATTCAGTCCCATGTTGAAGAAACTCTTCATCACCTCACTTCAAAGAATGGGAAGTCTGTTGTATAAACTGGCTTCTTTGAACATCTGAGAAATTCCTTTTTAAGTCAGGGATTTTCTAAGGCAAATATATTCAGATTCCAAGCTGACTTGTAAGTTTAACCAAATTGGTAAAAATGATCTAGCCTGGGGTCTTTTAAGCCAAAAGCAACTGTGTGGATAGCAACAACCAAAGACATGTACTCTGCCTAAATTGAGCGTGGGGTCCAGATACAAAAAAGATAGAAGAATAAGGTAAAGGCCGGTGTGGCAGAACAATGGCATTGATGGACCAATTCATCACCTGCCCTTGATTGTGGACACAGCCATGTGATGTGCTTTGGACATTAAGGTTTTAGTAAATGTGATGTAAGCAAAGGAGTGGAAAGTGCCCACACACGGAGACTTACTATCACTCCTGCTGTTTGGTTTTTGCCATGAACAAGTCCCAACTGGCCTGTTGGAGGATGAGGTATGTGAAGCTGAGCTGTTTTCCCCAGTTGTTTCATTCTGGACAATCCTAGAGCAGCAACCAGCTAATTCCTAGACATTGAGAGAGAAGAGGTAAGATCAGTAGAGCCCCTGCCCACTTGCAGCTGACTACAGACAAATGAGCTGACTGAGTCCAGCCAACACCAGAAGAACCACTAGACCAACCTACAGAACAAAGTTATGGTTTTCAACCACTGAGTTTTAGAGAGCTCTGGAGGTGTAGTGGAGTAGTGCCTAAGGCATTTGACTGCTAACCAGAAGGCTGGTGGTTCAAACCCACCAGCTACTCCTTGGAAGGAAGATTGGGCAATCTACTTCCATAAAGATACTGCCTCAGAAACCCAAGAAGGGGTTGCTATGAGTTGGGATTGACTCAATGGTAGTGAGTTTGTTTTGGTTTCTTTTTGAGGTGT
>NW_006921643.1:12910388-12916909 GCF_000298275.1 Orycteropus afer afer | reverse complement strand
AGGGGGAGGCCTTCAACCAGATGGATTGACACTGTGACTGTGATGATGGACTCAAGTATAGCAGGGACTGTGGGGCTGGCGCGGGATCAGGCAGTGTTTCGTTCTGCTGTGCATGGGGTCGCTATGAGTCGGAAACGACTTGACGGCACTTAACAACAACAAAAACAACTATGGCAATAGATAACTGATGCCTGAGAGAGCAAGTAGGAGCTCTGGTACCGTAGTGCCTAAGTCACTTGACTGCTAACTAGAAGGCTGGTGGTTCAAACCTATCAGCCACTCCTCGGAAGGAAGATGGGGCAATCTACTTCCGTAGTGATACTGTCGCAGAAACCCAAGATGGGGTCACTATGAGTCGCGGCCAACTCGACGGCACATAAGAACAACAATGAGAGAGCAAGTGGGAAGAACAGAGAAAAGCTACATTAAGGTTGTGAAAGCTCCTTCTGCACGAATGCATTGTGATTGTCATAGAAGAGTGCTGTAATGCTTTAATATTAATGATCTAATCTTGAAAGTCCCAATGTATGTAATGCAATTACTTCAAATATATATGTATATTCTTACTGAGGGGGAAAAGAATAAAGCAGAGGGCAAATAGCATGGTAGTGAATACATTTCATAGTTTTGGAAGATTGGGACAATTCTCTTGCCATGTATCATTTCTCAACGTTCCCCCCCCCCCGTGGAGTTTCCCCTAGATTCCTGATGGGCTCAAAGAGAATGAGACAAAGAGCAGAAATGGGAGGGTTGCAGAAGCATCTTCAAGTTCTTTTTGTTGATTTTTTTGGCCTGTATTTGTAAGTGTGTGTTGGTGGTTAAGACATTTGTGTGGTTCAAACCCACCAGCCACTCCTCAGAAAGATTGGGCAATCTACTTCCATAGAGATACCACCTCGGAAACCCAAGGAAGAGTCTCTTTGAGTCGAAGTTGAGTTGACAGTAGTGAGGTTTTTTTTTTTGTTTGTTGTTAAGATCTTACTCCTCCACCTGGTCATCATTGGCTACCCATTCATATTTAAGAATGAGGCATCTAAAAGCAGAATAGAACTTCTACATTCATGGGATGGGAGACTTGATGGCATGGCTGGTAGACTTTACAGTGTCATGATCAAATGGAGATCTGCTTGTTCCTTTTAGGGGTGCCAAATGTTAAAGATTTTGTTGAACTTTTTTTAAAAAAATGGTTAATCTTCTTGGCTGCTAACTAAAAGGGTGACGATTAGAGTCTACCCAGGTACATCTCAGAAGAAAGGCCTATTGATCTACTTAATGGAAAATGAGCCACTGAAAACCCTATGGAGCACAGTTCTACTCTGATACACATGAAGTCACCATGAATCTGAATGAAACTCGACAGCAATTGGTTTTGAGGCTGATTAATTTCCTAGAGAGGAATCCTCCAATTTCCTGCCCAGTGGTTTAAAGTTCTAGCACATAAACAGAGGACACAAGTTGAGGGTCTCATGAGTCAATGTGTACATTTTAACCTAAGTCCCCTATTTTCAGTACAGTATTTCAACACTGCCCTCCACTGTGTCTGTTACCCCTGAGACCACAGACTCTCTGGTTCAGTTCTCTGAAGTATATCCTGCCAGCTCCTGGCAGGTGGGGAAGGTGGATGATTTTTCTGGGCAATCTAACTGCTCCTTATACAGGCTTTCAGAAAATGCCTCTGTTTTCAGCCTTTTTTCCTTTTTCTATACCCAGCAACCTGGAATCTCCAGTTTCCCTGAGTCTTTCCAGGCCACAAACTTAGCCTCATTAAGCTGTCTCCCCTGCAGACAGATTTTAGCTTTCTCAACCACTAAGTTCTCACTCATCTGTCCTCTTTAAAACTTCCAAAATTGTGTTGCTATCTTTTATCTAGTGTCTTCTATCTCATCATCTTTGTTCTTATAGTTTTCTACATTTTTATTCCTCTCTGTTATTTTAATAATATTTAATAGGGATCAAAGAAAAAAAAATCTTGCAAATTCTATCTGTGTTATTTTGCCAAAAGACCCTCTTCTTTATTTTTTTATATGTGTGGGTTATGCTTAAGAATTTCCGACATCTTCCTACAATCTCAGTGTTCAAGCAATAATTATGTATTCTCTGAGTATAAGAATTAGTCATTAGCCTTAAATGGCAGAGAGGTGTTTTCTCCCTTGCTTCCTGGGTAGAATTTAGAGTCAGGAAAATTCCAGCTTTAAAATAAGGGTTGAATTCAACTACTTCAAAGCATTTTCACAGACAGTAATACTCAATGAATTTTTCTTTTACTAGTAAGCTCTGGGACTTTCCTGCTGTTACTTAAGAATAGACAGTACTCCTAGGATGTGTTAGGATTTTCTCTGACTTTTAATGATATGATACTAACATTGATGAGTGACAGTAGCATTGTAACTTCAATTGAGAAACCTCAAAATCTTCCAGTGTGTAGAGAAATGGACAGACCCAGAACCTCCACCGTAAAGAATGCTTTACATCTAGGGTAGCACATTGACAGCTGACAATTCTCACTCATCCTTCTTCTGGGTAATTATATACTCCCTGCATTTTAATCTGTGCTACTGTCTCCTTTGTGAATTTGATGATGACTTGAAGCTTTTTGTATATTGAAGTAGCAATCATCACAATGTGGAGGAATGATAAAACCAAAGACCAATGCATTGAAATTCATCAGTTCAGGATATTGTTGTGTGTCACTGAAAAAATCAGGTGGTGCTTTTCCCTAGTTAAAGCAAAATTCACTACAGGACTATGCCCACTCCATAGTTAATGTCCCAAGCCACTAACATAATATCATGAAGTCTATGAGGGTTCCATATACTTTTGGTAACCGATAAATAACTTTTATGCAGTGCAAAGTAGAAACTCTTAGGTGTCATTTCATGTGTTTGTCCATGTTTTCCTCTCTTCCTAGAAAATCTTTTCTCCTTCTTTGCCTAGAAAAATTTTATGGTTATTTTAAGACTCAAATTAAGTTCTACCTACCAAGTAAAACATTCTATAACATTCGCCATTCTGCACTGCTGAAACACTTCATTCAGCATCAGAGCATGAGGAAAAAAAAAAAAAAAAAATACAGGGAGATTAAATGTGTGGGCTTCAGGAGCTCACTAGATCATGAATAAAGTTCCAGATCTGCCACTTACTTTGTATGTGAGCCTCAATTATCTTTTCAGGAAAATAGGCATAATAAGAGAAGCTATATCATAAAATGTTATGGAGAACAAGCAATAAAAAGTGTCATGAATGATTAGCACACTGGTTGGCACATGAAAGCAAGAATTTATTTATGTTGTTGATTTATATTCTAGAGCAAGTGTTTTGTCTCTCTATAATTGCCACATGCCCCCCACCTTGTTGAAATACGTGGAACAACATGTTGGACAACCCAGTGATAGGAGAAGGGGAAGCCTCCCAACACAGTGAACCATTCTGTACCCAGTAGAAGGGGAAAGCTAATCAGGGTAGGTATTGCCTCTCAACTAAACAACACATACACCCAACAAACAAAAACGCAAAACGAAATAAAAAGCACAAGTTTACAATACAAGCATTTGTGTGTGTGTGATTTGGGTGAAAGTTTACCGAGCAAATTAACTTTCCATACAAAAATTCATACACATTTTGTTTCATGATATTGACTGCAATCCCCATAATGTAACAGCTCTCTTCCTACTTTTTCTCTCTGTTTACCTTTTCCCTGGGTACCTCTTTTCTATGCATTCCTGCCTCTGAGCTATCTCCCTGTGCAAATACTACCCTTCTGATCTCTCATAGTTGCTTGTTCTAAGGAGTGTACCTACTAGTGTAAATATTCACCTTATATACCTGTCTATTGTTTGATGGGAAGCCACAAGACTGAGTTCAACTCTAGGCCTAAAGGGTGACTAGGGGCCATAGTCTCAGGGGTTTCACCAGTCTCTATCAGACTAGTAGACCTGGTCTTTTTTATGATTTTGCACTTAGTTCCACATTTTTCTCCCACTCTATCCAGAATTTCCTGTTCTGATCTATTTCCAAGTGGTTGACAGTGGTAGCTGGGCACCATCTAGTTCCTCTAGTTTCATGGTCATATAGGCTGAGTTTCACATGGTCCACTAGTTCATTGGAATAACTGTTTCCATTTATTTTTGGTTTTCTTCATTATTCTTTGCTCTGGATGAGGAGAGATCAATTGTTGGATCTATATGTCAGCTTTCAAGCTTTTAAGACCTTAGTTTCTACTCACCAAAGTAGGATATAGAACAATGTTTTTGTGTAGTATGTTATGCAGTTGAGCTTGATGTCCCCAGAGACCATGATCCCAAGCCCACAGGTCTAACAGCTCTTTCCCTCAGGGTAGTTGGCTGTGACTAAGAAGTTATCACAACTTTGCTCCCTTATAATACAGGCACTTTTAAAAGAATAATTTTATCCAATCAACAACATACTGTGAGAGGAAAGTATTATCATCCCCCCCTCAAAAAATTTTAGGGTTATCATTTCTATGTTAAGTGTAAGAGATGTATACTTTGAAATAAGCTACCATTGGTAAGTACTACCTAATATTTTTATCTTCATTCTTAAATACAGGGCTTATATGTTATTCACTTGTGTACCTACTAATGTACCATACTAGGCACATAGATAGCAGTCAGACATTTTTTAATGAATAAACAAAGGAATGAGAGGGTGGTCAGATTGTTTTCAAAATCCAGGTAAATGAAGCCCTAGTTGTCTTTTCTATAAGTGGTTGAATGATCAATGTGAATTATTATTCTAGGAAACTGAATATTTTACAAATGGTGACTTTATTTTGCCCTCCAGATGCTTGGCATTCTACTGAGAACTTGGTGGATTTAGAGCTGTGCCAACTGCTATGGATTGAATTGTGTCCTGTCAAAAGACACATGAAAATCCTAAAGCTTTATACCTATGGATATAAACTTTCTTTGTTAGGTAAAATGAGCAGGAGCTGATTGACCCATAAGCAAAGCAATAGGCTTACTTGTTTTTACTTACTAATCTGTAGTGAAGAGTATTACTTGGGTGAAACAATGCAGTCTCACATGTAGTGAACAATTTCACATGTGAAAAAGCATGTGAAACTTCCCTATGGATTACTAATTTAGCACAAGCCCGTGCTTACCTTGCTTTCTGAGTACTCCATCCTTGTCAGAGATTGCAAATGTGAAAAGAGGTTTTGATTCTGTAGGAAAGTTCTGTGGGGTTAGGAGAGAGACAGATGTCAGTTGTACCTAGAAGCAGAATCTTGGATGTGGTGAGGAAATGTGAAATTGTTCACTACAGATTAGTAAGTAAGCACAAGTAAACCCATGCTTATCTTGTTTATTGGATAATTCAATACTGTTAATGAGGCCATATCAGTGTAGAGTGTATCTTAAGCCAATCAATCCCCTCTGAGATATAAAAAGAGCAGATAGTCACCGAGAAGGAATCACAGACAGAGGAGAGATACATGCCACACAAAGATCACCAAGGATCCAAGGAACAGAAGCTGAAAAGAGAAAAAGACCTTCCCTCAGAACCAAAAGAGAGAGAAAGCCTTCCCCTAGAGTTGACAGCCTGAATTTGGACTTCTAGTCTCCTAAACTATCAGAAAATAAATTCCTGTGTGTTAAAGTAATTCACTGTGTGTGGTATTTGTTATAGACACACTAAAAAGGAAGACAGCAATTATAGCTTGGCTGGTAATTTTTGAAATCAGAGGGTGCAACATACATTACAGGCACCAAAGCCACTTAATAATCAATTACCTTAATCTCCAAAATGGAATGACATTGACTCACATTTGCCTCACATTCTTTCCAGGGTTGGCAGATTTAACACATGTTAAAATATTTTTGAAAGTATTTTTCAAACTTGTAAGACCTATGCAACTGCTCCTGTCTGTTTGTTTGTTTGATTGATCGTTTATTTGTAGAAGCTCATTTCTTGGCACCACCTGAAAAGTCCTGTCTAACTTCACTAATACCCCATATTCCTTCAAATATATTTAACAGATTGATTCAAAGCCACCAACAAAGTCTGTTGCTGTTTTCAGTGCATAATAGGGCTTTGTGATTTCCTGTAGTAAAACCCAAGAGAGCCAATAAAATGTTTCCATTGATTGCAGGGTGAGTTTTAGATGCTGCAATGCCTCTGAACAACAGCCATCCTTCAGCACTCTGTCGTGGATTTACTTTCTGCAGTCCTGGGATCTAGTGGGTAAATACGGCATGTGCATTAACACTAACCTGAAGAGACAAACTTCTCAGAAGGACCATCTCATCTTTATGCTTTTCCAACTCCAGGGCCATAAATCCTACTCGCCTGCAGAGAAGAAGCGTACAGTGGCACCAAAGTGCTCTTCAAGTGAATCAACCTAATTAAAATTAAAGTTCAAAGTCACTAGGTAATCTAAGACACTCATTATATCTGTGCAGAGCCAGACTGAGACCATCAGCCCATTAAACAGGTTGTTGTTGTTGTTGTTGTTATGTGCCGTCGAGTCGGCCCCGACTCATAGCGACGCCTCCTTGGGTTTC
>NW_006921643.1:12908678-12910204 GCF_000298275.1 Orycteropus afer afer | reverse complement strand
TTGAACCTCCAGCCGTCTGGTTAGCAGGCAAGTGACTTAGCCACTATGCTACCAGAGCTCCCCATTAAACAGGTAGGAGAAAGTAAATACCTCTAAGATTCACCTTGTCTATCTCCAGGAAAGTCAGAATTGTGGGATGAGAACAATATTTCAATTGAATATGTCTGGCAAAGCACAAGAGGTCTTAAAACCTGCTCTGTGTCCCTAGGCTGGAATGCAGGTGGGTGGTATATTTATAGTTCATTCACTAAAATTTGGGTAAAGATTAAAAATCACTGTAGCAGCCTGTCTGAATCAAGAGTGACTCCAGCAATCAGAAATCCTATTCTGGTTAAAAAAAAAACAAAAAAAAAAAGCAACTGCAAAGGCTCCCCCAGACATAAGACTCAGAAAGAAGAGAACTCTTTTATAACAGATCATGGTAGAATGAGCCTGAAAAACAGACCCACAAAGCACACATTGGGTGCTAGCCTGGCAGCTAGAGCACCAGGATACACAACCGAGACTTAGCAGTCAGGCTGCAAAGTTCAGAGTCTATCCTCCAGGTCCCTTGGCTCCACAAACAGTTTCCACATGCATGACTTATTGCACATGGAAAAATGACAAGATGGAATTTGTTGCAGCACTTAGTCTGGCAGCGATACATACATACCCTCTGCTTAGGGCAAGGAAGAGAATATTCATACTGCTCTCACTGTTCCCATCCCATGCCCTCAGAGCATGAGGCATATATCTGCTAGCAGCAGTGGAAGATCCACTCTGAAAGAGGGAAAGTCTACGCTAATTCTGGAGTCCTTAGGTGGTACAAGCTGTTAACACACTTGTTGCTAACTGAAAAGTTGGAAGTTTGAGTCCACACAGAGGTACCTCAGAAGGCCTCTACTTCCAAAAATTCATTCATTGAAAACCCAGTGGTCACACCAATGTTCTTTGCAGCCCTGTTCACATGAAAAGATGAAACCTAAGTGTCCATCAATTAATGAATGCATAAACAAAATATGGTGCATACATACAATAGGATACTTGGCAGCCATAAAGAAAATGAGCTCCCTAAACATCTTGCAACATGAATGAACCTGGAGGACATTATACTGAGCAAAATAAGTCAATCACAAAAGGAAAAATGTTCTATTATCACACTTTTATGAAATAAAGAATATATATGTAGAGAGAAAGAGAGAGACCAATGTTCATTGGTGGTTACCAGCGGTGGTGGGGGAAGAGAGGGACTTATTCTCTAGATGTTGCTGTTGTTAGGTGCCATCTCATCAGCTCTAACTCATAACGACCCTATGTACAGTAGAAGGGAACACTGCCAGGTCATGCACCATCCTTACAATCGTTGCTATAAAACTATCTAGATAGTAGTCACTTTTGTTTATGGGAATAGGAAAGGTAGCACTGAATTTGGTTGAAGTATGCACAGCTTGACTGAAGTAACTAATGACACTAAGTTGTACACAAGAAAAAGGGTGTATTGGTAAATGCTATGTTACATATAATTTTGCAACAATAACAAAAACATA
>NW_006921643.1:12905675-12908578 GCF_000298275.1 Orycteropus afer afer | reverse complement strand
ATAAACTACTACTTGTCTATCAGTTTGTTGTAGTGTGGCAACTTGCATGTTGATAGGGTCATCCAATTCTGAAAAAAAAAAAAATGGCCACTGAAAACCATATGAGTAGCAGTGAAACACTGTCTGATATACTACAAGGAAATTTTATTAATAGCAGTGAAACATTATCTGATATACTACCAGAAGATGAGCCCTTCAGGTGAGAAGGCACTCAAAATACAACCAGGGAAGAGTTGACTCCTCAAAGTAGAGTTGACTTTGATGACATGAATAGAGTAAAGTTTTTAGGACTTTTATTTGCTGGTGGGGCATGACACAAAATGGGAAGAAATAGCTGCAAACATCCATTAATGATCAGAACATGAAATCTAGGAAATTTAGAAGTTGTCAAAAATGAAATGGAACTCAGAAAGATCAATATCCTAGGCATTAGTGAGCTGAAATGGACTGGTCTGGGCCTTTTTGAATCAGACAATCATATGGTCTACCATGCCAAGAATGACAAATTGAGGAGGAATGATGTCATCAAAAAGAATGTTTCAAGATTATCCTGAAGTACAGTGCTGTCAATTACAGGATTATATGATATGCCTCCAAGGAAAACCAGTTAATACTTCTATTATACAAATTTATACACCACCCACTAAAGCCTGAGAAGAAATTGAAGATTTTTACCAACTTCTACAGTCTGAAATTAACCAAACATTCAATCAGGACATATTGATAATTACTGGTGATTGGAATGTGAAAATTTAAAACAAGTAGCATCATTAGTGGGAAAATACGTCCTTGGTGACAGAAATGATGATGGATAATACATGATAGAATTTTGTAAGACCAATGATTTATTTGGGAGCTCTGGTGGTGTAGTGCCTAAGGCACTTGACTGCTAACCAGAAGGCTGGCGGATCAAACCCACCAGCCACTCCTCGGAAGGAAGATGGAGTAACCTACTTCCGTAGTGACACTGCCTCAGAAACTCAAGGAGGGGTCACTATGAGTCGGGTCTGACTCGACGGTACACAACAACAACAACAATGACTTATCCATTGCAAGTACCTTTTTTCAACAACATAAATGGCTACTACTATACATATGGACCTCACCAAATGAAGTACACAGGAATCAGATTGACTGCATCTGCAGAAAGAAGCGATGGAGAAGCTCAATACCATCAGTCAAAGCAAGGACAGGAGCTGACTGTGGAACAGACCATCAATTGCTCATGTGCAAATTTAAGATGAAATTGAAGAAAATTGAAACAAGTTCATGAGAGCCAAAATACAACCTTGATTACATACCACTTGATTTTAGAGACCAACTGAAGAAAAGATTTGACACATTGAACACCAATGACCACATACCAGACGAGTTGTGGGATGATATCAAGGATATCACACATGAGGAAAGTAAAACATCATTAAAAAGACAGGAAAGGAAGAAATGACCAAAATAGATATCAGAAGTGTCTCTTGCTCTTAAACAAAGAATAGCTAAAAGAAATGGAAGAAATGAGGAAATAAGAGCTGAACAGATTTCAAAGGACTGCTTGAAAACATAAAGTAAAGCACTGTAATGAAATGTGCAAAGATCTAGAGTTAGAAAAACAAAAGGGAAGGACACACATGACATTTTTCAAACTGAAAGAACTGAAGAAAAAACTCAAACCTTGAATTGCAATACTGAAGTACTCTATGGGCAAAATATTGAATGATGCAGCAAGCATCAAAACAAGATGAAAGGAATACACAGTCACTGTATGAAAAAGAATGTGTTGCTGTTCCATCATTTCAGGAGGTAGCATATGACCATAGCATATGGTAGCATATGACCAAGGAAGCATACGATTGAAGGAAGAAATCCAAGCAGCAATGAAGGAACTGGCAAAAAATAAGTTCCAGGAATTGACAGAATATCCATTGAGATGTTTCAACAAACAGATGTAGTGCTGGAGGTGCTTACTCATTTATGCAAAGAAATTTAGAAGAGAGCTACCTGGCCAACCTACTGGAAGAGATCTACATTTGTATCCATTCAAAAGAACAGTGATTCAGGAGAATGCTGAAATTATCAAACAATATAATTATTATTAAACACAAGTGAAATTTCGCTGAAGATATTAAAAAATTGTTGTAGCAGTATACAGACAGGGAACTTCCAGATATTCAAGTTGTATTCAGAAGAGGCTATGGAAGAGGGATATCATTGTTGGAGTCAGACGGATCTTGGGTGAAAGCAAAGAACACCAGAAAGATGTTAATGTGTGTTTTATTGACTATGCAAAGACATTTGACTGTGTGGATCATAACAAATGATGGATAACATTGTGAAGAATTGTGCTCATGAGAAAACTGTACATAGACCAATAAACTGTCATTGAACAGAACAAGGGAATACTGTATGGTTTAAAATCTGGAAAGCTATGTGTCAAGTTTATATCCTTTCACTGTATTTATTCAATCTGTATGTTGAGCAAATAATCTGAGAAACTGGACTACATGAATAAGAACATGGCATCAGGATTAGAGGAAGACTCATAAACAACCTGTGATATGGAGATGACACAACCCTGCTTGCTGAAAGTGAATATAACTTGAAATACTTACTGGTAAAAACCAAAGACTACAGTTCTCAATATGGATTATACCTCAATACAAAAAAAAAGAAAGAAATCCTCACAATTGGACCAATAAAGAACATTTTGATAAATTAAGAAAAGATTGAACTTATCAGGGATTTCTTTTTACTTGGATGCACAATCAACACCCATGGAAGCAGTGGTCGAGATACCAGAAATCATTTTGCACTGGAACAATTTACTGCAAAAGACCTCTTTAAGGAGCTCTGGTAGCATAGTGCCTAAGGCACTTGACTGCTAACCAGAAGGCTGGTGGTTCAAATCC
>NW_006921643.1:12895873-12905033 GCF_000298275.1 Orycteropus afer afer | reverse complement strand
TATATATATTTCATAAAGTAGCACATCTGGGGTCTGAAAAGCTTACAAGCATCCATATAAGATACAAGTTTTTATTAATCTGGGGCAAAAGAAATCAAAGGAAGCCCAAGAAACAGAGAAGGAACTGGTCTACAAGATTAATAGTCTTTATGAACCATGACCTCCTCTACTACAAGAACTAGATGGTGTCTAGTCACCACTACTGAACATTCTGTTAATGATACCAATACATGAATCCTGACAAAAAGAGAGAAAAATGTGGAAAATTTATCAAAAATTCCACTTACTTGATTTTGTCCTGAGATAATCTTTAAACTTTGAACCAAAACTGTCCCCTAAATTCATCTTTTAACTAAATACCAAGTTACCCCAAAATGTAAAGAATCTTACCTTTGACTACTTCATTATTTCCAAAAATTATTTACATGAGACTGAATGGTTAATTACTCTAAAGCATGGATGAAAATGTTGGGGGTTGTGTGACTAAGTTAATGGGAGGGAACAAGAATAGAAATAATGAGAATGATGACACAGTGTGAAGAATTTAACCAATGTTGCTGAACAATACGTGTAGAAATTGTTGAATGGGAACCTGTTTTTCCATATATAGTTTCACCAAAATATATAAAATATCTTTTTTTGAAAAATAACAAGAAGAAAAGAAAGAAAACATTTCCTGCAAAAAGACAAAAAAAAAAAAAAAAAGACGACACACATGGGGTTGCCATGACTCTGAGTTGACTCCAAGGCAACTAGAAATATATGGATTCTGGGTATATATCTTCTTCCTCTTCCTGTGACTTTAAATAAATGAATGGGCATTTATAAGGTGCTAAAAGGATAGAGAGATGAAAAGCACCATGCAACACTCAATTTACTGACCTTCGAAGTGGGGAGAAAGAAAAGAAAACAATAAAATAAATTCATAGCATCACACATCAGACAATAAAATGTGATGCTATGAATCTAATTGATATAACATTTTTGGAGAACTAATCTACCAATGCAGGGTTCTGGTGGTGCAACAATCAAGCATGCAGGTGCTATGCAAAAGAAGTTTGAACCCACTCAGTGGCTCTGCAGAGAAAGAGCTGACAATCTGCTCCCATAAATCTTACAGCCTAGAAAGCTCTATGAGGCAGTTCTTTGTCACATGGGGTCTCTATGAGACCAAAGCAACTCAACGGCACATAACAACAACAATGGATCAATATCAAATGCCTTCTGACCATGAAGTCCCACTACTTCAGATTTATCTTGCAGACATATTCACATAAATTCATCAAGGGGTCTTTCATTGCAGTTATGGTTGTAAAAACAAAAAGCTGAAAACAATGAAAGTGTTTATAATTAGTGAGCTGGATAACCATAAATTATAAAATATCAATAAAATAGAATTATTTATTAGGCAGTTGTTTAAACAAAATGAGGCAGACCTATACATGTTAATAAAAATATATACAAAATAGAGTAAATAAAAATCAGGGTGAAAAACTGTCTAAAATATTATCTTTTGTATATTATTTTTAAAGCTGCTGTTTATATTTAGTTACATGTAATCAGTGATATGAAAAAATAACAGTATTTGCTATATACAAAAAACTGTTAATAGTGATTATCTATAAGAAGAAGGACTGGTATATGTATTTAAAAACACCTTACAAAATGATTTATAAATACAGTGTGGCAAGTGTTCACAGTGATATGCTGAATGTCATGGAAACACAAGTTAGGGTTCCTAAACTCTAAATAAGAAAAAGAGAAGAAGATCAGGAAATTTATCCAACAAAAGTAACTCCTGAAGAGAGCAAATATTTGGCTGTCACCAGCAGGCAGAAAGATTTTCCAGAAGATGACTTTGTGGACTACTGAATCATCAGAGCAAATAAGAATAGACCCATAGCAAAGAGAAGGGCTCAGTTCAAAACAAATAACTTGCAAATTCCATAAAGAACTAAAATATAGCTCTCAGCTTCAGGTTACACCTCTGCAGAGAGCACTAAATACTCCTCTGTCTGATGAAAACCTGTCATGCACGGACCAAGAAGCACAATTTCCACCATTGCCAAAATTGTCACCAAGCTGTCTGCTCTAAATACTTTTGCTTTCAAAAATAAATTCAAAATAAATGGTTTAATTTCCTCACTCTATTATGCTAAATTTTTCTTAAAACTCCTAACTTTCTCAAAAGTTCCTCAAAAATTCTACAATTTTTAATTATACCATACCTTAACTATTCTGAGAAGGTCCCTGGGTCACAAAATGGTTTGTGCTTAACTACTAACTGATGGTCAGCAAAAAAGAAGACCATTCAATGGAATGGATTGATACAAGAGCTGCAACAATGAGTTCCAACACAGCAAAGATTGTGAGGTTGGTGCAGGACCAGGCAGTGTTTCATTCTCTTGTACATAGGGTGGCTATGAATCAGAAACAACTGGAAGGCATCAAACAAAAACAACAATTAACCAAGAGTTTGGCAGTTTGAACCCACCCAGTCGCTCCATGGAAGAAAGAGCTGGCAATCTGTTTCCATGAAGATTACAGTCAGGAAAACCCTATGGAGCTCGGTTCTAATCTGTAAACATGGAGTTATTGTGAGTCAGAATTGACTTAATGGTGAATGGCAATAATTTTTTGTCATTGTTCTTTCTGTTGTTGTTTTAATATTTCAAGAGTGTCAAAATCTGGTCATAGCATTACACTACATAACTATTACACTCTGGGGTCTAGAAAACTTTTGACTGCAAGTACCCATAACTGTTTAGTAGAGTCTATTATTCCTAAGGGAGCTCTGGTAGCATAGTGGCTAAGAAACTTGCCTGCTAACCAGATGGCTGGCGGTTCAAACCCACCAGCCACTCCTCGGAAGGAAGGTTGAGCAATCCTACTTCCGTAGTGATACTGCCTCGGAAACCCAAGGAGGGGTCGCTATGAGTCGGGTTTGACTCAACGGCAAACAACAACAACATTATTCCTAAAGTGAAAGGTTTCTCAAACATTTTATTAAGGTCTGTTTTCTGAAGTTCTTGGGTTAATTTCTTCTCCAAAAGAACTTCAGTGTCTGTCTCTCTCCCTGACTGTGAAGACCATAATTTGGGAACTATACCTTTGAGGCAAAAGAAAAAAAACTTGAGTCCCCCTCCCATGCACCCTTTATTATTATTATTATTATTATTATTTGAGTGAATCACAAGTGATTTTCAAATCAGGCAGTAATCTTGCTTAGAAGTACCCATAACAACTCCACCGCAGTTGTCTTCAGTCAGGGAGAGAATAGTGAGAGATAAGTACTGAAATTTGATCTGTGACACAAATGTTTCCATTTCAATTTTAATACTTTGATTCATATATATTGAGTAGAGGTGGATAGACTATAGGCAAAATATTTCAACTCATCACAAACTAGAATATTTGATGGCAAAGGCTATAAACATTTTTTTTTTAATATTACAAGATAGATAGATGTGTGCTCCTCTATCAGATAATTATTTTCTATTTTTTTTCTCCTTCTGTTCTCTGATATCCATCATTGCTGATCACATTGATATTCTATATTTACTGTTATTCTTTCAAAGTTAATTTACTTCATGGACTTTATTGTCACAGATTTAAACATCCACATTAGAGAGGGAGTTTTTGAAGACAGGGATCCTAAGATAAGTTATGGAAAAATATAGTCACATATTTGTACCACTTCATGCCTTCCTTTAACAATTTGAATTGTTAAATTGCCTCTGGTTGAACATGATGAAAGTGGTAATGCCACTGAATTGTGCATGATGTATAAAAATGTGGAAATGGCAAATGTTTTCTTACATATATATGTAAATATTTTATGTGTGTGTGTGTGTGTAACATCTATACTCTAAGTGTATAATATCTATAGGCTAATTTAACTCTATGGATGACTTCAGTTCATAACAGAAGAGGACATTACCAAATCATCAAAATAACAGTAATTAAAATAATTTTTAATGATT
This sequence comes from Orycteropus afer afer, assembly GCF_000298275.1. Taxonomy (NCBI): domain Eukaryota; kingdom Metazoa; phylum Chordata; class Mammalia; order Tubulidentata; family Orycteropodidae; genus Orycteropus; species Orycteropus afer. The sequence continues at coordinate 12,901,050 of NW_006921643.1, read as the reverse complement.
ATATTACCATTGATTATTAATATCCTACTTTTTTATAAATAAGAACTTGGATACACATGAAAATATGTATATATTGTAGAGTTTCTATACAAATGCTTTTATTTACCAAACAAGTGTTTATTGAATGCCTACTTTGTGTCAGTCATTGTTCAAGACACTGGAGATACACCAGTAGACAAGGTATGGTTTCTAAGTTATAGACTAGTCTTCACCGACGGGGGGAAGAAGTGACACAGGCAAGTCAACAGGGAATTGTGTCACAGTATGACAAAGGTTTTCATGAATGGGGATGGTACATGGGCTCTGAAAGCTGATGGGTCATGTACCTCTGCAAATTGGCTTGTCAATGATTCCTTCTGAAGGCTGGCATGCCCATGCTGAGGCTAGAAAAAGAACTCTTAACTAGCTAGGCAGAAAGGGATAAAGAGAATAAGTAAAGAAGGAAGTAAGAGTGTTCCAATCAAAAAGAATTATCTGAGTAAAGGATAAGAAATGGGAGAGACCATGGCACATAATTCAGGGTAGCTTGGACATGGAATTCAGGGGAGGGGAAAAGGCAGGGGAAATGAGGGAAGGGGATGAGGAGATGGAGGTAGAATTCATGAGAGATCTTTGAGACCTGTGGAAGGACTTAGATTGTATCCTGATGGCAATGAGGAGTCACTGAAGGACTGTCATCACTGTTCTACCATCATCAAATCTCCCATTAGACAGAGAAGGCTCATGTGGAGCCAAAGAAACTATAGAGGAGTCAGTTACAGAAATACTGGCAGAACATAACATCTTGGAAAGGGCTTGAAAAGAACTGTGTGTGTACATGTGCACATGTGCATGTATGTGTATTTGTAGTAAAAATGTCATCATTTTTCATCTTAGTTATCAGAGTGAAGAGACTTGACCTATAAAACACTGTCACTGTACTCATATCTAGCACACAAAGACAATATCTTAAAAACAAACCTTTTTTAAAATAAAATTTATTTTACTTTTGTGCTTGCTGAGAATAAGCACAGCAGAACAAGCACCTATTCAACAATTTCTACATGTACAATTCAGTGATATTGATTACATTCTTCAAGTTATGCAACCATCCTCATGCTCCTTTTCCCAGTTTTTCCTCCCCTATTAACATAAGCTCACTGTCCCCTAGATTTTCTGTCTAATTTTTCTAGTTGCTGTTGTCAATTTATAGGTAGATATCTATAAATTATCCATATAGGTAGATCTTAAAGGAGCACAGTGCTCAAGGAAACTATTTACCAGTTATGCTAAACTATTTTTTGGTTTTAAGAAAACTTTAGGGTATATTTTTGGCTTAAGATTCAAAGACTAGCTCAGGGCAATAGTTTCAGGGGTTCATCCAGTCTCCATGGTTTCTGATAGTCTAGAGTCCATGATGATTTAAAATCCTGTTCTATGTTTTCCCACTTTTTGATCAGGATTCTTCTATAGACTCTTTGATCAAAATGTTCAGTAAGGGTAGACAGGTACCATCCAGTTCTGGTCTCATGGCAAAGAAAACAGATATTCATGGAGGCAATTAGGCACACATTCCAGTTCATCCTCTTATTCCTGACTTTCTTTACCCCTATTTTGTTCCAGGTGAATAGAGACCAATTGTTGTATCCTGCATGGCTGCTTGCAAGCATTTAAGACCCAGGCACTACACCACAAACTAAAAGGTAGAACAGACACACTGGACACATTATTAGGCCAATTAAACAAGAAGTCCCAATAAAACCATGACCTTAAACCTACAAATCAAGGAACCAAATCCCATGGAGTTCTTGGTTGTATATAGGCAGCCTCAACATCTACTCTTTGAATTATTTATTTATTGTCATTGCAGTAAGTATATCTGTCACAGAACTTTGCTAATTCAACTTTTTACAGATGTACAACTAATTGATAGCAATTGCATTAATTGTTGTTGTTGTTGTTTGCCGTCGAGTCGGCCCCGACTCATAGCGACCCCTCCTTGGGTTTCCGAGGCAGTATCACTACGGAAGTAGGATTGCCCAACCTTCCTTCTGAGGAGTGGCTGGTGGGTCTATGCAAAAACTTTTGTTCATTAAAAGATCTTACTAACAAAGTTTAAAAACCAACTACCAACTGGGAAAATATCTTAGGAAGCATATACCCAATAAGAATCTAATAACCAAAATATACATAAAATTTGACAATTTATCAACAACAGAAAAAGCAATAATAGCCTAATCAAAAAATAGCAAAATATGTGAGTAGACATTTCACTAAAGAGGACATTCAAATGGCCACTAAACACAGGCAAAGATGCTCAACATTATTAGCCATCAGAGTGATGCAAAATAAAACCACAATGAGCTATTATTTCACTGCCACTGCTGTTGCTGTTGTTAGGGGCCATTGAGTCACCTCCAATTCATAGTGACCCTATGTACAACAGAACAAAACACTGCCCAATCACGTGTCATCCTCACAATTCTTGCTGTACTTGAGCCTATCACTGCAGCCACTGTGTCAAACCATCTCATTGAGGGCCTTCCCTGTTTTCACTGACCCTCCCCTTTACCAAGCATGATATCCTTCTCCAGGGAACGGTCCCGTCTGACAACATGACAACTAAAGTAGGTGAGACGAAGTCTGGCCATTCTCGCTTCCAAGGAGCGTTCTGGCTGGACTTGTTCCAGTACAGAATATTTCATCCTTTTGCCAGTCCATGGTATTTTCAGTATTCATCACCAACACCACAACTCAAAAGCATCAACTTTTCTTTGGTCTCCCTTATTCATTGTCCAGCTTTCCTTCATGCATATGAAGTTATTGAAAACACCATGGCTTTGGTTAGGTGCACCTTAGTCTTCAAAGTGACAACATTGCTTGTTAGCACTTTAAAAAGGTCTTTTGCTGCAGATTTGCTCAAAGTAATACAATATCTGATTTCTTGATTGCTGCTTTGATGGGTGTTAATTGTGGCTCCAAATAACATGAAATCTTGGAGAACTTCAATCTTTTCTCCATTTATTGCAATGCTGCTTATTGGTCCAGTTGTAAGGATTTTTCTTTTCTTTATGTTGAGGTGCAATCCATAGTGCATATTGTAGTCTTTAATCTTCTTCAGTAACTGCTTCAGGTCCTCTTCACTTTCAGCAAGCAAGGTTGTCTCATCTGCATATTGCAGGTTGTTAATGAGTCTTCTTCCAACCCTGATGCCACATCGTTCTTCATATAGTCCAGCTACTCAGGTTATTTTCTCAGCAGACAGACTGAATAAGTATGGTGAAAGGATATAACCCTGGCACAGTCACTCCCTGATTTTTAAGAATGCAGTATCCCCTTGCTCTGTTTGAAGGACAGCCTCTTGGTCTATGTACTGGTTTATCATAAGCACAATTAAGTATTCTCAAAATCCCATTCTTCTCAATGTTATCCATGATTTGTTATAATGCACACAGTTAAATACTTTTTCATAGTCAATAACACACAAGTAAATATTTTTCTGATATTCTTTGCTTTCAGCCAAGATGCATCTGACATCAGCAATGATAACCCTCATTCTACATCCTCTTCTGAGTGCTGCCTGCATTTCTGGAAGTTCCCTGTCAATGTTCTGCTACAATCAGTTTTGAATTATTTTCAGCAAAATTTCACTTGCATGTGATATTAATGATGTTGTTCAATAATTTCCACATTCTGTTGGATCACCTTTCTTTGGAATGGGTATGGATCTCTTCCAGTATGTTGCCAAGATAACTGTCTTCCAAATTGTCATAGATGAGTAAGTGCCTCCAGCACCTTAGATACTACAATATGTGAAAATGAAATGATGTAGCTGCAAAGCGTTCGTGAAACAGCCATACAAATAGAAGTCCCAGGAAGAATTACCACAGGATCTGTTCAGAATGGGAAGGAGAGACTGAAGCAATGTGATGCAGGTAAAATAATGTCAGATTACTTAAAACTTTGCAATGAATGTGAGTACTAAATATACGACAATTCTCATTTATTTTAAATTTGGTTCCTGATATATCAAAGAGAAAATACAGTCAATTAATGGCAGAGAGTAAAGCATTAGACAAAAATGCAGACTTGTTGAGTCTATGTCTATAGTGGTCATCTGGGAGAATGTAATGTCAAATAAATAGTTAGGCTTTTGCTTTCTTAAAAAACAACAACAACAAAAAGAAGTCAAATGGCAATCACAGAAAGCCCAAAGAAGAAACTAAATGGACATAGTCTCTGAAGTCAAAGAAGTAACTATAATGTTAGAATCCAACAAATACATTGTCAAGAACAGAGACTAAAAAGAGGGATAGAAAGGGATTAGTCTAATGGACTAAGATGACTGGTCATGGAAGATGACTTTCAATTTTATGGGTAAGTCTTGGTTTACAACACTGACATATAACCTAGACCAGGCTCAAAGAAGGGTCCCAGAAATATCCTCAAAATAATCAAAAGATGTAAATCTTTCCTTCAATGAGCAAATGGCACACTCTTTCCAATACTTTTGTTTTTGCAAATGACAAAGGATCACTTACTAATAAGATACTAATGGTTCAGGGGTAGAAATCTCACCTTCCATGAGGGAAACTTGGGTTCAATTCCCTGCCAATGCACCTCAAGCACAGCCACCACCATCTGGCCATGGTGGTTTGCATGAAAATCAATCAGTGGAAACTCTATGGATCAAAACAGTCTATTTCCATTGTGCATAATGTTGCCATGAATCAGGGTGTGGATCAACAGGAGCTAACAATAATGACAGTAGAAAATGGTATTTATAATATCAACAATCCATTATTAGTACCTAGTGACCTTGGACTACAAATTCCCTTCAAAATTACAAAGCTCCTTTTGTGTACATGTACATATAAACCGAAAACCAAAACTCACTGCCATTGAGTCAATTCTGACTCACAGTGACCCCTCCCCATTGAGTTTCTGAGGTGGTAAATCTTTACTGAAGTACATTGATTGCCCCACCTTTCTTCCATGGAGCAGCTAGTGGATTTGAACCACGAACCTTCTGCTTAGCAAACAAATACCTTAGGCACTGTGCCACCAGAGCTCCTTAAATGCACATATAGAGACCTAGAATTACTTCAGGTTTGAAGTAGAACACTGTGCTTTCAATAAATTCATTCATTTTGCAAATATTTCTTAAGCACTAAAAACAACAACAACAAAAAAAAAAA
>NW_006921643.1:12894638-12895348 GCF_000298275.1 Orycteropus afer afer | reverse complement strand
TGCTGAAAGTCCCATGGACTGCTAAAAGAACTAACAGATCTGTCCTGGAGGAAGTGCAGCCAGAATGCTCCTTGGAAGCAAGAATGGCCAGACTCTCACTTGAGAGTGGATATGGGTAGAGGAGAGAGCCATTGAGAACAATACTCTTCAATGTGTTTCACTATATTTGAGATTCACCATGGTGAACAAGAAAAATAAGTCATTGGGTTCTGGTCCTAGATGTGCCATGCTTGTTGGTCCCCAAGTCATCAGAGAAGCCTGGGAATACTCATATTCACCAGGATACTGAGGTACTTCTAAAATATTAAATTTTGAGGATTAGTGGGGAAAAAATTCACTGTCAACAAGGAAGATGTCTGAGGAATTTAAATATCTAACTGCAGCTGACAATTATGCTTCCCTTACCAGACTGGCATCTTCCCTCATGGATGCTAACACAAGACCATAACCTGAGACTAAACTTAGTACTCTCATCATGAGTGCATAGGACATGGAGTGTTTTTTCCAGAGAACAAGTCAGATACATCTTCATTTCTGTAGAAATGGATTGACAAACTAGATCTATAATCATCATCCTATGAGTGGGCTATAATTAATTGACAATGGCCTAATTATTTTTGAGGAACAGATGTGCCTTATTAATTTCTTATTGTTGTTGGTAAGTGCCGTCGAGTCGTTTCCGACTCATAGCGACCCCATGCACAGCAGAA
>NW_006921643.1:12875544-12891017 GCF_000298275.1 Orycteropus afer afer | reverse complement strand
TATTGAGTACCTTTGGTAGCATAGTGCCTAAGGCACTTGACTGCTAACCAGAAGGCTGGTGGTTCAAACCCACCAGCCACTCCTCGGGAGGAAGGTTGGGCAATCCTACATCCATAGTGATACTCCCTTGGAAACCCAAGGAGGGGTCTCTATGAGTTGGGGCCGACTCAACGGCAAATAACATCAACAACAACAACCTTTAACACTAGATTTATTCTAGACATTGGGTTAAAATTGTAAATCAAATCAGATATTATCTTTATACCTGGGGCAGACATTCATTGATCAAACATCTTAAAAATGTATAATTACACTTGGACAGAAGTGCTATGTATAAAAGAGACACAGTTTGATGAGCATGATTTTTTGAGACTGCATTTAAAAAGTGAAACAGAAAACTGAAAAAAAAATCTCTACCAGACTATGGGGTCATGGAAATTTTCACCTCTGGTAGCATAGTGCCTAAAGCACTTGATTGCTAACCAGAAGGCTGGTGGTTCAAACCCACCAGCCACTCTTCAGAAGGAAGTTTGGGCAATCTACTTCTGTAGGGATAACTGCCTCGGAAACCCAAGGAGAGGTCACTATGAGCTGGGTCCAACTCGATGGCAAATAACAATAACAACAACAACAAAGCTATTCTTTAACTTAAATCTGAGGGATGAGTAAGAAGCACCTAGAAAAAGGAGTAGATAGGGAGAAAGCATCCCAGATGAAGGGAATGACTTAGGTACCCAAACAAAATTTGACAGACCTGAAAGATTGGGCCCAAAATCTACATTATATAAAATTAGCCATTTCATATCCATTGTTCAGATATCATCATTAAAAAATATGGAGCTGAGGCTAACAGTCTATAAACAAGCCTGATCACAAAGTCTTCATGTTTATTGTCATTATCAACATCAATCTTACTAACAATTATGGAGTGCTTACTGTATATTAGACACTGTGCTAAGCACTGTGTCTAGTTTATCTACTTTGATCATCACAACAATCTCATAAGATAAGGACTGTTGTTATCCTCATCTCATGTATTGTTACCCTCATTTCAAGTTAATTACATTCCATGAGTTGAATGACTTGCCCACATTCACTCTGGTAAGCAGTAGAGCTAAGATTTAAACTAGTTGTTGATATGTACTGTCGAGTTGGCCCCGACTCATAGCAACCCATCCTTGGGTTTCTGAGGCAGTTTCACTACAGAAATAGATTCCCCAACCTTCCTTCTGAGGAATGGCTGGTGGGTTTGAACCACCAGCCTTCTAGTTAGCAGTCAAGTGCCTTAGGCACTATGCTACCAGAGCGAGGCTACTCTCATTTCCAAATCAATATTTTTAACCACTATGCTATCCTACAGGGGCCTTGGTGATGGGGTGGTAAAAGCACTTGGTTGCCAGCCAAAATCAATGGTCTGAACCCACCATCTGCTCCATGGGAGAAAGATGTGGAAATTTGTTTCCATAAAGATTTACAGCCTTGGAAATCCTATAGGCAGTTTTATTATGAGGGTTTTTTTTTTTTTTCTTCCAATGCTATTCTATGTTGGAGCTCTGGTAGCGTAGTGCCTACGGCATTTGACTGGTAACCAGAGGGCTGGCAGTTCAAACCCACCAGCCACTCCTCGAAAGGAAAGGTGGGCAATCAATCTACTTCTGTAGTGATACTGCCTCAGAAACTCAAAGAGGTGCTACTATGAGTGGGGTCTGACTCAACGGCACATAACAACAACAGAATTTAGAAGAATGTCTTTGCACATGTGGCAGCCAAGAGAATATACCTCACAGACTTCCAACTACAGGGAGCAAAATTGATCAAGAGCCCCAAGCATTGCACTCTAAAACCTATCAATGTGTTTGTGCACTTAGGCCGCACTTTCAGTGGGCTGCTCCCATCCAAGGGCAGAGAGAAGCAGGGATACCAAGCAAAGTTAATTCCTAGGATACACAGAACTTCTCTCATAGATGCTATGCACTTGAGGACTCTCTCAATGTTTTTCTAAACCTAGTAAACTTCCACCCAACCTTCTTTCCTCTCTCCTTCCCATGGGGTCAGACTTGCATCACGGTCTAATTATTCTCTCAGCCTTTTCCGTCTCCTCCACATTTTCTCTCATGGGCTTTTTTCCCTGATGATATTCTTATATATTTAATTCAGTTTTGGCATCTGCTTCTTGGAGAACCTTGACTAACACACTATGCAATAAAACATTTAACAAGCTGCCATCAAGTTAATTTCTGACTGATCATGACCCCGTAAGTGTCAGAATAAAATTGTGCTCCATGGTGTTTTCAATGCCTGGTTTTTTAGAAGAGACCATGGGGCCTTTCTTTTGAGGCACCTCTATGTGGACTCGAAACTCCAACATTTTGATTAGCAGCCTAGTGAGCTAACCATTCATGCCACCTACAAAGTCCAATAAAACATTTAGATAGCTAATAAAAGATGATACAAAAAAAAAAAAAAAAAAAGTCTCAAGGTTTATTAGCACCCCTGCAGGTCAACTGTCTCTTTGGTTAGAGTATGGTGCTGAGGTTATGGATTTCAAACCATTTATTTTCAATCTATTCCATACTATCAATCTCAGTTTCTCTGAGACTATCTTAGTGTGTGCCTGCTGTCCTGCTATCATTACAAGCATGCCTTGGAGATACTGTGTGTTTGGCTCCAGACCACTATAATAAAGCAAATATCACAAAAAGTGAGTCACGTATTTTTTTTGTTGTTGTTCCCCAGTGTCTATAAAAGTTATGTTTACACCATACTATAGTCTATCAGATGTGCAATAGCATTATGAGAAAGCTTGAAATATTATGAGAATTACAAAAATGTGACATGTAGACATGAAGTGAGCACATGATACTGGAAAAATGGTGCCAATAGACTTGCTTACTGCAGGGTTGCCACAGACCTTTAATTTGTAAAAAACACAATATCTGTGAATCACAATAAAATGAAGCATGACTGTATTAACAGTCCCTCCTTTTCCTTCTTAAAATTGTATTCCATGAAATGGTGATATGTGAATTCTCTTCAAAATAATAGTAAAGTTTGGGGAGAGTCGCTGGGATGTGAAGAAGGTAGCCAATGAACTGATGGTTGTTTTGGGATGTGAAGAAGGTAGCCAATGAACTAACTGATGGTTGTTTGAGAGTTGTGATGGGTACACAGAATTTCATCAGATTATTCTGTCTACTTTTATGTATTTTAAAAATCCTCCATAATATATAGATAATAAAAAATTATCTGATTTGGATGATACAGTATATGGGAGCTCTGGTAGCATAGTTCCTAAGGCACTTGACTGCTAACCAGAAGGCTGGCGGTTCAAATCCACCAGCCGCTTCTCGGAAGGAAGGTTGGGCAATCTACTTCTGTAGTGATACTGCCTGGGCAACCCAAGGAGGAGTCAGTATGAGTCGGGGCCAACTTGACGGCACATAACAACAACAACAACAACCTCTAACCCAGGCCAGCTGCTTTCCTGTTCCATTAGTCATAAAGGAAACCTAGGGAGAATCTCCTGGGGGATGCATGCAAGACTTAGTGCAAACTTATTGCAATTATGGAAAACCCCTGTGATAAGGTTTCAATTTTTTTAAATGTCTTGTTGTTGTTCCAAGGTAATAGAAAGCCAACTCACAAGTTTTCAAGCAAAAGAATATTTTGACAGTATAGTGGTTTTAGGCATGGTTGAATTCAGAGGCTTAAACTCTGTTGTTAGGTATTGTCTCAGGCCCCTCTCTCTCAGCCCTTCTTTTTTATGTGCTAGGAAATATTCCTTTCAGATTAGCAAGATGGGTGTCAGGCACTCCACCTTCTCAGTATATATCTTTCCTGATTGCTCTAGGAACTTCTAGGATTATCTATGATTAAACAAATTTTGACCATCCTTAAGACAATCAAAATCCCAGGGACATGAAAGATACTGATGATTCAGTCTGAGGTGTTTATCACCCAAGTATAGATCTTAAGGGATGCTCCCACATAGACTAAAGAAAGAGATTATTCTGCATCATGTGCATTATCAGAATAAAGTTAGAATAACTGCTTAGTGTTCACACCTTTCTTCTCTCTCTAGATTACTGTTAGCTGCCATGAAGTTGGCCACGCAGAACAAAATGAAATGGCTGGCTGCTTCTATGCTATCCATATGATCAGTTATGGATTCTCATTGTGATGAGAATCACAATCTCAATGTCAGGGTTTTCACTAATGGACTTTGGAAAGTCAATGCCAAGCCTTTCTTCCTAGTCCGTCTATGTCTGGAAGCTCTACTGAAACCTATTTAACATCAGAGCAACACACAAGCTTCCACTGACAGATGGGTGGTGAGTGCACAGAGGTACATTTAGAGAGAATCGAATCTGGCTCCCGCACATGGGTGGTAAGAAAGAATTCTACCACTGAACCACCAGTGTCCTCTTCTGTCTAAGTAAACCAAACAGAAAACTAGTTGCCATTAAGTTGAATGCAACTCATGGCAACAGCATACATTTCAGAGTAGAACTGTGTTCCTTAGTGTTTTCAGTGTCTGATTTTTCAGATAAAGATCACTAGGATTTTCTTCCAAGGAACCTCTGGATGCACTCAAACCTCCAACCTTTCTGTTAGCAGCCAAGTGGGTTAACCATTTGCTTTAATCAGGGATTCTTCCTGCCTAGGTAGCTATTACTTAATCATCTTGCAAGTGAAAAGCAGGAGATTGTGAGTGTGTATGTATGTATATTAGGTGAGGAAGCATGACTTTAAATCAAGTCTACTCACAAACTCAAGCCAATAAAAAATATTCTGCTTGTAGAGTTATTCTTAACCCTCGAGATTCATTATAAGTGACACAACTGCACAAGATTTATATTGCTGTTGCTCTTTTCCCTTCTTTATCAGCAGACTTTGTTTTGATTTACTGGTATTTTAAATAAAATAAAATAAAATTGGATTTTTAACTCACTAATTAGGTACACTATACACCTAACTGTGATAGCAAGGACAGAGGCAAGAACAGAATAAAGGGAAGGTTTTTCAATACATGTATTATTCTTTTTTTTTTTTCTCTGAGTAGACAAGCTTGAAACTGAATTTTAAACACTTCAGCACTAGTGAAACAAATTAATAATGACTCAGACATAGAGGTGTTGCATATTATTCATGATCTTGAAATTATTAATGTAACAGTGAACCATTATTACCACATATTGCCATCAAAGTAATTAACACATCTTATCTAATAGAATAAGGCCGTCAAATCAAACTAAGAAGTAATTAAGTTACATAACTACACAGCTGAGGCAGAAAGATGCATGTCAAGTGAATTTAAAAATTGCTACTCACCTAGGTGCTTTTGAATAGTCAAGCAGCATAGTTAGTTCTTTACTGCTTAATTCACCTTTGATAAGTCACCTCATCAATGTGCTGTGTACTAAGTACTATACATTGTGAGAGGATTAAGAAGTTCCTGGGAAGGTCGACTATCGACCCTCAGCCACTCCATGAGCAAACTTGTAGCAGTCTGCTTTAGTAAAGATTTAAAGCCTTGGAAATCCTATGAGGCAGTTCTACTCTGTCCTACAGAGTCGATACAAGACAGAATTGACTTGATAGCATTCATAAGAATTATCTGGGGGAGCTTCTTAGAAATTTCTATTCCTTGGCCTCCTCCAGAAATTCTGATTCAGATAGTCTGGAACAGATCCCCCCAACCACCCCCCTAAAAAAGAAAAAAAACTCACTGCTGTCCAGTCAGTCCTGACCCCTCCTTGGGTTTCCAAGGCAGTACCACTATGGAAGTAGATTGCTTCCTTCTGAGGAGTGGCTGATAGGTTTGAACCGCCAGTCTTCTAGTTAGCAGTCAAATGCCTTAACCAATGCACCCCAGGAATCTATATTTTTAACGAAGCCCCCAAGCAATTTTAAAGCTGGTGATCCCTGACAGACATTTTAGAGAAATTCCAGAGGAAAGGTTTTCAAAGGCCCCTTCTCATCTTAATGATCAGTGATGAGATCAGTGGCTTTCCTAGATGTGGTAGCGAAATTTTTGTCAGGAATCAGCATTTGCATTATATATGAAATGCCTGTGATCCCCATTATCTACTTACAGTCTTACCCCTCTCTTCCCTGAAATTATTGTGGCAAAGGTAAAAAGCAAATGAAGAGGAAAAATAACCATTTTCAGCTTTTAAGAAATGTCACTCAGCTCTGAAATTATTCCAAACTAACATTCATGTCCTGTCACAGGTAGCAAATGAGTCACACAGAATAAATCAAAAATGTGAGGAATCATTTATAATCTTAATGGAACTAAGAAAAATCCATACTATGTTCTGCCTCCAAATGTTTTTATTCCCCCCCCCCTCCCATTTAGCCCTCTGACTTCATAGAGTGGGGACTACTCACAGAAGATACACATAGTCTTAAAATGATTTCATTTGTGGTAAATTAGAAGCTAGTAGCTAGTATCCTGAGATTTCCCAAAGACTTAAGAACTGCTTTGGAGAACATAGCCAAGTTTTATTGAGGAGGCTGAAAGAGGTAATCAATATTTAGCCCATTTCTACTGCTCTGGCTAATACCTCAATGTGCCTGGTATAGCACAGACACACTATAAACACATATGTCTGAATATAAAGCAAAAGTGGGAAGACTACTTTTGCCCAACTTAAATGTATAACTTTGTAATAATATTCATGAAATAGATAAATATCAAAGGATAATATGTATTCATTTATTTATGCACTCATGTAAAATAGCCAACATAAAATAGTATAGCAATTTTGGGGAAATAAAAGGAGTCCTGGTGACACTACTTTCTCCTCTAGAAATAGTTTCTGATGCCAATTAGTACCCAAATAAAGAGGCTTAGCAGTGCAGTAGTTAGGCACTCACCTACTAACCAAGATATTGGCCCACCCAGTGGCTCCCCTGAAGGAAGACGTGGACATATGCTCCCATAAAGATTACATACAGCCAAGAAAACCCTGTGGGGCAGTTCTACTCTGTAACCTATGGGTCACTATGAGTCAGAACAGACTCAATGGCATCCAAAAACAATTTTGAAAAACTCTCTTATTTTACTCTCAATCAGTCTTCACATGCTCCTTTGGCATTTGTATCTTGGTGACCATCAGAGAGAGCCACTTTTCATGTCAAACAACACAGGTGTCAAAGGAATCGTCACTGCCATAAAAGTTGTTTGAGATAAAAGTCCTCTTTGACTCAGCTTATAATGAGATTCTTGGAAATGTTATCATCTGTTATGATATCATGTTATCACACTGAGAGTGAAGGTGAAAAAAGTGTGCAAGAAGAAAGGGTAAAAGAAGAGAGGAAAAGTTGGGCTTGTGCTGGACTTAGGAGGCTTCACAACCTGCTGTTGTTATTTAAGCAGGCAAGTCTGGACATAATGCCCTGAATGTGTAATATTGCCAGCACTCTCATTACAGCGAAACTAATTGAGCTAACCTTTCATGTCTTAAAATATGTTTTGTCCACCTTAGGGAAGTTAGGTGGAACTAGAAATAGGTCTAATTTAACATTTATTTTATAGGGATCCATAGAGGAACACTGAAGGGTACGGGTTTGGTGGCAGGGCTACTATCTGTGTAACCATGCACAAGTTATCTTCTATGCCTCAATTCCTCCACCTGTGAAATTAAGATAAAATGACACCTTCTACAGGCCAGAATCAAATAGAACACTAAATGTGCAACTTCTGGCACAATGATTGGGTGAAAAAAATAGGAATACAATAAGCTTTAGTTTTCATTCTGATTTTTTTAATCCAATTATTCATTCTGAGAAATATCTATTAAGTGCCTACTATGTGCCAGGAACTATAGTACATCACAATATTTACCACATTGTAGTTAGTAGAATATCATCTTATTTGAGCCATTTGTTCATACAGTTTTTAATAGTATTTTCTTAAATTTTTCTTTAAACTGATTCATCTTTAAACTTGGAACACTCACTATAGCTTCCTGCTAAAATCTGATATATGAATAAACAGGTTTAATGTGCTAATTTTATTATTCCCATTATATACTAAAATAAATATATAATGATTAAAAAGTTCAAATGTTCATCTGTGAGCCACCTAAAATCATCAGTGGTAGACACATCTCACTTTGAGAAACATCCCAGTAAAGAATATAAAGACAGTCTCTCCATCCTCAAAGAGCTTTCTTTCTTTGCTAAGCAGTCCTGCAACCACACTTGCTAAGAAGCCTTTAGGGTCGAGCTTCAGGGAGGGCCAATGAGATGCAAAGTCTAACAGAGAGGTGACCTCAGGGAAATATTTCTGAATGTGAGCAAGATACACAAAATTGATGGGAGAGTTCATGCTTCCCCTAAATGAGACTGAAAGTGGCAAGGTAATGCAATTACTTACTCTAACAGAGAGCATTTACTGTGGCAACCCAAGAATCACATTATGCAGACAGACGAGTATCTGCTGAGAATACATTGCGTCTAATGAAATAAACCCATACATTTCTTCAGCATCACCTGGCTGTCATGCAGTCATCTTACTGCAGTCATCTCTTATTGCATTATACAATAGTCTCACTGACAACATCCTGTGAACAAGGTACCATCCTCAACAACCAACTTAGATCAAAGTCTATAGTGATATATATCAGCCGTCCCTAATTTAGGAGGTCTGGTGGTATAGTGATTAAGGCATTTAGCTGCTAACCAAAAGGTTGATGATTCAAACCCACCAGACAGTCTGTGGAAGAAACATTGGGCAGTGTGCTTCTGTAAAGATTTACAGCCTTGGAAACCCTCTGGGGCAGTTCTATTCTGTCCTAAAAGGTCATTATGAGTTATAACCTTCTTGATGGCAGTGGGTTTGGTTTAGTTTGGAATAGGTACTACACACAATATTGTAACATATAATTTGCTGATGTCCTCATTCTCATGACAACCCTCAAAGACAATGGTAGGATTTATAAAGGTTCCAATAATAAAAGGCAATGATAATGAAAATTTAAAAAATAAATAAATAATGAAGTATTTGACTTATATCAGAACTAACTTATGACAGAAGCAATTTAGGACAGACTCACTGGCACAGAACTCCATGGTAAGTAGGTGACTACCTGTACATAAAACTCTCCTCTTAGGCCCTAGCTGTGAAGGGAAAATAATAACAAAGGTTTTAACAGGCAACCCAGGGCTGCGCTTTTGATCAAGGCTAGAAAGAAATTTGCAAGGATGGCCACCACAAGAAACCTCCTTCTTCATTCTGCCTCACCTGGAGTTGAAAGGAAGCATTGCACAGCCAGAAGAATATATTGCAGCTAGAGAACATTCATGCCTTCCACTCTCAGCATGGTGGGAGACTAACGGAAAACATGTATCCCCTAGATTATTTGTTCACTTGTTCAGCAAATATTTCTTGATCATTATTATTTGTAAAGCATGGGGATGGACTCCGGGGAGACGCTGATGAGCAAACCCCTATCTCTGTCTCCTGGATTTCACAATGTAGTAGGAGAACAAACGAGCCAAAACACAATAGCATATTCGTGCAATACATGCTATAATAGAAGTACAATGTGCTGTGCATGGAGGGAACATAAAAAGGACAGAGTGAAGAAACTCATCAGTTCTGCTTTAAGAGATAAGTAGTCCACGACAGGATCAGAAAGAAGAGAGCACAAAAAGAGATTTGAAGAGATTTTCTTAGTGAAGTAGAAAAGGAAAGGGTAAGAGTAAACATTCCAAGAAAAGAGAACAAGCATGGGGGAATTGATGCCTGAAACATCTTGGCAGGTTCAAATACTGGTAGGTTGTTTTTTAAGCTAAATGGCGAGGCAGGGAGCAGAGCATATAGAGTTATAGAGGCCACGTTACTAAATTTGAGCTTTCTCTTGTGGACCAATGGTTTACAAACTTAGCATGCTTGTTATGAATTGTATTGTGTCACCCCACAGAATATGTTGAAATCCTAAAACTTAGACCTGTGAGTATGATCTTGTTTGAAAATAGAGTCTTTGAAAATATTATCAGTCAGAGTAACATGAGGTCATGCTGGAGTAAGGTCAGCCCTAATCCTACACGAGTGGTGTCTATATAAAAGAGAAGATATGTAGAGACAACAAGATAGAGGAAGGATACCACGTGATGTTGCAGCTGCCAGCCAAGGAATGACTGGAGAGAGCTAGGAGAGAGGTATGGAACAGGTTCTTTATCAGAGCCCTTAGAAGAAATCAACATTACTGATACCATGATTTGCACTTCTAGCCTCCAGAGCTATTAGACAATAAATATTTGTTCTTATAAGCCACCAGTTTGTGGTATTTTGTTATAGCAGCCCTAGGAAACTAATACAATGGCAGTTCCTGGGTCTTCACCCTCAGAAATTTTGAGGTCCAGATACCTGCATTTTAACAAGTAGCCTAAATATTTTCTAATAAAAGTGGTCTTTAGACCACACTTGGATAAACACTGCTGTTGATAAAACCAATGAAAATAACAGCACTATCTCTCAAAAGCAGTTAATAACGGCTGGATTTATGTGATTAATTGCAAGTCTCTGCTTCATTTTACTGGTGTTGGCCCAGTCTCATGGGAGTGGCTTTAGAAAGTTTTCTCCCTGGGGAATTCACCATACTCTTTAATGTTCCTGATTTTGAAGACTTGGCTGCCAAGACACACTGAAATAAAAGATGTCTATGAACTAACATGAAAGAGATGCAAAATGTGAAAAAGAAGCAGATGAACAGGCTTTAATAAGTACACACTTTTAGATGCAAAGGGCACAGAAAGATCCTCCTTCAGAGAGCACCTTCTGCATGGTGCCTCTAAGCATGCTTGATAACTTCACTGTACCTGGTATTATAGAAGTTTTCTTCACTGAACTCGACTTTATCAATTCACCTTAGGCTCTGTTCCCCAAGGTAAAATATGCAGCCTGATGCTCAGAGCAGCCATGAGTTTAGAGTAGTATGCCCCGGGCTTATCTAACCTCACCTATTGTGTTGTATGCTTATAGAAAATCAGTTGTTTTTGTCCCTAAACTGATTAAAGCTGGGTTTTCACCTGTTATTGTAATGGTCTAGTTTGTCTTCAAAAACTACACAGACTGATAAAATATAAGAACAAGTAGAAAAAGAGCTGTTTCTATTAAAACTAAATTAGTTAGTATAAGATTCCATATGTTGTTGTTGTTGTTGTTATATGCCCTCGAGTTGGCCCCAACTCATAGCGACCCCTCCTTGGGTTTCCGAGGCAGTATCACTACGGAAGTAGGATTGCCCCACCTTCCTTTCGAGGAGTGGCTGGTGGGTTTGAACCGCCAGCCTTCTGGTTAGCAGTCAAGTGCCTTAGGCACTATGCTACCAGAGCTTCCCATTATGGAAGACTAAGATTCCATATAGGAGATTTAAAAAAGAAAGGAAAAAAAGAAAACCTCCACAGAATTTACTTACTTATCCCACTATAAAGGTATAACAATTGAAAAGTATATTGTGAGTGTTGTTTATTTGATAAAGAAAAGCCAATTAGTGCAGCCATTTTCAAGAAAGTGCCTTGATGTTGCAGCAATGGTTAGAGAATTGATGTAGGAATGTACATATTAAGCTAAAATATTTAAGGAATAAAGAGTTCATCTTTCACGTCTTGCTTCTTTAACTTTTTAATAGCATTCCCAGTTTTCAGTCCTCATCCAGTATAATATGGTAATTGGCACACAGAGGCAGGAGTTAGGCAACTTGGGTTCACAGTGTAGCTCCACTATTTACTATTTGTGTAGTCTTGTACAGGTTACTTAATCTTCTGTCCCTCAGGTCCTTCATGTACTAAATGGAGGTTCCAACCCACCAGCCACTCCTCAGAAGGAAGATGGGGCAATCTACTTCCATACTGATACTGCCTCGGAAACCCAAGGAGGGGTCGCTATGAGTCGGGTTCAACTCAACAGCACATAACAAAAACAACAACACCTAATTTCTAACTATCGTGAAAAAATATGCTAAGATATCTCTGGTAGTTAAAGTTGTGTGTCAACTTGACCTCTTTAAACTGCTGAAGAGCAAAGATGTCTCCTTGAAGACTAAGGTGCCCCTAACCCAAGCCATGGTATTTTCAATCGCCTCATAAGCATGTAAGAGCTAGACAATGTATAAGAAAGACTCAAGAAGATTGGATGCTTTTGAGTTGCGGTGCTAGCAAAGAATACTGAAAGTACCATGCATGGACTGCCAAAAGAACTAAGAAATCTGTCCTGGAATAAGTGCAGCCAGAATACTCCTTGGAAGCGAGAATGGCCCAACCTTATCTCACCTACTTTGGACATGTTGTAAGAAGGGACCATTCCCTGAAGAATGATATCATGCTTGGTAAATTGGAGGGTCAATGAAAAAGGGGAAGGCCTTCAACCAGATAGATTGACACAGTTGCTGCAACGATGGGCTCAAGTATAGCAAGGATTGTGTGCAGCTGGCACAGGACTGGGCAGAGTTTCATTCACTTGTACATAGGGTAGCTATGAGTTAGAGATGACTCAATGGCAGCTAACAACAACAACAACAGACAAGGGAGGAGTAGGTGTAGTTTCATTATTTTAATTTGTATATTTATGTTTGGAAAAAATAAAGATATCTCCATCTTGGAAATAAAGTGACAAAGAAGGAAGTTCTCTTTAACATAAATAAAAATGTTCAGAGTGCATTAAGGAACAATTTTAAAAGAGAGACAGTAGGAATACAACAAGTTCATTGTCTATGCACATTTAAATTTGTTCAGCTCAGTAGGACAAAAGTCTGGGCAGGAAGGGAAGATTAGCAAAGAATTGTGGTTCAGCCTTTTTTATTAGTCTATTTTTCAGCATAAAATTCCCTTGGGTTTCCAAGGCAGTTTCACTACAGAAGTAGATTTCCCAAGTTTCCTTCTGAGGAATGGCTGGTGGGTTTGAACCGCCAGCCTGCTGATAAGCAGTCAAGTGCCTTTGGCACTATACTACCGGAGTTCCCAATAAAAAGATGTTGTTGTTGTTGTTGTTATGTGCTGTCGAGTTGGACTCAACTCATCTCGACCCCTCCTTGGGTTTCTGAGGCAGTATCACTGCAGAAGTAGATTGCCCCATCTTCCTTCCGAGGAGTGGCTGGTGGGTTTGAACAACCAGCCTTCTGGTTAGCAGTCAAGTGCCTTAGGCACTACGCTACCAAAGCTCCTAATAAAAATGATAGCTTCTCTAATTTTAAAGGAAGTGAAACTAAGCTAAGAGTATAGCCCAATTTCTCATGACAACCTTCCATCCTTCAGCGCCATCCCTTCCAATAAAAAGCACAGCATGTCTACCATGATACAGGCTAGATGATATGCAGATTTCTAGACAAAAGTGTTCTTAGAGTTTGTGGTCCAGTCTTCATCAACAGTTTTGTTATTGGGCTGCCTGACCTAACTCTCTTAAGGTAGAGCAGAATGCACACTTTTGTGGTTCTTCACCAAGCGTGTAGACTCCAAGAACAGCAGATTCACAGCCTAAAAACTCATTGTGTGAGAAGTTTCCTCTGCAAGAACTTTCATTAATCCCAAGACAGTTATGGTTTATCTCAATTTGCTGTGGTTGAGCACTCCCCAATGTTCCTGGAGAATTCATGTCTCCTAATCTGTCTGTCTGTCTCTCTCTCTCTCTTTCTCTCTCTCTCTGTCTTTCTCTCACATATAAAGTACTTCCATTAACCCTAAGTACTTTGGGGTTTGACTATAGCATTTGGATTAATCACCTGCATTGGTTAGTAAACCTTCTAATTTACCAGATCTCTTCTGTTGAGAGTGTAATGGGAGAGGGCAAAGGATTCAGGCAATACCAGTCATTCCCGTGATTCTTTTATTTTTTATTTGTTTGTTTGTCTGTTTGTTTGTTTTAGGAGCTTGTTTTACATTCAGCATTACATCTACATTTAGTTTCATTCCCCATTTAGCATGTCCAACCCTAACCCAGTCTCCTCCCCTATCTACTCTGTAACCCTGCCCCTGTGCCCCTCATATTTATGTGCTCCTTTTTGTCCTGCATTTCCTCAATTTGAATGTTTATCCTCTGGTATCCCATAGTCTATTGCTCCTGTGATTCTTTAAATAATAGGCTTAGTAGCATAGAACCCAGCATTAGATTTTCTAAGTCAAAATCCACTATGTACTCCTGCGTAGTCTTAAAAAAATTAAGTGACCTCTTTAAATCTCAGTTTGTGGTCTGTAAAATGCAGGAATAATAATAACAGCTAATTCAGTGGGAATCTGTGATGATAATACACACCAACTCCCAATTCTGGGGTCCTTTCAAAGTTAAAACAATTGACAGTGTCTGGGAGCTCTGGTAGCGTAGTGCCTAAGGCACTTGACTGCTAATCAGAAGGCTGGTGATTCAAACCCACCAGCCACTTCTCGGAAGGTTGGGCAATCTACTTCCGTAGTGATACCACCTCGGAAAACCAAGGAGAGGTCACTATGTGTCAGGTCTGACTCGACGGCACATAACAACAACGATGTGCTGTGGGCCCTCAATAAATGACAATTATTATATGAAGATCTCATCTTCTTAAAAATGGACAAACATCACCCCCTGGTTTCCAAACAGATACGGTATCACTGTTAATATGTTTTAACCATATCTTAGATGTCATTATATCACAATGGAAGTATTAATAAATCTTAAACAGTTGTCCCTACTATCATAAATTGTAAAATAAATAAATAATCTATAGTTTCTGCGGCAGTTAAAATCATGTGTCAACTTGGCTGGGCCTGGTTTTGAGTGGCTAGGCAGCTGGATGTAGTTATTCCCCATGATGAGATTAATAATCAACTTCATGGTAGAATCTACTGGAACAGCTAATAGCTGCATTAGGGATGTAGTCTGTTCCCAGTATATAAGAGAAGGATTGAGAAATGCCTGCAGCTTCTGGCATACTTGAATCCTGCATGTAGCCGTGTCATCATTCACCAGCCTGCCATGTTGTCTGCCAGTCTTAGGACTGTTAATGGACTTGAATTGGTGGCTTGCCATGTGGTTTGATGTGGCAATGAATGCTGAAAGTACCAAAGACAACAAAAAGAACTGAAGTACCTACTGATGAAGATTGAAGACTATAGCCTGCAGTATGGTTTACACCTCAATATAAAGAAAACAAAAATCCTCTTAACTGGACCAATAAGCAGCATCATGATAGATGAAGGAAAGATTGAAGTTGTCAAAAACTTCATATTACTTGGCTCTACAAACAACACCAATGGAATCAGTAGTCAAAACATCAGACGGCGGGTGTTCCGGCAAGATGGCGAACTAGGCACAAGGACTGCACAGATGCTCTTCAACAAAGAAAAGGGAAACCAATTAACACAGACACAGAAGATAATCTTGGATCCCTGAGCCTTGAAGGGAAGGATACAAAAGTGGACTAAACCCCAACTAGCAGAAGAATTTGTGTGAAAATACCAAAAAAGGAGAAACACAGAGCTGTGGTCTGGCA
>NW_006921643.1:12849535-12871324 GCF_000298275.1 Orycteropus afer afer | reverse complement strand
GAATTTGCTCTGTAAATCTTCACCTAAATAAAAATAAATAAATTAAAAAAAAAAAAAAATCAGACGGCATATAGCACTGGACAGATTGGCTGCAAAAAACCTCTTTCAAGTGATGAAGAGTAAAGATGTCTCCTTGAGGACTAAGGTGCACCTGACACAAGACATGGTATTTTCAATTCCCTCATAGGCATGTGAGACCTGGACAATGAATAAGGAAGTCCAAAGAAGAGTTGATTCTTTTGAGTTGTGGTGCTAGAAAAGAATGCTGAAAGTACCATAGACTGTTCAAAGAACTAACAAATCTGTCCTGGAAGAAGTTCAGCTGTAATGCTCCTTGGAAGTAAGAATGGCCAGATTTCATCTCACCTACTTTGGTCATGTTATAAGAAGGAACCATTCCCTGGAGAAGGATATCAAACTTGGTAAAGTGGAGGGTCGATGAAAGAGGAGAACACCCTCAATTAGATGGATTGACACCATGGCTGCAACAATGGGCTCAAGTATAGCAAGGATCATGGAGATGGCACGGGATCAGGCAGTGTTTCTTTCTGCCGTCCATAGGGTCACTATGAGTCGAAGATGACTCAATAGCACTTTGTACTTGTCAACATTGGGTTTGTCAGCCTTAACTGTCAGCAGCTGCTTGAGTGAAGAGATGCCTCCAGCTCCAGTGGGCTGGAGCAAGAGGCAGAGCTGAAGCCCAAGGTCAAGGGGCTTTCAACCAACCCCTAGAGATAGCACTTTACACTCAGATTTCTAGCCTCCAAAACTGTAAGTAAGTAAATCCTTGCCTGTTGAATCCATCTCAATTTGTGGTATTTTCTGTTAGAGCAGCACAAAGTCACCAAGACAGTTTCTAAGCCCTGCGCTACTCCCTGAAAACAAACTTGACAGTGAGTTTAGTGTTTTCATGACCTGTTATTGGTTGCAACTGAAAACTCATTCTTGCAACAGAAGCCCCAAGACCATCATAGTAAAACTTCTGTCTGTAGCTTAAGACTGTGCAAACAGGCTGCATTTGGCAAAAGATTTCTGTTGGCATGACTAGATTTTATGAATGGTTATATCTAGATGCTGATGACTATGAATCTGACCCATTAATGCCAGTGTGCTTTTTACTGATTTCACCATATTTCTTATTTCTACCTTTTGTTCTATACTAATCTTTCATTAAAGCCTTCTAAAACGAAATCCAAAAATATTTCGAGTCACCATCACCACCCATTCAAAATCATCTTTTTCCATCTCATCTCAGTGTTCTAACAATGCCTTGAATATAGGCTATAAGTGTACTGCCAGGCTTTTTATAACTCCTTTTCCCTCACTCATCTCTCATCTTTCCAGCCTTCTACTATCATTAGCGCTCTTATTTCCTACCTACACTTTTTGACTTAAGGCGATTAGTGAAAGTATAGTTATTAAACCTTCCTAAAAGATTGCTTAGGAAAGACATATGTGACAGCTTTTGTTAAGAATCAAAACATGTTTCTTTTGACTTGTCACTTCCCCTCACAGAGTGTTGCCATTGTGTTTTTATAGAGTTTCAACACCATTCCAAATACCATGAGAAGTGCCACAAAAAGGGATAAACAGGAGTCCTCCACAACCCCTTCCAAGGGAGAGTCCTGGATCACTTTGGCAACAATGGATTAACAAACCTCTCACTTAGTGGTAACCCTTATCCTTTTGAAAAGGGGGGGGGGGGATCAAGAAAAAAATCTTTATTTCTTCTGTGTATTCATTTTTCCCCAGAAATTAGTCTGCAAATGCAATCCAATTTGAGACAATATCGATACAGTAAACAAACTGAACTAAGTCCTTAAAATAGACCTGGCTTTTTTTCACAAGTAAAGGCAGAATTTCCCTATAGGAGGAGCTTAAAGGCAGCAATCTGAATAGAAATAGAGAAAGGGACTGGCCTTAAAGCTGCATTGGAAGAACACACATTTTATTTTAATTTTACATATTTAATCAGGGGATGAATGATAAGTATGAAGGCTAGTGGACATTACAGGGCTAACCTACTGGTCTGCCAGCCTTTGGCTCATCTGCTATGGACAGGCCACCTTCAGGTCAGAGCAACAGCATGGAAACAGGGAATCCCTAGTTCTAACTCCTAGGAAAGACAACCAATTCAAATGCTTTTCTCTTTTCTCTTTTTTGGGGTAATTTGAAACAATCTAAGCTCCAAGAGGGCAAACTGTTGAGGTTTCTGTGAACCATTGGGCATACTAGTAGCCACTTTATAAATATTTGTTGAATGGAGCTGACTCAGAGTCTCAGAACAAAATCTGTGGCAAAATGACTTTAACAAATATGTATGTATAGTGGCTTAAAAGAAATAAAATGATACATTCCAGTGGGCAAATCTGCTGCAAACGACTTCTTTAAGTGTTAAAAAAAAGCAAAGAAAGATGGTACCTTGAGAACTAAGGTGTGCCTGACCCAAGCCATAGTATTTTCAATTGTCTCATTTGCATGTGAAAGTTGGACAATGAATAAGGAAGATTTCAGAATCAATACCTCTGAATTATGGTGTTGGTGAAGAATATTGAATATACCATGGACTTTGAGAAGAACAAACAAATCTGTCTTGGAAGAAGTACAGCCAGAATGCTCCTTGGAAATGAGGATGGTGAGACTTCTTCCCATATACTTTGGACATGTTATCAGGAAGGACCAGTCCCTGGAGAAAGACACCCTACTTGGTAAAGTAGAGGATGAGCATAAAAGAGGAAGACCCTCAATGCCATAGATTGACACAGTGGCTGCCACCATGGGCTCAAACATAGCAACAATTGTGAGACATAGGATCAAGCAGCATATCATTCCGTTGTACATAGGGTCCCCATGAGTTGGATCCAATGCAAAGGCATAATAACACAACAACAACAACAGTTTCAAAAGTTATACAAGCAATGCAGTATATTTTAAATATTTCAAAATATTTATTAATAGAAAATACATTTTAAAATTTGATAGAAGTACTGAAGTACTGATACATGTACAGTGTGAATGAACCTTGAAAACATTATGCTAAGTGAAAGAAGCTAGACACAAAAGGGCATATATTATATTACCACTTTACATGAAATATGCATAATATGTACATCCATTGAGACAGAAAGCAAATCAGTGGTTGCCAGAGGCTGAGGGGAGGGAATAATGGAGAGTAGCTGCTCAGTTGGTACAGGGTCTTCTTTGGGGTAATGGAAATGTTTTGGAACTAAATAGAAGTGATGGCTGTACAACATTATCAATGTACTAAATGTCACTAAGGTGTACACTTATTATTATTATTATGTGCCGTCGAGTCAGACCTGACTCTGAGCGACCCCTCCTTGGGTTTCTGAGATAGTATCATTACAGAAGTAGATTGCCCAACCTTCCTTCTGAGGAGTGGCTAGCAGGTTTGAACCTCCAGCCTTCTGGTTAGCAGTCAAGTGCCTTAGGCACTACACTACCAGAGCTCCTAGTTGTACACTTTGTAGTGGTTAATTTTTGTTGGTAAGGTTAGAGGTAATTTTCTCTGCTTTTCCTTCTTGTATCTGTATTTTCTGAATTAATTTTTATAGTAAACACATATTACCTATATAGTTTTTAAAGTTGATAATTTTTAAAAACATCTTTCTGCCACAGATAGTTTCTGAGATTCTTTAGCCACCAAAAACTTTTGGTGAATATACTGCATAATTCCATAAATCTGTCTTTATGTTTGTATTTGTGTTTGTGTCTGTATCTATATCTATCTTTGGAAAACAACCGGCAACTGATGAAAAATTATATATCATAAACTACATTATACATCACTAAATATAATTCTACCACATCATTCTAATGGTTTCAGGCTATTCCTTTGGACAGATATTCATAGTTAACCATTGTGATATTCTTGCATAGTGCAAAAACTCTCTGTCATTGAGTCAGATCTGATTCATAGTGACCCCTCTTTGGATTTCTGAGGCAATGTCACTATGGAAGTAGATTGCCCAGCCTTCCTTCTGGGGAGTGGCTGGTGGGTTTGAATGGACTGTCTTCTGGTTAGCAGTCAAATACCTTAGGCACTACACTACCAGAGCTCCTAAAGTAGGCTGTCTCATCTTAGTACCGTGGAGCAGCTGGTGGGTTTGAACCACCAACATTCTGGTTAGCAAACAAATGGATTACCCACTATGCAATCAGAGCTCCTTTCTCCCAATTATAAATAGCACCATGATGAACATTTATCTATATCTTTTTCTATATCTCTTTGCATGTGTCTCTAATAATGATTTCAGTATATTTCCCAAGAGTAGGATATTGGATCAAAGGTGAGCACATTTTAAAGAAGAATCATAATAATTTTACTGAGGGCTCACTATGTTCTAAGTGTCTAGTAAATAATATACCATGTAATCTTCACAACAAATGAGTTAGTTAGATACTGTAATTGTTTCCAATTTATAGATGGGGAATCTGAGTCTCAGAGAGACAGCCTTCTCAAAATTCCAGACAAAGCTAAGAAGACCAAATTGACCTTGTCTGCCCATACCTAACAAGAAGGCTGGCAGTTCAAACCCACCAGACACTCCTTGGAAGAAAGATTGGGCAATCAACTTCCATAGAGATGGGAAAAAAAAAAAAAAAATCTCACTGCCGTCAAATCAGTCTGACTCATAGCAACCCCTCCTTGGGTTTCCAAGGCAGTATCACCTCAGAAGTAGATTGCCCAAACTTCCTTCAGAGGAGTGGCTGGTAGGTTTGAATCTCCAGACTCCTGGTAACAGTCAAATGAGATACCACCTCAGAAACCCAAGGAGGGGTCATTATGAGTCTAATCAACTTAACAGCAGTGAGCTTTTTGTTTTGTTTTGTTTTGCCCACAACTAAACCAATTGATGGTAAGGGATCTAGTTACCCTGACTGGCTTGGGGGCAACAGCCAATGGAAGTTGGGAAATCAATGCATTCATTCCATGCTACTCTTAAAAAGATCAAGATGTCACTACTGAAGTCTTACAAAGAAGGGTACCTTTTTCTACTATGTGCACTTTCCCAATACCCAGAGCTGTCTACCAGGAATAAACACCATGTGGAAATGGAGCTAAGGTGGGAAGAAGGGAATAGAATCTGGAGATCTTTCAGTGCATTCCACTTTTGACAGTTTGTTAATTCTCACCAACCAATTCAGAATTACCCTTCACAAATAGTCACAAGAAAGAGGGGAACACAGGTGTATAGCAGAGCTGAACAGGGACAAGGTTGTGGTCACTTCTTGGTCACAACCAGCTACACCAGAGGGAGTGAATAGTTGAACCTGTGGGCTCAGGACCATAGTTACAGGAGACATCAAGCTCAATTGGCATAACATACTACACAAAATATTGTTCCACCTCCTACTTTGGCGAGTAGCGACTGGGATCTTAAAAGCTTGCAAGCAGCCATCTAGAAGCAACAATGGGTCTCTCTTCATCCAGAGCAAAGAAGAATGAAGAAAACAAAAGACTCATGGTAACAATTAGTCCAAGTGACTGGTACACCATGAGATTCACACCATATATGATTATGAGACCAGAAGAACTAGATGGTGCCCACCTATCACTGTCAACCACTTGGAGGGAGATCTATGTAGGAGATCCTGGATAGAAAGGGAGAACAATATGAAACAAAACTCAAAATCATTTTGAAAAAAAAAAAAAAAAAGAGGGGATCAGGTTTGCTGGTCTTATAGACCCTGGTGGAACCACTGAGACTATGGCCCCTAGCTCTTCTTCAGGTATGGAATTGAACCCACACTTGTGGCTTCCAGCCAAAAAAAAAGGCAGAAATAGAAGTTGAACATTTACCTGAGGTAGATACACTCCTTGGAGAGAACAATTATGGGAGAAAGAAGGGGTGTTTATGCACAGAAAGACAACTCAGGGCAGAAGTGCATGGAGGGGTTAGACACAGGGTAACTGTTGGGAGGAAGTGGCATGGGAGCTGTCGCATGGGGGTAAATTGTAGTCAATGCCATGAGACAAACTGTATGTGAACTGCTGTATAGAAAGTTAATTTGCTCTGTAAACTTTCACCCAAATCACAATTAAAAAAAAAAAAAGAGAGAGAGAGGTGAACAGGAAAAAAATGCAGCCAACTACTTAGCTTGGTTCTAAGCTTAGGGCACCCCACTGTCCATTAAAGAGGCCAGTCAGAGGAATCAGACTTTAATATCTAGTCTTAGTCACTAGGATGGCACATGTTAAAAAAAAAAAACAAAAAGAAAGAAAAATTGTGTTTGTCCTAGCTTAAAATGAAGCACATCTGAGAAGGGAGAGGGAAAAAATGTCCTAAAAGGCTGAAAAAGATTTCACAAATTATTTTTTAAATATACACTATGGCATACATAACTAAAAATAAACTACAGTGTATACAATTTTCCCTGCCCTTCTCTCTCTCCTCCCACCTTTCTTCTGTTTCCATATTCCTCAGTTAGTCCCAAGGAAGCAAATTCCCCAAATGACTGAGTCTCTTCATATTCCACAAATCATACTCCAAACTGATCCAACTCTCTCAAGATTTCTTTGGAAGTCTCTTGAACTTAGTACTAGCGTGTGAGTTAAATAAGAAGCTACAGCTTTTTTGATTGAATAAGCAGATGCATAGCCTCTAGGTTATATCTTTGCTACCTGTCCTGTCATTTGTATTCAGACCTCCAGGAGACTGAGTACTAATATTTTGGATCAAAACAGTAGCAGAAGTTAGTCTCTGGTCTCAAGACTCTGTCATCAGGATTACAAATTTTCCTGGCCTGTTTCCCAAACTAGGAAGGCTTGGAAGACTCAATTGTTAACAACCTATGAAGACTTCATTCAAAATATGCCAAGAATGTGTCAATCTATGTCATACCTCCTGGGTTTAACAAGTAATTGCCCTGACCTTGAACCAAGTAATTTTTTTTCTGCCTGAAAAACTTTGGAGGAGATATGGATGCGCTGGGTCTCTAGTCAAGAAAATGTTACTCCGGAAAGGTATCTTCCCTCCTGGAGTTGTAGGATGAATTGATCAAAAGTTTCAAATTTGGGTATCATAAGAGTATGTAAGGGATTTGGGCAATTTGGCATAGAACTGTCCTTTAAATACATCAATAAAGGAAAAGTATTGAATCTTTCTAACATTTTACCTCCTCTCACTACTAATAGGTTTGTTTCAGACAACAGGCAATGTGAAATGTGTTGAAAATGTGACAGTCCTTCACAGTAACAAAGGTGAACATTAGAATCAGATCAGGCCCACCAATTATAACCATTGTCACTTTGGCCATGTTACTTACTCTCTCAGCTTCTCAGACTTTTCTGCTCTGAGAAAGGGACAACAAAACCTATCTTAAAGGCCTAATGTGAGGATTAAGCGAGAGCTCATGTGAAAACTGCCCTACATAAAGGAAGTCTTCAATACAGGTTAATTCCTTTTCCTATTGAAAAACAAACAAAAAACGGACAGAAGGAAGTTTAGCTGTCATAATTTGTCATCTTTTGCTTTCACTGTTTTTTTCTTTAAAAATTTCTTTCTCCCATGCCACTGAGGATGAGAGGCATGTTTATCTTTGTATCTGACTAGATTTGGCCTTTGAGTTGAGTGGGCCTCAGCATAGAGAGATAGTTGTGGACATGGTAAAGATCGTGGAGTGATGGAGATGAAAAAATACCTCTACAAATAACAGGTCAAGACATTGTCCGTCGAAGGAATTCAGACCAGTTCAGCATGTGATTTACTGAGTCCCCAGGCCCCCACCAAATAGAACTTCACTTTCCTTTTGAGATGATGTCAGCCTGCAATTTGGATGCTCTAGCAATTCAAGCAGCCCACTCATAAAATCAACACCTGCCCACCAGCCTTGGGAAAGCTAAATTTTGCCTAGTTCAAATTAGAATCTTCCCACTGAGCCAACAGAAATAAAGCCAATGGACAGCAAATTTCCTCAGAATGCACACTTACCTGCCTGGTTGGCGGTAGCCATTTTCAGTGCTATGTGTGAAGCTGTGACAGGGAACCATACTGGTATGGGACCGCAATGTGAGGATAGATTTTAAATGCGCTGATGTGGGGGTGGCTGGCATGATAGAAAGAGAAGGGTCAGTGTCCCAGGCAAGCAGAATAAAGTCCATTAAAATTGCAGAGAGCTTACCCTTTTCTTCTAGCTATTAATAAGACTATCCTGGTTTCCCGTTTAGACTTACATCTTCTGTTATTCCCTTCATACCAATAGGTACACAGCAATGAGCTTGCAAGAGAGGAAGAGTCTGTTTAAGAGCCCAAGCCAGGCAGACCATCTGTCAGCATGATTAATGTGCTGGTTAACATTCGGCTGTTCTTCCTTAGCATGGAAAATGCATACAATACATTACCTTTATTCAGATACAGCACTGTTGGGCCAAGGTCAACAATGCACCTTGATCCTTAATGACACTCTGGGGCACATAATCTCCCTGACCTTCTATTAGGCAACCTCCTTGCTGGGAATTAGAGAGAGAAATTGGTGGCAGTCTCAGGAAGAGTCAGTCAGAGGCTGTTCCATGAGCTCACCTTAATATGAATAAGTTCCTATCAAAACAGGAAAGCTATTTAATCCAAATCAATTCACCATGCATATATTGAGCTCTGAAAGACACCATTATAAACTCCTGGTGAGAAGCATGGGCTTTGAAGTCAGAAAGAAATGGGATCCAACTCTGCCTCCACCACTTTTGAAGGCTGTAATCTTGGGGAAGTTGCTCAATCTCTCTAAATCTTAGTTCCTTCATCTGAAAAACAAATATTGAATAACAAATTAAATAATGTATGTTATGCACTTAGCACACAATTTGGCACATAATAAATGCTCAGTAAATGATAATCATTATTCTAAAGCACTGGATGGAAGTTGGTGGGGAGATATATATATATATATATATATAAAAAAAAAATAGAAAATATATATATCTATATATATATAGAGAGAGAGATATGTATATGTGTATGTATGTATACATGGAAAAGATACTGTGTCAGTCCTCAAGGAGTTGAGTGGATGATGCTGAAGTAAACATTTTTACTAACAATAATAATAACACAGTTGCAGGGAAGGCTAGAGTGCTAACAGGGTTATAAAGACTTTATCATGGTAACTCAAGGAAAAGAGGCTCATTCCAATTTGGGAGATTAAGCAGGTTTCTATGGACAAGATCACACTTGATCTAGGATTTCAAAGATGCATGGAATTTAAAGAGATGATGATGAGAAGAAAGGGTACCCTAGACAGAAAAAATAATACAAGCAATGCATGGAAAGTGATGACTTAGCAACAGCAACCAGATCCATGAGGTTGTTGTTGTTGTTGTTATGTGCCGTCGAGTCAGCCCTGACTCATAGCGACCCCTCCTTGGGTTTCCGAGGCAGTATCACTACGGAAGTAGGATTGCCCAACCTTCCTTCCGAGGAGTGGCTGGTGGGTTTGAACCATCAGCCTTCTGGTTAGCAGTCAAGTGCCTTAGCCACTATGCTACCAGAGCTCCATGAGGATAGCATGGGGTTAAGAATAAGGCCAGAAAGATGAATTAATAGACTCTGATTAGAAATATTTGGATACCGCACTAAGGAACTGGTGCGTTATTTTTTAGTAGTCAAACACTAGCAACCATTTCAGGCTAAAAGAATTACATGTCCAGATAATATGAGAGGGGAGAGATTTGTTCTTTGACTCTGTTATGTGTTAAGAATAACAATGGATTGAAATGCATTTGCCTACAATCCAGCAAGGAATGTCCCAGGAGAGAAAAACTCTGACCTCCATAACCAATGAAGTAACCAATGCTGTTTTCGGGGGTTTACAAAGGTTTATTAGAAATGAGATAGATTTGGAGGGGAAGTGGAGTTAGAAAGTGATTTTCATTAATGCTAACAGCTGCTCCTATACCTGAAGGAAATCCCAAGGTGGGTCCCCACAGCCCAAGTCAAGCAGAGAATTGAGGAAGTGATGTGAGAAATCCAGGCCAAGTTTACATCTACTTACAGGTTTATATCTACTGAGGATAAAGCCTACTGCACAGTAAAATCAGTCTCAGAAGCAATCACTGGTATAAAGTGGGTTGTGAACTTGCCCCATGCTGAGCACAGCTACACCAGTAAGATGTCACAGGTGGGGATGCAGAGAGAATGGGACAAGACTCATAGTGGCTGAGCTTCTGGTTCAGGTAGTGGGAATGGTTCTGTCAGAGACAACACCCACATAAGTAAGCTGAGGTTCCCTTATCACAGCATTCAGGGTTGAAAAAGCACAAACATCAATGACTTCCCTGTTTCCTGAAGTCTTTACTCCAAGCACATGCTCAAAAAAAACCAAAAAACTCACAGCCATCCAGTTGATTCTAACTCTAGAGACCCCCATTGGGTTTCCGAGGTGGTAAATCCTGGTGGAAGTAAATCGACCCATCTTCCTTCCACGGAGCAGCTGGTGGGTTTGAACCTTCAGCCTTCTGGTTAGCAGTCAAATGCCTTAAGCACTGCACCACCAGAGCTCCTTAAGTACATGCTAGAGAATATTTTAAATGATTTAGGAGCTGCTGCCTGCCCCAGCCTAGAAAAGCAGCTAAACTGGATCCAGCTAAACTTCCTAACAAAGAAGGATATAGCTACAGAAATGTCTATATATGCATTTCATACTTTTGTTCATAAGGTGATTATAATTACTAGGGCAGATTTATCCAGGTAAATGCTCATATCACAACAAATTCCCTTTCTTCAAGAACTGCACCACCCACCTATGTTGGAAGACCCTCCTACCAACATCTGTACCAAGTAACTCCCACTCTACCTGAAGGTACAGTTTATTGGATGGAGGTGAACCTTTGCCCCAAGGGAAACATAACAGAGTATCTCTCCTGGGAAATTGGGATTGGGATTTAGAGGTGGTCAGTCATTTTGATCTCTTGATCCAAGGAGCTCTCAATACAATTTGCCATGTGCCAGGGAAACCTGATCAAGAAAGGTAGCCAGGAGATAAAAATGAGACAGTTCTACATTGGAATCGACTTCATAGCCCACAACAATAACAACAATGTGCAAGATAGAAATACCTGGGTTATGTAAGCAGTCAATGTCCTTGGCTAAATTCAAATCCACCCAGAGGCATCTGTGAAGTAAGGCTTATGAACCTACTTCCATCAAATCAGACATTGAAAACTCTATGACACACTGTTCTCTGACATACAGAGTTGCCACGAATTGGACTCAACTCCAGAGCAACTGGTTTGTTTAATGTGCAAAACAATATTCTTTTTATACACTCATATCTCCATTGCTTTCATTTCGGCAAATTTATTCTAGCTAAAGTTTTCACTGACAGACATTGAGAAAAGTGCTTTACATCCTCAACATGAAAATACATCCTATACTCAAAGAGTAGTTAAACCAAATGTGTTGTTTTCTGTTTTCCTCATCTCCAGGCTGATCAATTCACATTCCTTTAGCCTTTCCTCAAAAGAAACTATTTTTCATTCCTTTAAGTTCTGGGTGCTTCTCAGATTTTTTGCTTATCTTTTAAGGGTCACTGACCACATCTGAACCACCAATATAAGGAAGGTCAGTATAGGGAAGTCATCAGTGGAAAGATGACTTACTGATGCTTGTTCAACATGTTATTCACATTGTATTTCAGGATTTTGTTGGCCTTTTGCCTTATTCTTTTCCACAACAATACTACCCACATAACTAGTCACATTCAGTTTATATTTAACTATGACATACTGGTCTTTTTCTGCTCTATTTAAATTAAGTTTTTATCCTTAAATAATTTTGCTTTGTCCCACCCTCCTTTTTTTTTTTTTTTTTTTTAATCAAAAGCATTTCACTTAAGTCTCATTCTCTCTTTTTATTTAAATGATTTAGCAGAACCAAGACATTTAGCTTGCCCCAACACTAACAACAACAACAACAACAACAAAAAGGCTTTAGGTTATAAAGCCTAACAGTAGTAAACTGGCAACTATGGGTCAATTACTGCAGGTAGATGTATTTTTCTGGGGCAAGATGTTTTTGTGTTTAAAACTGTAATAACCGTTTGGCCAGGTTGACATGCACTTCTCTCTTTTTTTAATTTTATTGTGATTGTGAAAGTTTACAGAGAAAATTCATCTTCCATACAGCAATTCACATATACTTTGTCTCATGACATTGACTATAATCTCTCACAATGCAACAGGTCTCCTCCCACTTACTCCCTATAGCCACCTCATCCCTGTTTCCCTCCCTTCCATGCACTCCTGCCCCCCACCCACAGATGTTTTCCTGTACATACACGGCCCTTCTATTCTCCCATGATTTATCTCTCCAAGGAGTGTATTTACTTAATGTAAATGCTCAGCTCATATGCCTGACATGCACTTTTCAATTGCCACAAATTTTATCCTTATCTTTTGTCTTATGGGAGCTCTGGGGCATTGTGCCTAAGGCATTTCACTGCTAACCAGAAGGCTGGTGGTTCAAACCCACAAGCCACTCCTTGAAAGGAAGACTGGACAATCTACTTCCATAGAGAAACCACCTTGGAAATCCAAGGAGGGGTCGCTGTGAGTCTTTATCTTTTTCTTACATTCAGCCTTTTTCCAGACTTCTCATGGCATTTGAATTTAAACTCTCCAAACCAATCAACTCATATGAAAAAAGAAGGTGGGAGCTGGAGAGAAGAAATTACTCCCCTAGCATCCTAAATCTACTCAATGGCGAGCTTGAACCTGAACTCAGAGCTCCTTGTTTCCCATAGCAGCCTAGTTTTCCATTATCATGCATACTAGCTTATTGCAATGGCTAGGAGATAAAAGAATAAAATTATGAAGAGCATTAGATATCTCAACCTATATTTCTCATGAAGACCAAACAGGTGTCAATCATGCTGAAATAATGAGCATAAAAAGTCTTGATCATGTTTGAAGCTTTTATTTATTTTCACAAGGAGGTTAACCTTGTACCTTTCTCATTTCCCTTGTCATACAAATGCCAAAGGTTCTATATCCATCTCTGAGTAACCCCATCCCACCTAGAGGTCCCAAACAATTTTACAGGTGCTATAAATGACTTTTTAACAAATTATAATGATTTTTAACATAGATTTAATGGTTCCATAAAATAACATATCCTTACTAGATTCACTCTAAAGGAAGAATCCCTTCCAAGGTTTAGGGAACTAAAATTCAATTGGTGAAGGACTTGGATCCGAAGTACTAAAATCCCTGTGACATTTATGGGGGGTGGGGAGGAAATGTGATAACTAGAAAGAGGCTGGCCTAGTTAGTGCCAGCCACCCTGCTATGGAGAGAAATCCACTTGCCTTCTTAGGTCTGCTATCCTTGACATGTCTATCAAAATTGCTTGTTGTTGTTATTATGTGCTGTTGAGTTGGACCTGACTCATAGCAACCCCTCCTTGGGTTTCCAAGGCAGTATCACTACGGAAGTAGATTCAAGGAGGTACTAATGTTCTAATGATGTCAATTATAAAACCTAATACTAAACAAAATAAAGCAGAGGAAAGATTGGAAGCAATTAGATGTCTCCTCTACAGTATAGGAATGATTTCCTTATTCCAAAATATTATGCTGCCCATTCTAAAGACTCCATTTCTTTGCCACTGGTTGTAGCCAACCCAAAGGGACTCAAATTAAAAGAAGAGACAGAACAATGAAGAGAGAAAAGGCGAGTGGGCTTTTTAATTATACTGTCTGTATCAAATTATTTTTTTAAAAAAGTCTATACTTCACATACAGCAGTAGCATAATCTTTCATGTTATTTGAGAACACATTTTATATACCAGAGCAATTGCTTTTATAGAATATGTGGATCTAAAACCCAGAATCAGAAAACTAAGCTGTTTTACAGTTAAGTTATTCTTTTCTTGATACTGCATTTGAAGTATGGTAATAAATATTCAGGAAACTAGAAATCATTTAGGCTGATTCTAACCAGAAAGAAAAAATAGTGGGTGAAGATTTATGAATTTGTTAACAGGTCCAGAAATAGCCTGGGTCTAAGAGAAGCTGCAATCCAAAAAATATTTGTACTCTAATGACATAGTTCTATACCAAGGCTGGGGCCCAAACCATGGCTGAGGGCTCTCTTTACTCCCAGCTATAAAATTTTCCTTTGTTTCTGTTATTTATATTTCATTCACTCAAAGTATTTATTAAGCATTTATTGTGCGATTATATATTTTTGTTTCAATTTCATTCAATTTCTTTGGATTTTCCTCTTTTATTCTTTTCATTCTTTTCCCAGAGGCCTACCCAGTGTCCCTCACAATCCACAATAGCACCACAATGATGATACTTAGATCCAAGGAGTTCTGGACCTTTATGCTGAACTGAATCTGCTTGTCCCTTTTCTTTTTATAGTCACTGACAGAGAATGTGCTTTGGGGTCTGAAAACCTGAGTTTGAGCTCTGTTTCTTCTAGCCATTTTATCTTGAACAAATTATTGTTTGTCTTCTAATTTCCTCATTTTGAAAATGGAATAGTGACAAGATCTACCTCATAGAGTTTTGTAAAACTGAAATGAGAAAATGCCCAGAATAGTTAGAAGAGTTAATTGTTATAAAGTACGCATTAAATAAATGAAACCTGCCATTATTGTTCAGAAACAATAACATTAGAATAAAGAAATAATAAAGTTATGCTTTTGAGAGTTATTTCCATCCTCATTAAACCTAGACGGAAGCAAAACTTTAAGAGTTACTATGTTGAAGATCCACAAAAACTGGGAGCTCTGGTAGCATAGAGCCTAAAGCATTTGATTGCTAACCAGAAGGCTGAAGGTTCAAACACACCAGCCACTCCTGGGAAGGAAGACTGGGCAATGTACGTCCATAGAGATAATGCCTTGGAAACCCAAGGAGGAGTCTGTGTTACTATGTTGAAGATCCGCAAAAATAGTATATGTATATTTCATCTCAAACCCATCAGCTGCTCTGTGAGAAGAAGATATGGCAGCATGCTTCTGTAAAAGATTTACAGCCTTGGAAACCCTAGAAAGTCTCTGTGAGTCAGAATAGACTCTGTAATAATGGGTTTGGTCTTTTGGTTTATAATAAAACAATTGCTATTCAACATTTCTTACATTGACAATTCAATGACATTAGTAAAGTTATAAGATTGTACCACCATCACCAGTATTCAATTCCAATTTTTGGCATCACTCTTAAAAGAAACTCAATGCCTCTTAAGAACTAAACCCCCTTTTCTTCCTCTCTCCAATTCCTGGTAACCCTAATAAACTGATCTCTATACATTTGCCTACACTAGTTATTTCATGTAAGTGGGATCATGCAATATCTGTCCCCTGGTGTCTGATTTATTCCACTCAGGGTTTTTCATGACCAAACTGCTGAGCACTCAGTCACCAAGGAGAGCATCAAGATACTTTTGTGTTGGTGAGGTTATCCATAGAGTCACAATTTCCATGCTGTTAAAACTTACGAGCTTTACCATGGACATTGTATTCACTGGGTCAAGACCACACTGTGTGAGGGAATTTTTAAAGTAGAGATGGATTCCTGATCCATTCAAAAGGAAAGAATCTTCTAAGAACCTACCATCTAATAGAATTGTGCTAGAAACAAATGATACAAGCAAGATATAAGTTATGCTTACTATGTGATCAGGAGCTTTGAATCTTTTTTGAAGAATTAGTATACACACATATAACTAGCTTAAGAATTCACCAACTATCTTCTTACTTACTTCCTGTTGTTGTTGCTATATGCCACTGAGTCGGACCTGACTCATAACGACCCCTCCTTGGGTTTCTGAGACAGTATCACTACACAAGTAGATTTCCCAACCTTCCTTCTGAAGAGTGGCTTAAATGTCTACAATTATTTTTTCTGACTCTGGTCTTCTTCCTTCCAGTTCCATCTTCTTGGGGCATTTGATACAGTCATTTTTCTGCCTAAAATCTTCCCTGCTGCCTTCAGAAAAAAGTCAAACTCCTCTACTTTTGAATTAAAGTCTGTCACAATCTTAGAGATTGTATCTTTCTTGTCCATCTCCTCCCATCCTGATTGCCAGATACTGAAGTCACACCAAACTCCCCTCCATTCCCCGAGCATTTCTTGTCCTTATTCTGTACCTGCTCGACACTCTGCTGGCATCTTTTACTCCCTTTATCCTAGCAACTTCCTACTTACTGTTGCAGGGCATTAAAAGACACTGTGAAATCCTTTCCCTTCCTCACCCAGCCACACTGAATTATGAGCTTAGATGGTTGTATGCCCAGTCTTCGCTAGATGACATATATATTCTTCATTTCATACACTCTGCAATTACCATGATGTCTTCCATGAATATTCATTTCATGATTGAATTTATGACACTAATAATAACTTACATACTTATACACATAATATATCACATTCTTAAATGGCTTATGGATTATAAGGTGTTTCGTACTGTATTATATCCATGTAATAGTACAAAACATTTTGTGTCCTATTAAATAGCTTAACTGGCAAGTTCTAAGAAGTGGGTACTCAAAAGTAATAGCAGTATTCTTAGAAGGTTTCAAGAATTTGGAAGAAGAGTGATCAAGCAAGGATTTGAAGAGGAGGGACAGTGAAGTGGAAATGTTTTGTGATACCAGATATAAAATATCAAGATATCTTTTGCCCAAAGGATAACTAAGTATATCAGTAACCCAAGGGACTTATATACCCACACTTTCCCAATGAGGATATATCTTCTTTGATTCAGTGCCCTTCCATTTGAAAGACTGAAATCTGTCCTGATAATAACAGACACGTGTTCAGATCATATCTAAACATAGCTGAATGGTTCCATTAGACTCAGTGGTCACTAGGCTTGACTTGAAGCTTTACAGTTATATTGATCATGAAACAATCTGTATTAATTTCTAAGATAGTCAGTCATGAGTGAACCAGTTTTTCTAGGTTGCAATCCCTTTTTTTTTCCATGTACAATAAAACTTAATTTTATGATGGCAATTGTTCTAGTTACCTAGTGCCACTCTGACAAGCATATACCACAAATGGGATGGCCTTAACAAACAAGAGTTTATTCTTACAATTTGGAGGTTTTAAGTCCAAGTTCAAAGTGCCCAGCTCTAGGGGCTGGGTGAAAGTCCCTCAACCTTGGGGTGCAGCTCTGCCTCCTGCTCCAGGCCCACTGGAGCTAGAGGCATTTCTTCATTCAGACAGCTGCTGGCTGCTGAGGCTGAGAAGCCCCAAGGTTGACAAGTAAAAAGGTACAGTCCTGATGTTACCAAAACACATGGCAGGCCATTAACTTAGATCCATTGTAAGTCCCAAGGCCAGCAGAGCATAGCAGTCTGCTGAGCAATGACATTGCTATATGCAGGGTCCAAGAGTGCCATAGGCTAGAGACCATTCCCTAGGATTCTCCTTAAGTACAGGAAGCAGACCACATCCCAAAGGCAGCTACTCAGCTGCTTGTGGTAGATCCCACCATGGAGTTGATTGCCAGTCTCATCATGGGGAATAACTACCACCAGCTGCCCAGCCACTCAACCAGGCCCAGCCAAGTTGACATACAAACATACTACTACAGCAATACTAGCATTATAGGTTTCTAAGTTTTCTGGTGAGACAAATGAAAACATGTCATTTAGAGTATTTCTACTGTTAAAACTTAAATTATCATTGTTATACTGGCATTACTAGGGCAGTGTAGGGGGTGTGGACAACACTGGGTGACACTGTCAGAAGAAGTGACAGCAAAATGACTGTCTATAAAATTTTTGTGCAATGTTTCAGCAGAAATTTACTACTTTTTAATAAAAATATCGCTGAAGTTAGTAATATAAGGAGCTCTGGTGGCACAGTGCCTAAGGCACTTGACTGCTAACCAGAAGGCTGGTGGTTCAAACACACCAGTCACTCATCAGAAGGAAGGTTGGGCAATCTACTTCCTTAGTGATACCACCTTGGTAACCCAACGAGGGGGTCACTATGAGTCAGATCCAACTCAACAGCAGTGAGTTTGGTTTTTGTGGTTTTGGTAGGTAGTTAGTAATAATAACAAAGGGAGCTCTGGTAGCATAGTGCCTAAGGCACTTGACTGCTAAACAGAAGGCTGGTGGTTCAAACACACCAGTCACTCATCAGAAGGAAGGTTGGGCAATCTACTTCCGTAGTGATACCACCTCGGAAACCCAAGGAGGGGTTGCTATGAGTCGGGTCCGACTCAACAACACATAACAACGACAACAACAATAACAACAAAAGTATTTTTCATAAGTCCAGCTTACATGTATAAATATACATACAAGTCTAAAACTCTATGCTAACTTACTTTTTGAACCTTGAAATATGCTCCAGTCAGAGCTATCACAATCACTCAATTACAGTGATGCTTTGGATCATGTATTTTTTTCTGCATACACTACAAAGCATGTGTGGTTGTTTTTGTTGCTGCAATGTTTTCATAGTTGCTGATTTTGTCAAATGTTCTGGCACTTTAACTTCAATATTGTAAAAGTATTTGTGAGTCAATTAACTTTTTTGAAAATAGAGTAGTAATTAAAGTAAAAGAAGGAGGACAATCAAAAGAAGCTTTCACACAGTTACTAATAATATTGTAATTAATAATATAATTCAATGCATAAAGATTTTATTAAACAATTTTGTTGATAGTATTCATGTAATCTAAGAAATTTGGAATTTACAATTTTCAACTATACTTATCACATAATTTCTATGATTAAAATTTATAAGAAACATTACTAAGGATTCTGAATATCTGGTAGGGGAGGACATCTATGGGAGTGGTTACAACCACCCTAATGCCACTGAACTGTTGTATTATACTCAGTTGTAAATATTTTTTTCTTCCCATTTAATTTCCTCTTTCTCTTCATTTCTGTTATCCTAATCCCTAGCATATGTACATTATCCACAATGCTAAAGGCCAAAGAATTTGACTGTGGGGGGGGAAAAATGTTTAAGCATTTCTTAGTATATTGAGGTTGAAAAAAATGAGACATTATTTTTCAGTGGAAGATTCTGGTGAATCAGATAATACATTGTCTGGGAAGGTTTGGTTCTAGAAAATGAATTGGTTGAAATGAAGTTATTCATATTTGATTGGAGGCTTGCTAATGTCACTATCCAAAATGATGCCCTATCAGCATGTTAGAGAGGTCATCTATTGTAATGCTTAGGACAAGCTGTGTAATTTTAAAAAGCTACATAAACTCTCTAAACCTCAGTCATCTGATCAATAAAATGAGAATAATAATAGTGTCTCACTCATTTGGATACATCAAAACAAGGCAAAACAACAACAACAAAAAAAAGGTGAAACAAAGCAACACACAATTAACAAATAAAAATAATAACTTCAAAATGTCTCAGAGACAACACACAACTTCAATTCAAATAAAGAAACAGGACAAGATAGCAGAAGCAAGTGACCAAAATAAAGAACTAGAAAATCTCCTCAAGAAAAAACAGGTACCAGAATTACCTGACAAGGAATTCAGAATATATATTATATTTACATATGTGTATGTGTGTGTTTTTCCCCCAGAGCTCAAAGAAAACATAAACAGAAGCAAGGAAAAGACAGACAAAATACCTTCGAGGAATTAAGGAGAATATACAAGAATAGAATGATAAAATATATAGACAGTTGAATATCACACAAAAGCAACAATTAGATAGCCAGAAGAACACTAAAATTACAGAGTTCGATAATACATTGGAAGGACAAAAGAGTAGAATTGACCTGGCTGAAGAGCACATATCATAGCTAGAAGACAAATTCTTTGACACCAATTCATATGAGGAAAAATCAGAAGAGAGAAAGAAGAGAAATGAAGAAAATGTAAGAGCTTTATGGGATGATATCATAATAAGTGGCATATGCCTTATTGAAATTCCAGAACAAGAGGAGGAAAAAAAAAAAAAAAAACAGAGAAAATTGTTGAAGACTTGCTAGCAGAAAACTTCCCCAATATCATGAAAAATGAAAAGGTATTCATCCAAGAAACTCAATGAAGACTGTACAGGATAGGCCCCAAGAAAATGCTACCAAGAAATATCATAATCGAATTTTCAAAACCAAAGACAAAGAAAGAATCTTGAGTGCAGTTTGGGAAAAATGAAATGTTTAACTACTAAGGGCAATCAATAAAACTGAGCTCTGATTTCTCAATAGAAACCACGTAGGCAAGAAGGCACTAGGATGACATATACAAAATCTTGAAGGAAAAAAAATTGCCAACCAAGAATTATATATCCAGTAAAACTGTCCCTCAAATACAATGGTGAAATTAATACATTCCCACACAAATAAAAATAAAGAGAATTTCTAAAAACCAGACCAAGCCTATAAGAAATGCTAAAGGGAGTCTTTCCAACAGAAAACCAACAATGGTAGACAACTCAAGATTAAGACATGCAACAACACCAACCAGAAACCAACCCAGGAGAAGAATTCTCAAATCTAAAATAAGCTTACAAAATGGAAAATAGAGAACCAGATGAGTAAATCTGTAAATGATACCACCTACAAATCAGAAGGCTGGCGGTTCAAACCAACCAGCCACTCCTCGGAAGGAAGGTTGGGCAATCCTACTTCTGCAGTGATACTGCCTCGGAAACCCAAGGATGGGTC
The DNA here is from genome assembly GCF_000298275.1 of Orycteropus afer afer. Classification (NCBI taxonomy): domain Eukaryota; kingdom Metazoa; phylum Chordata; class Mammalia; order Tubulidentata; family Orycteropodidae; genus Orycteropus; species Orycteropus afer. Next base: position 12,850,688 of record NW_006921643.1, on the reverse strand, counting down.
GCTATGAGTCGGGGCCTACTCGACGGCACATAACAACAACAAAGCAAATAGAATAATTGGTAGAATTACAAAACTTCTATATGGAGAGTAACTCAGGATGATATCAATATAAACAGACTGTTCCCAACTTAGGAAGATAAGAATTTACTGCAGGCTAACCACAAAGAAAGTTTATGAATCTTCTAACCAAAACAAGGAATAGGAAAATCACAAGGATTTAGGAAACACAAAATGAACAATAATGAAAAAAAGGGAAAGAAACTTGATAACAAAATGAACACAGCACAGAAAATATTTGGAAAAAAGAAACCATCAGCATCACAACAACAACAAAAATGACAGTAGTAAATTCATATACATCATTTATTAAATGTGAATGGATTAAATGCACCAGGTCAAGAGAAAAAGAATGGCAAATTGGATAGGAAAACAAGATCCATCAATATGCTGACTACAAGAGACTCACCTTAGACACAAATATAAAAATGAAGCAAATTTCAAGTGATAGAAACAATATATTACCGTAATGGCAATCAAAAGAAGCCTACACTCTCCAGAAGAAAGGAAGTAATAAAGATCAGAGCATAAATAAATGAAACAGAAAACAGAAAAACAATAGAAAAAAAAATCAACAAGACTAGAAGCTGGTTCTTCAAAAAGATTAACAAAATAAACAAAAAATGTTGTTGTAGTTGTTATGTGCTGTCGAGTTGGCACCGACTGATAGCGACCCCTCCTTGGGTTTCCGAGGCAGTATCACTACGGAAGTAGGATTGCCCAACCTTTCCTTCCGAGGAGTGGCTGGTGGGTTTGAACCTCCAGCCTTCTGGTTAGCAGTCAAGTGCTTTAGCCACTATGCTACCAGAGCTCCTAAACAAAGAATAGGCAGATTTAACTAAGGAAAAGAAACAGAAGATGCAAGTAACATAAATAATAAATAAAATGGGTGACACCATAACAGAACCAACCAAAATAAAAGGATATTAACAGGATACTCTGAAGAACTGTACTCCAACAAATTAAAAAACTCAAAAGAAATGGACATGTTTCTAGAAACACGAGACCTAACTAAACTGGCACAGATTGAGGTAGAAAATGTGAATAGACCCATATCACAGGAAGAAATTGAGCAGGTCATAAAAAAAAAAAAAAA
>NW_006921643.1:12847200-12849198 GCF_000298275.1 Orycteropus afer afer | reverse complement strand
CCAAGTGGGATTCATATCAGGTACGCAAGGATGGTTCAGTATTAGAAAAACAATGAACTTTATACATCACACAAATAAAGGAAAAGAATCACATTATCATATTAATTGATGCCAAAAAGGCATTTGATAAAATCTGTCACCCATTCCTGATAAAATCTCAGCAACATAGGAATAGAAGAGATTTTTTTCATCATAATAAAGGGTATGTACACACCAACAATCAACATTATTCTCAATGGAGAGAGACTCAAAGCATTCCCCTTACAAGTGGGAACTAGACAAGGAAGTCATCTGTCATCACTTCTCCTGAACATTTTATTGGAAGTCCTAGACAGGGCAATAAAGCAAGATAGAGAAATAAAATGTGTCGAAATTGGCAAAGAAGAAAGAAAACTATCTCTATTTGTAGATGACATGATCTTATATGTAGAAAAACCAAGAGTCTCACAAAAAAAAATTACTGGAACTAATTGAGAGATTCAGCAAAATGGCAGGATACAAGATCAACATTCAAAAATCAGTTGGATTCCTCTACATTAGTAAAGACATCTCTGAAAAAGAAATGAGGAAAACAATACCATTTAAAATAGCTACCAAAAAGATAAAATATTTAGGAATAAATCTTACCAGGGACATAAAAGACCTACACAAAGAAAACTACAAAACACTACTACCAGAAATTGTAAGACATCTACATAAATGGAAGACTGAGCTCTGGTGGTGTAGTGCCTAAGGCATTCTGCTAACCAGAATGCTGGTGGCTCAAACCCACCAATCACTCCTCTGAAGGAAGATTGAGCAATCTACTTCAGTAGAGATACCATCTCAGAAACCCAAGGAGGGGTTGCTATGTAGGAAATGACTTGACAGCAGTGAATTGTTTGCTTGTTTATTGGTTGTTATTATGTGCTGTCAAATCAGACCCGACTCATAGCGACCCCTCCTTGGGTTTCTGAGGCAGTATCACTACGGAAGTAGATTGCCCCATTTTCCTTCCAAGGAGTGGCTGGTGGATTTGAACCACCAGCCTTCTGGTTAGCAGTCAAGTGCCTTAGGCACTATGCTACCAGATTATTGGTATGCTATGTTTATGGATAGGGAGACTGAATATTGTGAAAATGTCAATATTACCCATAGCAATCTATGGACTAAATGCAATCCTAATTCATATCTGATCAACATGCTTTAAAGACATGGAAAAACCAATCACTAATTTTATATGGAAAGGAAAGACAGTTGGGATAAGCAAAGTACTGTGGCTGCAGCAATGGACTCAAGTATAGCAAGGATTTTGAGGCTGGTACAGGACCAGGCAGTGTTTTGTTCTGTTGTACACAGGGTATATAGGTTTGGGTCCAAGCTGACTCAATGGCACCTAACAACAACAACTGAAGAAGAGAAACAAAATAGAAAATCTCACACTCCAGCAATAACAAGAAAGAAAACAATTAATGCTGATGAAGGTGTGGAGAGATTGAAACTTTCATCTACTTCTGTTGGGACCATCAAATAGTACAACCACTGTGAAAAAGGGTATGGTGCTTCCTTAAAAAGTTAGAAATTGAAATACCATTGGATACAGCAATCCCACTACTAGGACTATATCCCAAAAAGACAGATCAGGGACACAAAGAGATATAAAAGTGGATGTCAGAAGACACTCTGAACCTTGTCCTTGAGCAGAGAATAGCTAAAGCAAATGGAAGAAATGAAAAGGTAAAAGGGCTGAACAGAACATTTCAAAGAGCAGCTCAAGCAGACAAAACCAATTACTAGAATGAAATGTGCAAAGACCTGGAGTCTGAAAACCAAAAGTGAAGAACACGCTAGGCATTTCTCAAACTGAAAGCACTGAAGAAAAAATTTAAGCCTCGAGTTGCAATATTGACAGATTCTATGGGCAAAATAGTGAATGATGCAGGAAACATCAAGAGAAGATGGCAGGAATACACAGAGTCACTGTACCAAAAAGAACTGATCGATCTTCATCCATTTCAG
>NW_006921643.1:12839125-12845920 GCF_000298275.1 Orycteropus afer afer | reverse complement strand
GACCATTCCCTGGAGAAGGATGTCATGCTTGGTGGGGTGGAGGGTCGACAAAAGAGAGGGAGGCCTTCAACGAGATGGATTGACACAGTGGCTGCGATGATGAGCTCAAGTATAGCTGGGATTGTGTGGCTGGCCAGGATCGGGCAGTGTTTCATTCTGCTGTGCATGGGGTCACTTTGAGTCGGAAACGACTCGACGGCACTTAACAACAACACAACAACATGTCTATCACAGCAATATTCACAATAGTAAAGAGGTAGAAACAACCTAAGTGCCCATCAACAGATGAATGGATAACCAAACCATGCTACATACACAAAATGGAATACTGTTGTTGTTGTTAGGTGCCATTGAGTCAGATCCAACTCATGGCAACCCTGTGTACAACAGAACAATAGACTATGTGATCCTGTACCATCTTCACAATCCCGGCTATGCTTGAGGCCATTGTTGCAGCTACAGCTACTATGTCAATCTATCTCGTTGAAGGTCTTCCTCTTTTTTTGCTGACCCTGTACTTACCAAACATGACATCTTCAGAGACTAGTTACTTCTGATAACATAATCAAAGTAGTTGAGATGAAGTCTAGCCATTCCTGTTTCTAAGAAGCATTCCAGCTCTACTTCTTCCAGCATTCTGGCAGTCCAAAGTATTTTCGGTATTCTCTGCTAACACCACAATACAAAGGGATCAACTCTTCTTCAGTCTTCCTTATTCATTGCCCAGCTTTCACATGTATATGAGGCAATTGAAAATACACCTTAGTTTTCAAAATGACATCTTTGCTTCTTAACAATTTAAGTCTTTCACAGCAGATTTGCCCAAATTTCATCTCATTTCTTGACTGCTGCTTCCATGGGTGTTGATTTTGGACCCAAGTGTAATGAAATTTCTGACAATTTTAATCGTTTCTCCATTTTTCGTGATGTTGTTTATTGGTCTAGTTGTGAGGATTTTTGTTTTCTTTATGTTGAGGTGTAATCCATACCAAAGGCTGTAGTCTTTGATCTTCATCATCAAGGGCTTTAATCATCTTTACTTTTAGCAAGTAAAGTTATGCCATCTACATATCGTAGGTTGTTAGTGAGTCTTCCTCCACTCCTGATGCTGCGTTCTTCACATAGTCTAGCTTCCCAGATTATTTGCTCTCAGATTAAATAAGTATGGTGAAAGAATACAACCCTGACACACACCCATCCTAATTTTAAACCATGCTGTATCTTATTCTGTTTGAATGACAACATCTTGGAATGGAATACTATGCAACATTAAATAATAACAAAGAATCAGTGAATTATCCTATAACATGGATGAACTTGGAGGACTTTAGGCTTTGTGGAAAAAGTCAACCACAGAAGTACAAATACTGTATGAGATCTGTTATTGTAAAATGTCAAGGAAATGTTTACACAGGAAATAATTTTTTTCCCTTTTTCTTGGGGGAAGGGGGATGTTACCAGAGTTGGGAGGAGAGTGGTAGGGAGGGAAACTAAATGGATAGTTGAGATAAGTGTTGAGATCGGTGAAGGGAAAAGCAATATAACTAAAGCCTGTGACTAGTACAATATCAGTAAGGTAAAGGAAGACAAAAAGACCTACATGAGAGGTATAGATAGTAAAGATAAATACTATTGCATACATAATACTGCATTATTGGTAATAGCAAACACTAATCTGTGGGTGGATACATAGGTAGACAGGGAAGAAAATCAGATATGGATAGACAAATGGGAATATACTCACAACTATACTTAGATTAGCTCTGGTGGTGTAGTGCTTAAGGCATTTGACTGCTAACCAGAAGACTGGCAGTTCAAACACACCAGCCACTTCTCAGAAGGAAGATTGGGCAATCAGTAGAGATACTGCCTCAGAAACCCAAGGAGGGGTCACTATGAGTCACAGTCGACTCGACAGCAGTGAGTTTTGTTTTGTTTTGATTTGTTGCAATACATAAGTTTGGCAGATGATATTCCTACATATGTATTTGTATGTGCTATAAAAATGTCTACATGCAGTATAAAGTTAACAGGAGATACCTTCTTAGCCATAACTAAGCACCTTTAGGGAGTGAGTCACTGGGTCTATGGGCTGGCAACCAAGGTCTCAGAAGACATCAAGCTCAATTGTCACAACATAGTACACAAAAATATTGTCCTACATCTTACTTCAGTGAGTAGGGACTGGGTTCTTAAAAGCTTGGGGGTAGCCATCTAAGATGCAACTATTAGTATCTTCTCATCCAGAGCAAAGAAAAGTGAAGACAGTTAAAGACTTTTTGACATAGTTACTCCAAAGGACTAATGGATCATGAGAACTTCAGCCTATATGACCCGAGACCAGAAGAACAAGATGGCACAAAACTACCAATGTCAACCACTCAGAAAGGGATCAAAATTAGAGATTCTGGATAGAGTGACAGGAAAAATGTAGAACAAATTATAAAAATATTTTTAAAAAGCCCAGGTTTACTAGTTGTATAGAGACTAGTAAAACCCCTGAGACTATGGCCCCACATGACACTACAGGCCTGGAATTGAACTCACTCTCATGGATTAACTCTCATCCAAACAATAGGCAGGCCTATTAGCCAAACAACTACACCAGGAAAATACACTCCTTAGAAAAATCAATTGTGGGAGATCAGAAAGACATATTTGCATAGTGAGAAAAGCAGGGAAGCAGGAATGCATAGGCAAGAAGGACACAAAGAAAGGGTAAACACAGGAGGAAGTGGGAAGAGAGCTGTTACACTGCAGGGAATCAGTGTTACCAAAAAAAAAAAAAAAAAAAGTGTATGAACTGTTTGTTGAATGTAAAATGAATCTGTTTTGTAAAATTTCACCCAAATCACAACAAAAAGTTAAAAAAAAAAAATAGAAAAATGGCTTCAGACTTTTTCCTCAGTCTTCTTGCAAAACCATACCCAGAAAATACAATTCTTCTTTTACTGTGTTCTATTACAAGCACATAGAAGTCATTTGCCCAACACTCACATGCCTGCTGCTTTCCAAAACCCAACACCAAGATCGAGAATACAAAGACTTGGCCTTCAAAGGAAACCAGCAGAGATGCCAAAATAGACTCAAAATTTAAAAAAAAGAAAGAAAAAACTGTCACAGAGTCAATTCCAACTCACAGCAACTCTATAGGACAGAGTAGAATTGCCTCATAGGATTTCCGAGGCTGTAAATGTTTAGGTAGGCAGAGTGCCTCATCTTTCTCCCACAGAGAAACTGGTGGGTTCAAACTGCTGATCTTTTGACTTACTCAGGTACGTATCACTTTGTTCAAGATATAAAAACAAACAAAAAATTTGCCACTGAGTCATGGTATGGCGACCCCATGGGTTTCAGAGTTGAATATACTCCTTAAGATTTTCAGTGGCTGTGATCTTTTGGAAGTAGATCAGCAAGCATTTCCTCTGAGGAACCTCTGGATGAATTTGAACTACCAGCCTCTCAATTAGTACCCAAGCACTCAATAATCTGTGCCACCCAAGGACTCCTGTTCAAGATCTACTTGCCTTAAAACAATGAAAGGACTAAGTAAAGAATTCTTCATATATTAAAAAAAAAAAAAAAAAAATAGGAATATAATGTGTCTGACAAAAATGGACCTGGATTTTTCTACCAAGGCTCTAGTTTCATTGACTGGAATAACCTTCAAAGGCATAATTATTAGTATTGTTCCTGAAGTACAGGACATTAGCTGACTCATTTCTGCAATTAAGTATCTATCTAAGCACTTTCTTTCAGATGATAAATGAAAAGTAAAGTGATAAAATTAATGGTGGATATAACTAATTCTTCCTACAAATCTAGCAGGCAGCTGGGACAGTAGGTAGGTGACAAAAGAACAATGATGTTCAAGTGGACTGTCCCTTTATATTTGCAATATTAAAACAGAGCATAAAGTTCTGAAAACAAGAAGGAATTCAAATCTGTGTGGACACAAACACCTGTAAGCAGAAGGAAAGTAAAACTCCCATGAAAAAAGAAAATTGAGTGTGTTTAAGATCAATGAGATGTTTTCCTTCCCTGAAGTTTTGTCAAAATACTTTTATTTAGGTCATAAGGTTTTATTCCAATAGAGCCAGGCTGCCAGAAAGCCAAGGAAGATCCTTGAGATGAGTGGCAAAATGGTCTTGCTCCCAGACTTTTTAGGAAAGGGATGATAGATGATGAAGGTTATTGCCAAAGTGCTAGTGATCCATTGTCTAGGAAACATCTAATAGTTCAGTGTGACAGGGACAAAAATAATTATGTGTGTGTGTGTGTGTGTGTGTATGTACATTTTATTTTATTATTTTTTTTCAAAACATTCATTCTATTTAATTTCTGCCTCTTAGGAGAAATCTATGTTAGCCTGATCCATTCCTTCATTACAGTCTTCATTGTGCTGATCAAGGTATTGGGTGAAAGGAGAACTGAAAGAAGCCCAGACAGACTGAATTGATCATATTAATAAAGAGCTGCATCCATAAGGACAGAAGGGACTTAGTGGGCTGGAGTTGGGGAGAAGTTTAAATGCAAAGGTGAGAAATTGTGATGAGGTGAGCACTTTCAAGAGGTGAAGGTGAATGAGTAAACAAGAATTTCTAAATATTTTTTAATCGCATACTAAACAATTTCCCTCTATCTTTTTGAGAGACTTCAGTAAAGAATATATATACACAGAGATATTTGGATGTTGGATTGATGTTGCAGCTATGCCACAATAATAAAAACACAGGAGAAAAATCTACCAAAGACCTTCGTCCCAGAAATTATCTTGGGACTGGGTGCATTTGTTGTTGTTGTTGTTGTTGTTAGATGCAGGTGAGTCATCTCTGATTCATAGAAACCCTATGCACAGAAGAATAAAATACTGTCCAGTCCTGTGCTGGCCTCATGATCCTTGCTATACCTGAACCTATCATTACAGCTACTGTGTCAATCCATCTCATTGAGTGTCTTCTCCTTTTTTGTTGAACCTCCTCATTACCAAGCTTGATATCCTTCTCCAGGGAATGGTCTCTTCTGACAACATGACCAGAGTAGCTGAGACAAAGTCTGGCCATTCTCACTTCCAAGGAGCATTCTGGCTGCACTTCCTCCAGGAAAGATTTGTTAGTCCTTTTAGCAGTCCATGGTACTCAGCATTCTTCTCCAACACCACAACTCAAAAACATCAACTCTTCTTCAGTCTTCCTTATTCATTGTCCAGCTCTCACATGCATAAGAGGTGATTAAAAATACCATGGTTTGGGCGCACCTTAGTCTTCAAGGAGATATCTCTGCTCTTCATCACTTAAAAGAGGTCTTTTGAAGCAGATTTGCCCAATGCAATACCTTGACTGCTGCTTCCATTGGTGTTGATTGTAGATCCAAGTAATATGAAGTCTTTGACAACTTCAATCTTTTCTCCATCTATCATGAAGATATTTGTTGGACCAGTTGTGAGAATTTTTTTCTTTAAATTGAGGTGTAATTCTTACTGCAAACTGTACTCATTGATTTTCATCAGTAAGTGCTTCAAGTAAGTCATCTTCACTTCCAGCAAGCAAAGATGTGTCATATGCATATCACAGATTGTTGAGTCTTCCTCCAATCCCAATGCCACATTCTTCTTCATATAATCCACCTTCTTGGATTATTTGCTCAGCATATAAATTGAATAAGTATGGTGAAAGGACACAACCCTTACACACTCTCTTCTTGATTTTAAACCATGAAATATCGGAGTTCCGGCAAGATGGTGGACTAGGCAGAAGGACTGCACAGACGCTCTTCAACAAAGAAAAGGGAAACCAATTAACACAGAAACAGAAGATAATCTTGGACCTCTGAGCCTTGAAGGGAAGGATACAAAAGTGGACTAAACCCCAACTAGCAGAAAAATTTGCATGAAAATACCAAAAATGGAGACACATGGAGCTGCAGTCCGGCAGCGGCCTGAGCAACCCTGATGGCACAGAGGACAAGGCTTGGAGATTCCTGAGTGGTGGTAAGACCTAAGAATTAACCCAAAAATCAACCTGCTAACCAGGAACTGCATGGAAGACTGTACACGATGGCTGCGGAACAAATGGAGAAGGTGAAGAGAAAGGTGGGCTGAGCTGTGGACTTTTGCCGATCTGGAGAGTGCCACCATTTTGTAGGTTTAAAAAGCGGCTTGACTATTTTGGATATTTAAAGAGATAGTGCTCTTGCAGATTTCTGTGGTGGTAAGACTTAAGAATTAACCTAAAAATCACCCTGCTAGCCAGGGACTGCATGGAAGACCATGCATGGTGGCTGGGGAACAAATGGAGAAGGTAAAGAGAAAGATGGGCTAAGCTGTGGACTTTTGCTGATCTGGAGGGTGCCGCCATTTTGTAGGTTTAAAAAGTGGCCTGACTTTTTTGGATATTTAAAGAGACAATGCTCTTGCAGATTCTTGTGCTGGTAGGACTTAAGAAGTAACCTAAAAATCACCCTGCTAGCCAGGGACTGCATGGAGGAGTGTGCATGGTGGCTGGGGAAAAAAATGGAGAAGGTGAAGAGAAAGGTGGGCTGAGCTATGGACTTCTGCCGATCTGGAGGCCGCCGCCATTTTGAAGGTTTAAAAAGTGGCTTGACTATTTTAGATATTCAAAGAGACAGCACTCTCGCAGATTTCTGAGGCTTAAGAACACATTCTGCTTTCCAGCAACCCCAAGGACATTTGCGGCCTGCAAGACTGAAAAGGTACGACATTCTTCTTGTTACTACACCCTACACCCGCTTGGTGAACAGAGGTGTGGCCATCCCCACTCCCACCTACCTTCTGGG
>NW_006921643.1:12809198-12818095 GCF_000298275.1 Orycteropus afer afer | reverse complement strand
CCAATCTCCCTTCCAAGGAGTGGCTGGTTAGTTTGAACTGCCAACCTTCTGGTTAGCAGTCAGATGTCTTAGGCACTATGCAAGGCAATTCATTTAGTATTCTTGCTTAGGCACAAAATTTGGGAAAAGATAATGTAGGGAAGGAGGACACCCATAGAAAAATGGAAAATATTCTTTTAGCCTGTTTTTCTTGACCTTGATTTCCCAAAACATATGCTTCTAAAGCCTGATTCTTTTCCATTTCTAGGTAGTTTTGTTTTGTTTCTTCTGCCAAGCAAGCTAAATACTCCAGAGAATGATGAATTCTCAAGTTGGTTAGTTACAGCAGTTTGCAAGTCAGGTACATAGAATACAACAAAACTCTCCAAAGAATTGTTGAATTTTCTGGAGGATTTCTACAGCATAAGACATAAGGTTTTCTTATTTTTATTATAGCTATAGAACACTCTTATTTTTCTAATCCACTAGCCCCTTGGAGAATCTGAAAAGAAGGGGGAGACATTGCATGAAGAAGAATGTTTTGATTGGCAAATAACTCTGTTTGAATGGGAACTGCTGACATGCCTACCTGTGATGAGAAATTATTTTTTACACAATCCCTCTACTCCAGTAATTTAAATAAATTTGTGCATTTATTTACTCAGTTAATAAATATTTGCTGAGAATTAACACAAACACTATTGGTTGCTCTTCAGATATCCTGAGATCCCCTTAACCATTTTTACCTACTTTGGTGTGTTTTTGCTTCCAGTGGCCTGTACCTCCAACTGTTCTTTGGAGAGTTCTTGGGCTGCTGGAAGTACTTTGCACATGACAGCAGAGAGCAGAAGGCCTGAAGTGCCTGGGGGTTTAAATCCCTGTATTAGTTTTCTATTGACGCCATAAGAAAAACCCAAAATTAAGTAGCATAAAAAACACAAATCTATTATCATAAAGTAGTTATTGTTGTTAGCTGGTACTGAGTCAGTGGCCAACATATGGCACAATTAAACAAAATGCTGTCTGGTCCTGTGCAATTCCCATGGGATGTTATGGATTTGTCTGTTGTGATCTATAAGATTTTCAGTGGCTGATTTTCTGGAAGTAGATGACCAGGTTTTTTTCACTGCTCTTTATTAGTCAGAAGCTCTGCTGAAACATGTTCAGCATCACAGCAACACTCAAGCCTCCACTGATAGACGGGTGGTGTTATGCAGTGAACTGCCCAGGAATCAAACCTGGGTCCACCAGATGGAAGGCAGGAATTCTACCACTGAATCACCACTGCCCACCCTGAATGTTTCCATGCTGCATTTCCTCTGGAGTCTTTAGGGGGAGAAAGCATTTCCATGTCTTTTCCATCTTCTGGAGGCCTTCCACATTGCTTGGCTTGCACCCCCCTTCATCTATCTTCAAACTCAGCATTTTCATATCTCTCTAACACTTCTTCTGGTGTCACCTCACCCTCTGACCTCAGCTGAGAAAGGTTCTCTGCATTTAAGAACTCTTGTGACCAGAATAGGCCCATTGGAAAATTCAAAATAACTTCTTCTTATAAAAGCCTTAATTATATCTGCAAAATCACTTTTTCATGTAAAGCAACATATTCAGATTCCAGGGATGGGCATGGACATATTCATGGGCCATTATTCTGCCTACTACAGTCCCCCATGGTGGGGACTACTCTGAAGGATAGTTTACTCTGCAGAGTGTCCTGCAGGTTCAGGTGCCCTCCATTAGAGTTGACCTGAAACTCACCTTTGCCTGGGTTCTTCCTCTTTCTTGTCCTGCTTCCCTGATAATTTATCAGTTTCTTATGGGAAAATGTCCTTAGTTATTTGCACACAAATTTTTATTTTGCTGTTTGCATCTAAGGAATCATACCTAGAACAAAAATCTTCCATGTGCCAGGAATTATGGTAGGCACTGAAGTAAACTATCACTGGCTAGTTAGGAAGCTTATATATGAACAATAAGAAGAAAAATATCTATCACTTATTGAGGCCTTACTATATGTTTGGCATTTTGCTTAGCTCTTCACTTGTTAGTCTTAGTCAGTTCTCATAAATAAATATGATGATGTTGTTGGGGGCTGTTGAGTCATTTCTGACTCATAATAATCCCATGTGACAGAGTAGAATAGCCTCATATGATTTCCTGGGTTGTAATATTTATGGCAGCAGATCTCCATGCCTTTCACCTGTGGAGCACCTGAGTGGGTTCAAACCACCAACTTTTCAATTAACAGCCAAGCATTTAACCACTGGTGTCACCAAAACTCCTTGATACACAGTTTTGGTTCTCTAGTGCTGCTATAACAGAAATACCACAAGTAGAGGGTTTTCTCAAACAGGATTTTGTTCTCTTACAGTTTAGGAAGCTAGAAGTCTGAATTCAGAGTGCTAGTTGTAGGGTCCAAGTGACCTTGGGCCTCAGCTCAGCCTCTTATCCCAGGCCCACTGGAATAAACTAGAGGCTTCTTCTGACTCATGTAGCTGCTGGGTGCTGAGGCTGATGAACCCAAAGCAACAGGTAAAATGGCACAATGTCACGATCAGCAACCAGCACAACAGACCACTTGTTCAAGTCCAGGGCAACCCCAAGGTCAACAGGCAACATGGCAGGCCACCAGTTCAAGTCCAGGAACTGGAAAAGAAGACTAAGCTAAACACAGGATCCAAAAATGTGCCAAAAGCTAGAGACTTTCCTCAAAGTTTCTCTATATACACTGGAAGCAAGCCACACCCCCAAAGGCAACTACTTAGCTGCTCGCATGGAGGTGACTACAATCTCATCAATGGGAAAAATCACATACAGCTATCAAACAATCAAAACCACTGCTCAGACAAGTTAACACAATCTTAACTACCACCAAACCAAACTAAACTCACGGCCATAAAGTGGATTCCAACTAATACAACCCCTAATGGGTTTCTGAGGCTGTAAATCTTTACAGAAGTAGATTGCCTTATCCACTATACCACCAGAGCTCCTTTTAACTTCCACAGGTGCTCATTATTCTCCATTTATATGGAAGCTCCATCAAGTCAAAGATCATATCTATCCCCAGTTTGCACAGTTCTTCTCATATAATAAATGCTGAATAAATGTCAATAAATAAGAAAATAAACATTACAGATAAAGGAACTGAGGTCTGGAGAAGTTAAGTTAGCAGATTCCTGTAGTAAACAGTGAAGAAGTCACTTTGCTATCTGAACCCACTTGTTCAATTAAAAAACAAAACAAAACAAAACAAAACCATAAAGCTGAAAACTACGTGGAATGAATGAGAAAAAGTTCACGTTTCTCCCCAAACCCTTACCCTGAATACAGCTAATGGCCCCGAAACTCTCTTGTTAGTAACAACCATATTGATGAGAAATTCTATGAATTGTTGACTGGCTTGGAAAAATGTGAGTCAGATAATATGATAATGTAATAAGTACAGAAAACTGTCCCACATAAAAAAAGAATATGTACATACATAACCAGAGAGCTGTTGTTGTTAATTAACATGGTATCAATTCTGACTTATGGCAACCCTACATGTGCAGAGTAGAACTGCCCTCCACGGGGTTTTCAGGACCATGGCGTTTCAGAAACAGATCACGAGGTCTTCCTTCCAAAGCATCTCTGGGTAGGCTTCACACACAAGCTTTTAGGCAGTAGTCTAGCACTTAACTATATGCACCACTCAAGAACTCTTCACAAACAATTAGAAATCTGGAAATGTGAGTGCCTTTAAACACTTTTATGCCTCTTAGAAAAGATACACCTTAAATGTCTAGGTAAGAATCAAGTTGCACTGAATTATAGATTTGTCAGCATATCTTTGGAGGATATCAAAGGTATAGTCAATAACTATTTAAAAAATCATGATGATCTGTTTTGAATTATTCAGTCATTATTTTCACATTAGTATCAGTAAAAGCAAAATAAAATAAGATATGACTTGTTGGTATTCATTTGAAAAAAACAGTTTAATTTAAAGAGAAGCAGGAATTATAATCTAGTTAAGTTACTAGATAATCTTCAAAAAAACACTCAACAATATATGCAAAATGTAATTACCTTCTTGTTTAATTACATAAAACCTGACTAATGAAATGAAATGGGTATTTCATTTTATTAAACTATGCATTTGTTGTTACTTTGTCATTGAAATTGGCATGATCCAAAGGGAATTGGCATTCCAGTTGGAAAGTCTCTATAGATGGGATCAAACTGTAGTCAAAATTATAAATTACTTCAAAATAAAGTTTCAGCAATGCATGGGATCAGAGACAGTAACAACTTATAGAAAATAAAGCCACAGGGCATCTCTGTAAGAGCAAACCTTTATAAGCAAGAATTAAATTCCTGGAAAAACTACAAAAAGAATGAGCATAGACAATTAAATGATTGAGGAAAATGTTAAATAGCAAATATCTGAGTAGTTCCTTACCTAGTTCACAAAAGAAAAAAAAAAAAAAATAGGGAAGCAGATAACTGCAGAGGTTTGAAGGTTCCCATATCATCGTAAAAATTTTAAAAGCTTGGAAGAATTTGCTTAAGACTGTACAACCAGATAATATGGAAAAGAGGCATAAATTAGTTTTCCTAATAGAAATAGGAAAACTTGGAAGAGAAGAGAATACAATGGAAGGGAGAAAGAACATGTGTAATCAGCTGGAGAGAGATTACAATATTGTAAAAGCTGTAGGAGGGGTAGTGTGGTTCAGTGATAGAATTCTTGTTTTGCATGTGGGAGACCCAGGTTTGATTCCTGGCCAATGTATGCTACATGAAGTCTGTCAGTGGAGGCTTGTATGTTGCTATGCTGCTCAGGTTTCACTGGAACTTCTAGTCTATAAAATGGGGTAGGAAGAAAGTCCTGATCTACCTCTGAAAATTTACCAATAAAATCCCTATGGATCACAGTGGCCCAATCAGCAACTGATCAAGGGGATAGCAGAGGACTGGGCAGTGTTTCATTTTGTTGTTCATAGAGTTACCATCAGTCAAGGTCCAACACAATGGCAGGTTCAACAACAGAAGTTGTAGAAGAGTCCCAGTAAAGAGATAACCAAGTTCCTAGTGAGTAAAAATAAAGGGCACAGGACTTGGACACAGTCCCTGAGCCTCTGTACAAAATAAATAACTAAATAAAAACAAAAGAATTGTACATCTTGAGGCTGACAACCTGGGTCTTTGGTCTCTGCTGAACACAGCCCCTCTCTGGCAGCATAGCTCTCTCCTAAAGATGCACAATCCTGGAGACCAGCTCCCCCTTTGGAACCTGGCTCCACAGGCAGTAAATGCTGGACAGAGTCACTGCCTCTCCGAGAGATGGGAATTTGAGACCTCTCTATTGATCTTCCTCCCTAATTCCCAGCTTCTCTAGTCTGCTATTTCTGTTGATAAACTACTTTGTTCTTTCAATTTCAGCTCTTCTCTCTGTATTGATGATTTTCAAGTCCCAAGCTTAACATTGAAACAAACTTGGGTCTAATCCTCCAAGAGTTTGATGTTAGCTTAAACACAGTAGAATCAAAATCAAACTCCTTAAATTCTAACGGCCCTCACTTTAATTAGGAGCTCTGGTGGCATAGTGGATAAAGACTTTGGCTATTAACCAGGTCAGTGGTTCAAACCCACCAGTCACTACAAACAAGGAAGATGGGGTCATCTACTTTGGTAAAGACTTAGAGCCTCAGAAACCCAATGTGGGTTGCTTCTTCATTTCACACCTGAACTACAATATATTCCTAAGTGAGTTCTATCCTTCACCCTATTCTATCCACAACAACCAAACCATTTTGCTCAGTAGCCTCCTGAATTACCCGGACCTACAATCTTAAACTCATTACCATTGAAAGGATGCCTTCACTGTATCCTGAAATACCACTCTCCTAAACAGGGCTTGGGCAAACACTGCCAGCATCCCTCACAGCCCCTGCCCTAATTGAACTTACAGACCACTACAAATACTTCTATCAAATTTTTGTGTGTCTGTATGTATGCCAGGGAAGCTCTCATGGTGTAGTGCCTAAGGCATTTCACTGCTAATCTGAAGATTGGTGGTTCAAACACACCAGCCACTCTGTGAAAGGAAGACCAGGCAATTTACTTCCATAAAGATTTAGCACCTCAGAAACCCAAAGGGGGTCACTAAGAGTCAGAATCGACTCTATGGCAGTGAGTTGGTTTTTGGTTTTTATGTGTGCCAAGTATCTTTTGGGCAATCTAGAGAAAAGTCTATCAACCCCTTCTTGTAAACAGGTTTTTAAATGCAGAAATTAAAATACTAAGTATTACAAAGGAAATATTAGATTGAAATAGTACTCTCAAAGTAATTTTTCAGTTCTATAAAAAATATGAGGTCCCTCATTAATGCATTAAGTAGCAAAATTTAGTAGCATTCAAATAAGTACCTTAATTTCTAAGTGAGTTTATATTAATATTTCAAGAATCTGAAATAACTGTTCTGTTTTTGTAATTAGTAATATAATTCAATGTAGAAAGATTTTACAAAACAATATTGTTAGTATTCACATACTCTAAGAAACATTATATTTAGGAAATTTACAACTATATTTATCATATATTATTCTATGATTAAAAATGATCATAAACATTATTAAGGATTCTGTACAGTCTGGTAGGGGAGGATGTCCATGGGTGAGTGATGCCATGAGTTACTACACTGGGTGACACCAACAGGAGTGAATCACCAGGATTCTGGTAGCAGTCAAGGGCATGAACCAGTGGTTTCCATCAGTGGTTTTGAAACTTTAATGTTCATCAGAATCACCTGGAGGGCTAGGCTCCTCTGATTTAGTACATCTAGAGTGAAGCCTAAGAATTAGCATTTCTAACAAGCTCTCAGGTGATGCTGATGCTGCAGGGAACACACTTTGAAAGCCACTGATCTAGGCGAATGTGAGCATTTTCCTTCTCAGTCTCCTTTCCCCATTGGTAATAGCTCTTGACTTGACTTTGGGGAGCCATCCATACTCAACTCTCAGGCCATAAGGTTTGAATAATTCTCACCTACTCTCCAAACTTCAGGATTCTGGCCAAGGAACAGAATCTATACCTTGGCTAACGTGATTGATTAGTACAGCAAAGGGGGTGTCACTCAATAGATATCAATGAGAATCAGGCCTGGGACTTTGCTTTATTTTGTTTTTTTTTTTTACATTTTTCTTTCTTTATTTATTTTGCAGTGTTTCCTCCCTTCCCCTCCCACCTCTGGTAACCAACAAAGAAAATTTCCATCCATACACAAACCTTTCTTTGACTTTTTACAATAATGGACTAATAAAATATTTGTCCTTCTGTGACTGACTTATTTCACTCAGCATAATGTTCTCCAAGTTCATTCACATTATGCAGTGTTTTGCAGATTCTACATTATTCTTTAGGGTTGCATAATATTCCATTGTGTGTACATACTATAGTGTGGTTATCAATTCTTCTGTGCATGGATATTTAGGTTATTTCCATCTTTTTGCTATTGTAAATAGTGTTTCAATGAACATGGGTGTGCATACATCTGTTCTTGTCTTGGCTCTCACTTCTTTAAGATATATACTTAGTAATGGGATTGCTGGATCAAATGGTATTTCTAATTCCAACTTTTGAAAGAATCACCATACTGTTTTCCACAATGGTTATATCATTTTACATTCCCACCAGCAGTGTATGAGAGTCCCAATCCCTCCACATCTGCACCAGCATTTGTTATTTTCTGTCTTGTTGAACTTTGCTATTACTGCTGGGGCAAGATGCCTTCTCATTGTTGTTTTGATTTGCAACTCTCTAATGGCAAATGATTGTGAGCATTTCTTCATGTGTTTGTTGGCTGCCTGAACATCCTCTTTAGTGAAATGTCTATCCATGTCTTTGGCCCATTTTTGAATTGGTTGTTGGTCTTTTTGGTATTGAGGTGTTGGAGTTTTCTGTGAAATTTTAGAGATAAGTCCCTTGTCAGATGTGTCATAGCCAAATTTTTTTTTCCCCAGTTTGTAGGTTCTCCTTAGACTCTTTTGGAGAAGTCTTTTGAAGCACATCAAAATTTAATTTTTAGAAGATCCCATTTATCTAGTTTACTTTCTGCTGTTTTTGCATTTTGGGTTATGCTTGACAGTCTATTTATGCCATAAATTAGGGCCCCTAAATTTGCCACTATTTTTTCCTTGAGGAACGTTATAGTTTCAGATTTCACATTTAAGGCTTTTATCCATCTGGAGTTAATTTTCATGTATGGTGTGAGGTACAGATCTTGTTTCATTTTTCTGCAAATAGATATCCAGTTTTGCTAACATCATTTGTTAAACAATCTCTTCCCCATTTAATGGATTTCAGCACTTTGTCAGAGATCAGCTGACTATAGGTCAATGGATCTATTTCTGGGTTCTCAATTCTATTCCACTGCTCTATATGTCTGTTGTACTAATACCAGGCTGTTTTGACTACAATGGCTGTGTAGTAGATTTTGAGATCTGGGAGTGTGACACCTCCTACTTTATTCTTTTTCTTCAGTAGTGCTTTGCTTATCTGAGGGCTCTTTCCTTTCCATATAAAATTGGTGATTGGTTTGTCCATATCCTTAAAGAATGTTGGGATCTGGATAGGGATTGCATTGAATGTATTGATTTCTTTGGGAAGAATTAACATTTTCACAATGGTCAATCTTCCTGTCCATGAGCATGGTATATTCTTCCATTTATGTAGCCCTTTTATGGTTTCTTGAAGTAGCATTTTGTAGTTTTCTTTGTACAGATATTTTGTGTCCCTGGTAAGACTTATTCTCAAGTATTTTATTATTTATTTTTGTTGTTGTTAGCTAGTATCTAAGGCATTTGACTGCTAACCAGAAGGCTGGTGGTTCAAACCCACCAGCCACTCCTCAGAAGGAGTGAGCAATCTACTTC
>NW_006921643.1:12807015-12808786 GCF_000298275.1 Orycteropus afer afer | reverse complement strand
GAATGGTTTCAGTCTTTCTCCAATGAGAATACAACTAATTAGCAACCTGCGATATGTAGATTACATAACTTTGCTTACTGAAAGTGAGGATGACTTGAAGCACCTAC
This sequence comes from Orycteropus afer afer, assembly GCF_000298275.1. Taxonomy (NCBI): domain Eukaryota; kingdom Metazoa; phylum Chordata; class Mammalia; order Tubulidentata; family Orycteropodidae; genus Orycteropus; species Orycteropus afer. The sequence continues at coordinate 12,808,679 of NW_006921643.1, read as the reverse complement.
TGATGAAGATAAAAGACTCAGTCTGCAGTATGGATTGCATCCCACCAAAAAGAAAACAAAAATCCTTACAACTGGACCAAGAAGCAGCATCAAGATAAATAGAGAAATGATTGAAGTTGTCAAAGATTTCCTATTACTTGGTTCCACAATCAACACCAACGGAAGCTGCAGTGACAACATCAGACAACACTGCACTGGGAAAATCTACTGCAAAAGACCTCCTTAAAGTGCTGAAGAGCAAAGATGTCTCTTTGAAGACTAGGATGTCCCTGACCCAACCCATGGTATTTTCAGTTATCTCATATGCATGTGAGAGCTGGACAATGAATGGAGAAGACCAAAGAAGAGTTGATGCTATTGAGTTTTGAGTTGGCAAATACAGAAAAGTACCATGGACTGCCAAAAGAACTAACAAATCTCCCCTGAAAGAAGTGCAGCCAGAATGCTCCTTGAAAGCAAGAATGGCCAGACTTTATCTCATGTGCTTTGCTTGTACTGTCAGAAGAGACCATTCTCTGAAGAAGGATATCATGCTTTGTAAAGTGGAGGGTCAATGATAAAGGGGAAGACCTCAACAAGATGAACTGAGACAGTGCCTGCCGTGATCAGCTCAGGTATAGCAAAGATTGTGAGGCTGGCACAGGACCAGGCAGTGTTTTGTTTTGTTGTTTGTAGGGTTACAATGAGCCAGAGCTGACTTGACAGCACCTAACAACACAACAACAACCATAGAGAATTATATTGGTTTTGTGTATATGCCCTTTGTTATGTTGACAAATGTCCCTTCTAGCTCTATTTTCCTGACAGTTTTTATCAGGAATGGATGTTGGATTTAATCAAATGCCTTCCATGCATCAATTGATATGATCATGTGGTTCTTTTCCTTTATTTTATTTATGTGATGGATGATGTTGATTGTTTTTCTAATGTTGAACCATTCTTGTATACCTCGTATGAACCCCATGTGGTCATAATGTATTTTATATATATATATATATATATATATATAGTTGGAGTCTGTTGGCTAGGATTTTGTTGATAACTTTTGAATCTATATTCATGAGGGATGTTGGTCTATAGTTTTCTTTTTTAGTGATGTCTTTGCCTGGTTTGGTATCAAGGTAATGCTTTCTTCATAAAATCATTTTGGGAGGGTTCTATCCTTTTCTATGTTCTAGAACAGTTTGAGTAGCATTGGTGTCAGTTCTTCTCTGAACATCTGGTAAAATTCTCTAGTGAAACCATCCTGACCAGGATTTTTATTTCTTGGTAATTTTTTTTATGACCCGTTTAATTTCTTCTTTTATTATGGGTCTGTTCAAATTTTTCACCACAGTCTGTGTTAGTTTAAGTAAATAATGTGTTTTTAGAAATCTGTCCATTTCTTCTAGATTTTCAAATTTGTTGGAGTACAATTCTTAATAGTATCCTGATATTTCCTTTTTATTTCAATTGGTTCTGTTGTGATGTTGCTCAATTCATTTCTTATTCATATTATTTGTATTCTCTTTTTCTTTTCCTTTGTTAAATTAGCCAGTGGTTTGTCAATTTTATTAATCTTTTCAGAAAACCAACTTCTAGCTTGGTTGATTTTTTTCTATTGTCTTTCTATTTTCTGTTTCACTTATTTCTGCTCAAATCTTTACTACTTCTTTTCTTCTGTT
>NW_006921643.1:12801341-12806656 GCF_000298275.1 Orycteropus afer afer | reverse complement strand
AAATTTATTGAGGCTTGCTTTGTGGCCTAACATATGGTCTATTCTGGAGAATGTTCCATATGCACTGGAAAAGAATATATATTTTTCTGTTTTGGGTGAAGTGCTCTGTAGATGTCTATAAGGTCAAGTAGTTGGATTGTATTGTTTAGTTCTTCTGTGTCTTTGTTGAGTTTCTTTCTAGTTGTTCTATCTGTGATTGAAAGTGGTGTATTAAAGTCTTCTACTATGACTGTGGAGTCATCTATTTGTCTTTTCAGTTCTGTTATAGTCTGGTTTATGTGTTATGAGGCTCTTTCATTGGGTGCATAGATATTTATCATTGTTATGTTCTCTTGTTCAATTGATCCTTTAATCATTATGTAATGTCCTTCCTTGTCTTGTATGGTGGTTTTTGTCTTAAATTCAATTTTATCAGAAATTAATATTACCACTCCTGCTATTTTTTGGTTGCAATTTGCTTGATATATCTTTTCCCAACCTTTGATTTTTAGTCTATGTTTGTCTTTGTCTCTAAAGTGTGTCGCTTGTGGATAGCATATTGATGGGTTATGTTTTCTTATCTAATCTAGAACTCTCCATCTCTTGAGTGGTGCATTTAATGCATTTACATTCAGTGTAATTGTTGACAAATATGAATTTTTTTGCAGTCATTTTGGTATGTGTTTTTTTGTGGTGTTGAAATAACTGTTCTTATATTTATAATTTCTATTCTTAACAAGTCATAGCTGTTGCTAATATTATTGTGTTTTGTGGACTGCATTCTGAATTAAAATATATATTAAATTTTAAAAATTGGCTAATAAAAATAACGATTTTTTCCTTGTCCAAGTTCTCAATCCCTCTGAATTTTACACTCATATTTAAAAGTCCCTAGCAAACTTAACTGGAGCACCTGAAAATAGACAAAACTTTCCTAAGAAATTATGTATTTTTTTCAAGCATGCCATGACCAATGTAATTCAATTAAAATATGTAGTGTGCAATTACTTACCATCTATCAGATATGATATTTTAAGACATAAAGGCCGTTTTCAAAAGTCATACAGCCTACTGGAGATAATAGATATTTAAATAAATCACAGAAAATATGTTAAGTATCAGATTAGAGGTATGTGATGAAATTTATGAAAGCATAGAGGAAAGAACTATAAACTTTGTCTAGAAGAGCTGAGGGAGATACCACAGAGGAAAAAAAAAATGGTCTTAACAAGAGATATAGGATGTATAGTCATTTAGAGGACTAATATTGGTGAAGCAGGAGTTGAGGGTGCATGAAAAGTGACAAGAGATGAGGGTAAGACACCAGATTCTGCCAACCCAGAGGTCAAAGAATACTTGATTCCTTGTCTTTGCTCATTCTGCTGCCTCAGCTCATGATACCATTCCTCCTTCACTTTGGTGACTCATACAGTTATTTTCTATTTTGAGATGTAGCATCTCTCTTCTTTATAAAACTCTTCAGTGACCACCCCAGCCTCATATGATTACCTTCCCTTTTCTTTTCTTGTTCTGAATTATGTTAATGTCCTATCTTTTTATATCTTGTAATTTGAATTAAAGCATTGTAAACCAAGATGATTATAGACAAAATAATAAAACCCTTTGAAAATTTATGTGGCTCTATCTGAAGAGAAAGATAATTCCTTAGCATGCATCAGAGTTCAAGGAACTGCATTCAGTGACACAAACACACCAAGGACATTTTCCAGGGACCTTAGTAGAATTTACTAAAAATAAAACTACCCAATTTTTTTTTTTTTTGTGATTTGGGTGAAAATTTACAGAGTAAATTCACTTTCCATACAGCAGCTCACAAACACTTTGTCTCATGACGTTGCCTACAATTTACCACAATATAGTAGCTCTCTTCTCACTTCCTCCCCATAGTTACGTCTTCCCTATGTCCTTCCCTCCATGTACTTCTGCCCCCAGAGTTGTCTCCCTGTTCATGCACAGCCCTTCTATTCCCTCATGATTGATCTCTCCAAGGAGTGTATCTACCTAATGTAAATGTTCACCTCACATACCTGTCTTTTGTTTGGCTGGAAGCCACAGGAGTGAGTTCAGTTCCAGATATGAAGGGCAGCTAGGAACCACAGTCTACCAATTCTTGACAGGCATTAGAAGAAGGAAAAAAAAAAAAAAAAAGGACTATTCTGGAAGCAAATGTCTTGGCAAAGTTACATTGCCAAGCAATAAAAATTTGACATCTGGCTATAAGGCAGATCATTGACAGATGCTCAGGAAGAAAAATCTTACTGATACAAAAGATCAAGAGATCTTTGAAACAGAAGTCATTATGGAAAATACATCTCCTTAGACATTTACTATTCTAATAATTTTAGAGGAATTCAAGCACACTGACTCAATCATAAACATCTTTAAGATAAAAACACTGAAGAATAGCTATGATTGCAATAGGAAAATTTCAGAACAGAAATTAATAATATTCTTAATGCATATATTTTTATTTTATTCAGCCAGTTCAGTTCATACATAACATTTTCCCAAAAGAATTATATATGGCATAGGTGTTGATTATATTTAGTTTCTATACTTAATGAGAAAGAGCTCTGGTGATGAAGTGCTTAAAGCATTCAGCTGTGAACCAGAAAGTTGCAGTCACCATCCACTCCATAAGACAAAGATGAGTCCATCTGCTTCCATAAAAATTTACACCCTTGGCAACCCTATGGAGCAATTCTACTCTGCCCAATAGGGTCACTATGAGTTGTAATTAACTCAGTGGCAGTGGGTTTGGGTTTGATTTATATTTAATAAATGTTTATTAAAACTTGCCATTTGGATTTTTTTTTTTTTTCATTTTATTTATTTTGGAAGTCCCTCTTAATGTTATGGTTGGAAATGCATTTCCAGAATCAAATTTTTTAATTTAGAATATTTTGCCTACTCAAAGTAGGATTCAGGCTAAAGATAATTTGTAGCCATAACATGATAAGCAATTTAGTCTTTAAAAAGAGGTACCTTTATCTTTCCTGATTCTCACAGAAGTAAATAGGACATGTATTATTATTCTGTATTTACAGCTGAAGAGACTAAGGCTCAGGGAGCCTAAGTGATTTTTTTTTTCCCCTCTACTAAGATCCTTTGTTCAAGAACATAATGTAGAGAAAAAATCAAGGTGATAGAATTAGTAGAGAGAACATATGTGGCAGTGTCTTGGACAACAGGTAGCCCTTTATTACAAGATGGTTGTTTCCTCGACAAAGGAATTTGACTGGAGACAAATGATAAGCAATCTTTACAGAAAGTTGAAAAATATGAATGAAAGGGGATGTCACTGCTTCAAACATCAAGTCTTGTATCATTAGAACAGAGGGATTTAACCTCATTCCCAATATTTGCTTTCAGGGAATGTAGTAATATCCAACATCTCAGGGCAAAATGCAGCAGGCTGTGGGTTCTGGGTTCCCTGTAGGAAGCTAGAAAAAGTGATGAGCCATAAATAAAAATTATTTTCATCTTCCATAACACCCTGAATTATTATCATTGTTAATAGTTTAAAAATCCCTGCCATGATAACACAAAGAAAGAAAAGAAAGGCAGCAATGAAACACCTTTCTAAGGATTTGATTTTTTAACATCATGCATAACTAGTAGGTGTTCTAAAGATGCTCTCTAAAGACACAATATGATTTACTGAAGAACTAGTGGAGAAATTAATTATTTGATTTATTGGCTACTTTAAAGATATCCCTCTTCTCCTCACCTAGATTCAAGGATAGGTATTGAATATGCTCAAATCAGAAGCTCATGACATATCCAAAAGCAGGCAGAGTGTACCAACTATCCATCTAGAGACACAGTCAGAGATGCTACTGCTGAGGGCACTGCTGCTGACAGGGTCATCATAGCCAGAATTTGCACCATGCTCATCAAGCAATGCTTTCATATGTAGTCCAAGGCTATATGACAGCAAGCTGGTGAGCCCCATGTTCATTATTGCTACTATTCTCATCCTCATTCACAAATTTGTAAACTGGGTTCACAAATTTAAGTAACCTGTCCAATGTCTTACAACTAGAAATTGTGAAAATCAATATTTAAACCATTCTTTTCTAACTTCAAGGCCAGTATTGTTTTTCTAGAATGGTGTTTGTAAAAGTCTAACCTAAGAAAAACTCGCCAATGGATCACCTTGAAAATGTAAATCCTGAAACAACATCCAGACCTACTAAACCAGAATCTATAGGGTTAGGGGTTGCTTATCTGCATCTCTCATAAACCCTTGGGGTTATTCTTACGCATATTAAGTTTTGAGAACCACTGTTCTAGATCATCACATGGTAACTTACATTTTGCAAATCATTTGAAGAGTTTTGTTTTAGTAGTATCAGACTTAAACTGTACCCTTTATAGTTGATATAGTGCTTAAAAGCATAGAATATGAACATTAGACTGGAATCCTGGCTCTGTCACTTACAAGTTTACTTAATCTCTCTGTTGCCTTAATTTTCTCATTGGTAATATAGAGTTGTTGTCAGGTATAGTGGCTGCTAGAATGCGCCTGCAAACTTTCAACTATAGGGAGCACAACTGACCAAAGGCCCTGGGAACTGTGCTTTGAAATCCACAGCAGTGTGGGCACTAAGGCTCTGTCTCACACAGACTGCTTCTCATCAGCAACAGAGCATAACACAGACACCAAGGCAGGCCCATTTCAGGAAGACATGAATGTCTTAGAAAAGCCAATTTTGACTCAAGGACTCTCTGACAGCCTTGCCAACGTTTCCTCAGACTGATGGAAATGTATGATGCTTTCACCCAACCTTCCATCCTTCTCTCTTTCATTCAAGGTGAAACCTGCCTCCCAAGTTCTCTGCGTTCCTTCTCCATTTTCTCTCATAGACATTTCCCCTAACACAATTCTTGCAGGCATCTGCTTCTTGTTTTGGCATCTGCTGCTGTGAAGAGTTTGACTAAGACATAAGGATTGAGTAAGGTAAACCATAAAATATATTTAGTGCCATACATGGTACGTAATAAGTACTCAAAAATATTTAATATATTATTATCATTGTTATTATTTCTACTACTATTAATTCCACAATTATCACAGGAGTCTGAGTTTTCCTCACCAACCATGCTTCTAAATAACTCACTGTGATGCCATTAATCAAATTCTAGGTACCTCAATCTATATAGAGGACCTCTGGTGACACAGTTCCTAAGTTGACTGCTAACTAGAAGGCTGGCAGTTCAAACCCACGAGCCACTTCGTGTAAGGAAGACCGTACAATCTATTTCTGTAAAGATTTATCACTTCAGAAACCCAATGGGGGTCACTAAGAGTC
>NW_006921643.1:12786414-12787520 GCF_000298275.1 Orycteropus afer afer | reverse complement strand
TATGGAAAGTGAATTTGCTCTGTAAATCTTCACCCAAATCACAATAAAAAAGAAAAAAATGGTATGAAATTAAAAAAAAAAAAATGTATTACAGCTACCTCAATGACATGTACTACAAAGACTCAGGCCAGTAACTAAATCACAAAAAATTTTATGCACAAAAGCATTTTTCAGGACTCATGGTGGCACAGTGGTTAAGCACTTAGCTGCTAACCAACAGGTAGATGGTGTAAATCCACCAGCCTTTCTTAGGGAGAAATATGTAGCAGTTTGCTTTTGTAAGGATTACAGCCTTGGAAACTCTATGAGGCAGTTCTGCTCTGTCCTATAAAGTCACTATGAGTTGGAATCAACTTCAAGGTTTTGGTTTTAAGCATTGTTCTGTCTGGTATTCTGAATTTTGAAGAAGGGGGCAAAAACTTACAAATGTTTTTGAACCTTTCATAAAAGATTTGCTATCATGTGAGATCACCAGAACACAGAGTGCAAAACATCATCATTTGAAACCATATCCCTGAATTTGCAAAACAGACGGAAATTCAGAATGTAATTTCTGCATTAAAATAGAAATGTTCCACTCAAGACTCATTAGTTTTACATGTCCAGGGTAAAATGGCACATGAGAATGTGTGCAGCATAAAAGAGTTTTGGGTAGTGCCAGAAAATGTCTCTTAAACCTCAGTAACATGGTATATTTGTGCTGAAGTCAGAAAAATTAATGCTTGACACCGAACTTGGTACCAAAACAAAATACTCAAAATCATTGAGTTCTAAAATTCATATTTAGAGTATATGAATCTTACACTAAGCCCTTTGATCCTACATAACCCAGAGATGAGAAAAGAAGGGAAGCCACAGGAGGTATTAGCAGAGAAAATGGGGAAGATAGGAGAAAGGGTAGAAGGAGGCAAAATAAAGAAAGTTGTGAGTCTGCTTACTGTTCTGAAAGGGATCACAATAATAGATTACTGGAAAGAATACAACGGATATTATTTTATCAGTAATGGATAGAGTGGGGGAAAATGTGGAACAGAACTCAAAATCATAGGACCAGGATTGTTGTTGTTGTTGTTGTTGTTTGCCATCGAGTCGGCCCCGACTCATAG
>NW_006921643.1:12779081-12786064 GCF_000298275.1 Orycteropus afer afer | reverse complement strand
CCGAGGCAGTATCACTACGGAAGTAGGATTGCCCAACCTTCCTTCCGAGGAGTGGCTGGTGGGTTTGAACCGCCAGCCTTCTCGTGAGCAGGCAAGTGTCTTAGCCACTATGCTACCAGAGCTCCCATCAGGAGGGTATACACTCATTAAAACATTCAAGCACATAAGATCAAGAGGACAGCATTTGCCCAGGGATAGGACAAGGAAAGCAGGAGGGAATAGAAAAGAAGGATGAAGGGAAGGGGTGGGTGCAGGGAGGAAGTACAAAGAACATCATTACAGTGTGGGAATTGCCGTAAATATCACAAAACAGAATGCTTATGGATTGTTGAATGGAAAACCAATTTGCTCTGCAAACTTTCAGCCAAATCACAATAATAATAAAAATAATAACAAATTCACCCAATTAAAAAAGAAGATTGTGAGTAAAAGCATCATTCAGAGATGCTTTGAGACAGGAAGTAAAGAGTTTAAAATAGCTCCTCATTTTAATGTGGAATACAGCAACTAGTCCACATCTCATATCTTGAATACAATGTTAAAGTATTTGTTTCACTGTTGTCTTTCTATATCTTTTTGTTGCAAAAGTATTGAGCACTAATTTTAGGCTCTCAGATTTTTTCAGTTGCTAAATAGTCACCTTGGCACTTATAGCAGGCTAGGACACAATTCCTGGTCTCCTCCCTGATTCACTGGGAAAAAAAAAAAAAAGTACTTTTGTGATGCAGCTGCTGCAGGAGCAATCACAGATGACTCCTTGCTGAGAGCTTCTTCATACCATCCTACAAACACACTCCACTCTGATGGGTAGAGACTCAATCTTCTGTGAAATAATTTTGTCTTCAAGTTTCCCAGCTCCGTGCTTCTGTTGGCAGCTGAATAGCGGCGGTTTATATGAGGTGCTTCTGTGATGGTTTATGTCAGATGGTCACTTAGGGATGCCAGCTGTGACACTCAACTCTGAAACCTGAGTAAACTAGTCTGTGGTGAGGGCTATGGAGGAGGAAAGAGGGGCATTCATAACTTGAGAAATCTCCACCCACTTTTCCTGTCAAATTCCTTTCCCAAACCAACTCTCTGCTTTTTATTCTTACTGCTCTAGTGGCATAGTGCCTAAGGCATTTGACTGCTAACCAGAAGGCTGGTGGTTCAAACCCACCACCACTCCTTGGAAGGAAGGTTGGGCAATCTACTTCCGTAGTGATACCACCTCGGAAACCCAAGGAGGGGTCGCTATGAGTCAGATTCAACTTGACAGCAGTGGGTTGTGTTGTGTTGTGTTGTTTTTTCCCCCCTTAGCTATAAAGGCTTGATATAAAAGATATATTTGACCATTTAAAAGCAATCTTTTTATCTTGAAATATGTTTCTTATATATTTTTTATAAGTAACAAAATATAGCAGGTAGCAATTAGTGAAAAAAATAGAGACATGGTCTGTCTTTGTACAAGCCATTCAATACTACTGGAGAACGGCATTTACTTTGGTTTTCAATGCTAAAATCAGTGACTACAAAAACTCAGCATATTCACTTACTCCCCTGGATTTAAAAGAATTATTACTCTTACAATTTTAGAAAACCAGCCTTTGAGATTTGCTTCTCTAACAAAGCAGGCATCTAAGCCACACTGTGAGGCAGGCAGGAAAGATTTGTTTTCATAGCTTCCATCCTCCTTTCAACATACCCTGAATAGTGGATAACCCTCATTTCTGCCTAACCAACATCAATACCCTCTTCATATGCTTCCAGGACCTCAAATTTCCTTGGCAGTCTGCTCTTTCCTCACTCCTAGCCCATGCTATTGGAAAGAATGACTCCATATCCTGGTTCTAGACTCAAGCCTGGCCAATCAGAGTAATAGCCATTGGTTTAAGAATAGGAAGATAGTTCAATCCAGGTCAAGCAAAGTGAATCTTTAAATTTCAATTACAATTTGGGAAAAGATAAAATTTTTGCTCCAGTTTCTCTGATGGAAGATTATAAATCTGGAGTTAACAGTGATTCTGTCATACTATGGAAAGAATTTTCTAAGAATAAAACCAATAGAAAGCTAAACAAGCAATAAAATGGAGGAAGACAACTTCTGGCTAAATAATTTGAGTAATTTGATTCAGTCATTTTTGAAGTCTTAACTACTACATTTGAATTTTTAAATACATTTTCTTTTTAGCTTAAGCCAAATATTGTTGGATTTCTGTCATTAAAACAAAAATAATACTTAATGGCACAATCTAATAATTATTTTTAACCAGCATTCTTATTTGTCCTTCATTTGCTCAAAGACATATATTTTCATGGCCTACCAAGACAGGATATTAAAAGAAAAAAAATCTCTAGCATCCTTTTTCATTTTCATCAAGAAATAGTTCTCTGCTTTTGTTCTTGTCCATCTGGGTCATATTCTATTCTAGTGATCATCTATAAAACTGATTACATTGATGTTGTTAGTTGCTGTCAAGTCAGTCCTCAACTCATGGTGACCTCTTGGACTTTCTTCCTAGTCCATCTTAGGCTGGAAGCTCCACTGAAACCTGTTCAGCATCATACCAACATGGAAACCTCCACTAACAGATGAGTAATGGCTGTCCAGGAGGTGTATTTGCTGGGAATCAAATTCAGGTCTCTTGCACAAAAGGTTAAGAATCATACCACTGAACTACTAACCGATTATAACCAAGTCATAATTGCTAACAACAGTTGAGTGTCACACATAACTTACATGTTTTAAAAGTAGTATTTATAGGGGAAATTGAAGTATAATCATAGTACAGAGGAGAAGATATTTTTGACCAAGTCAACAGGGTAGGATGAAAAATCTTCTGAGTTGTCCATAGTATGGAATAAAAAGAAGATAACCCTGGTTTATGAGATTCTACTTTTGCTAAAATGGGGTAAGCACAATTCATACTATTGCTTGCACTGATTACAACCAAAAACACTGAACAGCATATATAAAACCACTATCTGATTACTTTGAGAAGTGCATAATACAACTGGAAGAATGACCAATATGGTGGTGACATTTTTATTTTTTTAATTTTTCTCCCATATCTCCCAGGCAGGACTCAAGATCAGCCTGAATTGCAAGATTATGCAGCAGGCACAATGAGAAAAAAAAACTGAGAGAAAGCTTTTCCTTTCTTTGTGACCTGATCTACATGATGGGGGGGATGTGGCTTTCTTTCTTTCTTTTTTTAATCTCCTGGATGGACCTCAGGCAAGCCCAGTCATGAAGATGCATTGCTGGGTGGAATATTAAGCTGACATATTTCTCACTGACCAGAGGAACTGAAAAAACAAGGCCCTGGTGGCATAGTGCCTCAGGCATTTGACTGCTAACCAGAACGCTGGTTGTTCAAACCCACCAGCCACTCTTCAGAAGGAACGTTGGGCAATTTACTTCCATAGTGATACTGCCACAGAAACCCAAGGAGGGATCGCTATGAGTCAGATCTGACTTGATGGCAGTGTGTTTGGCTTTTGGTTCTGCAATCTGAAGACTCTTTCCTCTTCCTCTCTTGTTGCTTTCTCCCCAAGACAGACACAGTCATGAGAAGAGTGGGACTAAAGTCCTGACATTTTGGACAGGAAAAGAATTTGAAAAAGGTTACTGGGAATCAGAGAGTGGGGGAAATCACAGAAAAGAAGGAGTAGGAGAAAGAGACTACCTAAATGTGTATATGAAATCCCAGGGTCACACCCATAATATATATGCACAAAAGTGACCAAAGGATGAATAGGAAGGGCTGATGGAATAGAACTACAGAACAGACCACCATGTAGGTTACAGAGTGGTCTCTGAGTGGCACACATATGGATGGGGTCACTGAATAGCACTACACAGGCTTTAAAAACTAAACTGACATTGGAATCACAGCCCACAGAAGATAGATAGGGATGTTTGGTTTAAAACTAGCCAGGCTGATTGTCTGTTAAAAATATATATATCAGCATTTGTCAGAGGATTTAAGAGGACCTAGAGGAGCTCTGATAGCATAGTGCCTAAGGCACTTGACTGCTAACCAGAAGGCTGGCGGTTCAAACCCACCAGCCACTGCTCGGAAGGAAGGTTGGGCAATCCTACTTCCGTAGTGATACTGCCTTGGAAACCCAAGGAGGGGTCGCTATGAGTCAGGGCCTACTCGACGGCAAAACAACAACAACAGGGTTACATAAGGAGCTTTGGTGGTGCAATGGTTAAGGTATTTGGCTGCTAACCAAAAGGTTGGTGGTTTGTATCCACCAGCTCCTCCCTGGAAGGAAGATGAGGCAGTCTGCTTTTATAAAGATTTACAGCCTTGGAAACACAATGGGGTCACTATAAGTCAGAATTAACTCAATGACAGTGAGTTTTGAGTTTGGTTTGAGAGTCACATAGCATACTATTCAAAATGTTCACAATGCAATACAAAATGATTTGATATACAATCAGAAATGCTTCAACAAATCACATTAGAAAAGATAACAGGTACAAAGTCTGAGATAACCAAGATATTAAAATTTTCAGACAAAGACTTTAAAGTAATTGTTATAGCCATTATCAATGAACCAAGAATAAATTCTTCATAAATGCCTAGAATAAATAAACTCTCAGAAGACAAATAGAAAATATGAGAACCAAATGGAAATTTTAAAACTCACAAGTAAAACAATTGAAACAAAATTCAACAGATGTGCATAATAGAAGCATGGAAATGAGAGGGGAAAGAGTCTGTGAAGTGGAAGACACATACAATCTGAACAAGAATTAAAAAGCTTGGCACAATGAATAGAGTACCAGGAACTTGTTGGACGATATCAAAAGACTAATATTTGTGTTAGTAGAATCTCAGAAGAATAGGAGAAAGCTATTGGTGTAGAAAAAAAAAAATATTTCTGAAAAAATAATTGCTGAAACATTTCCAAATGTAGCAAAAGACATGAATGATAAAATCAAGAAACTCAGTGAGCCCCAAAGAAGATAAACTCTAAACCACCTCCAGATACATGATGATCACATGGTTGAAAATCAATGATTAATAACAAAATCTTGAAAGCAGTCAGAGAAAAGCAGTACATTACATATATGGGATAAAGAATTCTAACAACTGAAAATTTCTTGTCAGAAATCATGGCAGGGGTAGGAGACAGTTGCAGCACTAAAGTTGGTGTCACCAAGTTCAATATCTCATGGTATCATTCCTCTGTGGATGAGGTGGCCAGCCAATGAATGGCACCCCCTCGCCCACACCATGGGCAAAGCAGCCAGACCCTGCCTCACTGCTGAGCAAAAGAAAGTGCCACACTTCATAATCTCACCTTTCCAGGCCCCAACTATCGTGGCTCACTGAAGCTCCTCCTCTCTCCTATTGGCCAAGGTGGAGACTCTCCTTTCTGCCCAGTGGTGGGTTCTGTGGCCTCACTGCTTACACCATGATAAGGGGAGAAGGTGGGGAAATGGAGGGGGGGAGGGTGAGAAGGTGGGCATGGGTGGTGGTTGTGGTAAAGAACTGCCACACTGGGTGATGGGTGACATCAAACCTAGTGATGTCACAGCCTCAGTGGCCTGCCTGCTACTGCCACACAGACCCTGGGGTAGTCTGCCACCTCTCCATTAATGTCCGGGGATGCAGTCTACACTCCTCTCCCTGTATTCACCCTAGATACGTAACTGGCAGGAGACAGTGAAACAAGTTTTTAAAGTGCTTAAAATACAAATCCCACACTAGAATTCTGTATCTTGCAACAACATTCTTTAGAAATGAAAAAAAAAAAAAAATTTCCCAGATGAAGGAAATGAAAGAATTAATCATCAGCCACCCTGCTGTAAATTAAATGCTAAAGAAAGTTCTTAAGGCAGAAGGGAAGTGACCCTATGTATAACACAAGGGCATTTTGCCCAGTCCTGTGCAATGATGATAATCATTGGGATATTAAACTTCATTGTTTTGGCTATTGTGTAACTCTACTATTACCTACCCCAAAAATAGAAATGAATTGGCATTTTAATGACATTAAAATCAATAAATTTATAATCTGTCTATGAGAAAAGCTGAAAAGATTTAGATCTTAGTACAGCAAGTTGTTTTTGTTAGGTGTCATAGAGTCTTATGATTCTAACTCATAGCAACCTGATGTACAACAGAATGAAACATACCCGGGCATATGCCACCCGCAGAATCATTGCTATGCTTGAATTCAAGAGAAATGGGATGCCATTCACCATCACAAGAAATGTTTCAAGACCTATCCTGAAGTATAATACGGCAGGTGATAGAAAAATATCCATATGTCTACAAGGAAGACCAGTTAATACTACTATTACTCAAATTTAAGCACCAACCCCAAAAGCCAAAAATGAAGAAATTAAAAATTTTCACCATTTCTGCAGACTGAAATTGACTAAACATGCAATCAAGATGGATTGATTATCACTTGTGATTAGAATACAATACTTGGAAACAAAGGAGTAATCACCAGTAGCTGGAAAACATGGCCTTGGTAATAGAAATGCAGGGATCCAGGTGAGGAGAGGGAACCCAGGCACATCCAAAGCAGCAAAGCAGGAGAGCAGGAGAAAAGGGATTAAAAGGCCCAGGAACCAGAACAGAGGAGGAGTCAGCCCAGGGACCCAGGTAAGGGTGGTAGGAGAGGTTTCCAAAAGGGAGACAAACTTGTCTGTCAGTTTGACCTACTATGGTGATGTGTTGATGTGAGTTTTGAGGATGAGCCACTGGTGTTTCAAACCCAGCAGGATACACACGGTGCACAGGTATCAGCCCAGCTTATAGACTGAGACAGACTAGGAAAAAGGAAGAAGCCTTCCACTTCTCAAAGAACTGGCCAGGGAAAACCTTATGAATAGCAAAGAAACACTGTCTGATACATTAATGCGCAACTTTATGAATAGTCCAGTTAGGTTAGAAGGCTCTCAAAATAGGACTGGGAAAGAGCTACATCATCAAAGTAAATCCATCCTTACTCATATGGATAAGGTAAAGCTT
>NW_006921643.1:12775114-12776971 GCF_000298275.1 Orycteropus afer afer | reverse complement strand
TTTGAGTTGTGGTGCTGGCGAAGAATGCTGAAAGTACCATGGACTGCTAAAAGAACTAACAGATCTGTCCTGGAGGAAGTGCACCCGAAATGCTCCTTGGAAGCGAGAATGGCCAGACTTCATCTCACCTACTTTGGTCATGGTGTGAGAAGGGACCATTCCCTGGAGAAGGATGTCCTGCTTGGTAAAGTAGAGGGTCAATAAAGTGGAGGGTCGACGAAAGAGGGGAAGGCCTTCAACAAGATGGATTGACATGGTGGCTGTGATGATGGGCTCAAGTATAGCAGAGATCATGGAGCTGGCACAGGATTGGGCAGTGTTTTGTTCTGCTGTGCATGAGGTCACTATGAGCTGGAAACGACTCGATGGCACCTAACAACAACAACAATAGAAATGATGCTACTAGAGATTGCAGATAGAATTTTGCAAGACCAATGACTTACTCATTGCAAATACCTATTTTTAACAACATAAATGGTGGCTACACATGTGGACCTTGCCAGATGGAATACAAAGGAATATGATTGAAAACACCTGTGGAAAGGGCTGATGGAATACACAAAACTTCAGCCAAAATAAAGCCAGGAGTGACTGTATGTCAGACCATCAACTGCTCATATGCGAGTTCAAGTTGAAACTGAAAACAATGAAAATTAGTCCACAATAGCCAAAATATAAACTTGATTATATCCCATCTGAATTTAGAGACCATCTGAAGAATAGATTTGATGCATTGAACATCAATGACCGAAAACCAGAAAAATTGTGGGATGGCATCAAGATCACCATCTATGAAGAAATCAAAAGGTCATTGAAAAGAGAGGAAAGGAAGAAAAGACCAAAATCGATGCCAAAAGAGACTAAAGCCTTGCCCTTGAGTGAAGAGTAGCTAAAGCAAATGGAAGAAATGACAAAATAAAAGAGCTGAAGAGAAGATTTCAAAGAGTAGCTTGAGAAGACAAAGTCAATCCTTAAAATTAAATGTGCAAAGACCTGGAGTTGGAAAACCAAAAGGGAAGATTGAGAAACATTGGTATTTCCCAAGCTGAAACAACTGAAGGAAAAACTCAACCCCCAAGTTGCCATATTGAAAGATTCTATGCACAAAATCAAAATATTGAATGATGCAGGAAACATCAAAAGAAGATGGAAGGTTGCTTGTGGATAGGAAGATTGAACATTGAGAAAATGTCAGTTCTACCCAAAGCAATCTATACAATCCCAATCTAGATCCCATCAACATTTTTTAAGGCTATGGAAAAACCAGTCACTAACTTTATATGGAAAGGAAAGAGACCTCAGATAAGCAAAGCACTATTGAAGAAGAAGAACAAAGTAGAAGGTCTCACATTCTGGATCTCAAAACCTACTATACAGCCACAGTAGTCAAAACTTGTGTCAGTACAATGACAGACACATAGACCAATAGAATAGAATTGAGAACTCAGAAATAGATCCATCAACCTATGGTCAGCTGATCTTTGACAAAGGGCCAAAATCCATAAAATGGGGAAGAGAATGTTTATTTAATAAATGGTGCTGACAAAACTGGATAACAATTTGCAGAAAAAATGAAACAAGATCTATACCTCACACCATACACAAAAACTAACCCCAGATGGATCAAAGACTTAAATGTGAAACCTAAAACTATAAAGTTCCTCAAGGAAAATCTAGGGGCAAATTTAGGGGCCCTAATATATGACATAAATAGACTATCAAGCACAACCCAAAATGAACCTTCTAAAAATTAAATTTTTATGTGCTTCCAAAGACTTCTCCAAAAGAGTCAAAAGACAACCTACAGATTGGGAAAAATACTTGGCAATGACATATCTGACAAGGGACTTATCTCTA
>NW_006921643.1:12772339-12774457 GCF_000298275.1 Orycteropus afer afer | reverse complement strand
CATCAACTGAGGAATGGTTAACCAAACTATGGTACATACACACAATGGAATACTATGCAACCCTAAAGAATAACGTAGAATCTGCAAAACACCGCATAACTGGATAAACTTGGAGGACATTATGCTGAGTGAAATAACTCAATCACAGAAGGACAAATATTGTATCAGTCCATTATTGTAAAAGTCAATTAAAGGTTTATATATGGAAGGAAGTGCTCTTTGTTAGTTACCAGGGGTGGAATTTGAGGGGAGGGGACACTGTTAGATAAGTAGAGACAAGTATTGATTTGGGTGAAGAGAAGGGCAATGTACCAAATGTGAGTGATCAACATGGTGGCATTGAGGAAGAGGAAGACAGAGAGGTACATGGGAGGTGCAGACAACAAAGATGAACCCTTTTGCACACACAGTACTGTATTGTCAATGAAGGCAAACATGAGTATACAGGTGGACAGATGGGTGGACAGGCTTAACTATTAAGTATGCCTGTGAAAGAGGGAGGGTACCCAAGACCATGTATAGGGTTGGCAGACAATGTTTCTACAAGTGTATTTATAGGTTCTGTAACAATTCCCAGGTGTATAGTAGAGTTGACAAGAGATAAGGTTGTAGTCACTTGGTCACAGCCAGTTACCCAGAGAGAGCAAGTAGTTAAACCTGCGGGCTCGGGACCATAGTCTCAGGGGATATCAAGCTCAATTGGCATAACATACTACACAAAACATCATTCCACCTCCTACTTTGGTGAGTAGCAACAGGGATCTTAAAAGCTTGCAAGCAGCCATCTGGATGCAATGATGGGTCCTCGTCCAGAGCAAAGAAGAATGAAGAAAACCAAAGATTCATGGAAACAATCAGTCCTAGCAACTGGTACACCATGTGATCTGCAGCCCATATGACTATGAGACCAGAAGAAATAGATGGTGCCCGGCTACCACTGTCAACCACTCGCAGGGAGATCTATGTAGGAGATCCTGAATAGAGAGGGAGAACAATGTGAAACAAAACCCAAAATCATTTGGACAAAAAAAGGGGGGGGCGGGCGGGGTACCAGTTTTGCTGGTCTGATAGAGCCTGGTGGATCCACTGAAACTATGGATCCTAGCTGCCCTTCAGGTCTGGAATTGAACCCACACCTGTGGCTTCCAGCCAGATAAAAGACAGGCATGAGTTGAACATGTACCTGAGGTAGATACACTCCTTGGGACAACAATCACAGGAGAAAGAAGGGCTGTTTATGTACAGAGAGACAGCTCAGGAGGCAGGAGTGCATGGAGGAATGGATACGGGAAAGAGGCAACTATTGGGAGGAAGTGGGAGGGGAACTGTTGCATGGGGGTAAATTGTAATCAATGTCACGAGACAAAGTGAACATGAACTGCTGTATGGAAAGTGAATTTGCTCTGTAAACTTTTCTCCAAATCACAATAAAATAATTTTTTAAAAAAAAAGAAGAAGAAGAAGATGGAGGGAATACATAGAGTCATTGTACCACAAAGAATTGGTTCATGTTCATCCATTTCAGGAGGTGGCATATGATCAAGAACCAATGGTACTGAAGCAAGAAGTTAAAGCTGCACTGAAAGAATTGGTGAAAAACAAGGCTCCAGGAATTGACAAAATATCCATTGAGGTGTTTCAACAAACAGATGCCATGCTAGAGGCACTTACTTGTCTATGCCAAAAGGCAGCTACCTGGCTAACTGACTAGAAAAGATCCATATTTATACCCATTCCAAAGAAAGGTGATCCAACGAATGTGGAAATTATCAAACAATATCATTAATATCACGTGCAGGTAAAATTTGCTGAAGAGAATTCGAAAACGGTTGCAGCAATATATTGACAGCAGACTGCCAGAAATGCAAGCCAGATTCAGAAGAGGACATGGAATGAAGGATGTCATTACTGATGTCAGATGGACTTTGGCTGAAAGCAAAGAATACCAAAAAGTTGTTTACTTGTGTTTTATTGACTATGCAAAATCATTTGACTATGTGGATCATAACAAATTATGGATAACACTTAGAAGAATGGAAATTCCAAAACACTTGATTGTGCTCATGAAGAACTTGTACATAGACTGTTGTTGTTGTTGTTGTTATTTGCCATCGAGTC
>NW_006921643.1:12752867-12771099 GCF_000298275.1 Orycteropus afer afer | reverse complement strand
CTCAATGAGATGGACTGACACAGTGGCTGCAATGATGGCTCAGGTATAGACAAGGATTGTGATGTTGGTGCAGGACTGGGCAGTGTTTTGTTCTGTTGTACACAGGGTTGCTGTGTGTCAGAGCTGACTCAATAGCACCTAACAACAACAGCAGCATATCACTTGAAGTAGTGGAACATTAATTCTGAGTAGATTGTAAAAAGTTAGTTAAGCAAAAACTTATGGAACAGAAAGGACAAATCCAGAATTATGCTTGGAGGCTTTAATACTCTTTTCTCAGTAATCAAAATAACAAATACAAAGAAAATCAACAAAGATTTAGAACCCCTGAACACCATTGTCAATGAACTTGACCTAATTAATATTTATAAAGTATTCCACTCAACAACAGCTCTGGTAGCATAGTGCCTAAGGCATTTAACTGCTAATCAGAAGGCTGGAGGTTCAAACCCAACAGCCACTCCTCAGAAGGAAGACTGAGCAATCTACTTCTGTAGAGATGCTGCCTCGGAAACCCAAGGAGGGTTCACTATGAGTTGGAACCATAGCATTGAGTTTTTTGTTTTAGTTCAGTGATAGCACAATACGTGTTCTTTTCAAGTGTACATGGAATGTTTTACCAAAGAGCCATATGCTGTGACAAAAAAAGACTTAAAAAATTGAAATAATGTAAAAAATACATACCAAAAATTGACCATGTATCAATAACAGAAAGTTATCTGGCAAATATTTGAGAATTCAGAAGTTAAACAATATATTTTGACTCCATAAGTCAAAAAGTGAGTCTTGATGGAAAGGAGAGAATATTCCAAATTGAATTAAAATTAAAACATATTAAAATTTATGAACTTCATACAAACCAGTGTTTACAAGAAAATTTATATTTAATACTTTTTGAAATGAAGAATGTTCTGAAATCAATGATCTAAATTTCAACCCTAAGAAACAAGAAAAATAAGTGAACACAAAATTCAAAGTAACTGAAAGAAGAAAAAAGACAAAAATAAGAGCATGAAATTAAAAAAAAAAAATAATAATCAATGACACCAAAAGCAGATTTTGGGGGATGATTACCAAAATTAATAAATATTTAGTCACATTAATAAAATGAGAAAAAAACAAAAATTACCAATATTAGAATATATCAATATACATGTCACAGATATTAAAAGAAAGACATCTACTCCTCACTTGTTGACTGTCTCATTATCTACCATTTTATATTTACAACAATAGTAAAAAGTCTGCTATCCAACTATTATGCACATTAACGGCCTTATGTCTGGCATTAACATACACTGAGGTGCTATTTGAGAGTAATACCGGTTTTGATGGTTAAAGTTATGTGTAAACTTGTTTGGGCCATGATTCTAAGTGGTTTGACAGTTGTGTAATGATATAATTTAGTTAAATAATGATGCAATTTGGCAGTTCTGTAATGATGCAATCTGAGAGTTTTATAGTCATCTTCCATTTTGTGATCTGATGTGGTCATCTGCCATTTTTGCATAATACAGATGCTTACATAATGACCTAGTTTTGGGAACCTAACTATGTCAATAAGTAAGGAATGGGTGTATAGGAGAATGGTAAGAATAATTTTATGATCATAAATTCAACAACTTAGATAAAATGGACCAATGTAATTGGTTCATTCAAGAAAAAATAGATAAGTAGTTCTATAATTATTACAGAAATTATTTCATAATTTAAAAAATTCCAACAAAAAACTCTCCAAGCCCAGATGGTTTTACTGGGCCTACTAATAAATTAAGAAAAATAATAATATTAGTAATTCCTCACAGTCTCTTCCAGAAGGGAAGGCAAAATGATTTAACTCATTTTATAGTACCAACAATTTCAGATACCAAAAGATAGTACAAGAAACAAAACTACAGATTAATATCTCTCTTAAACATTGATACAAATATCCTTAATAAAATATTAGTAAATCAAATCCAGTAACACATTAAAAAAAAAAAAAAAGTCATAGACCAACACTAAGTAAGATTTATCCCAGGAAGGCAAGACTGGTTTATCCTTAAAAAATAAATCAATGCAATCATGATCTTTACAGACTAAAGAGGAAAACCATATCAAACATATCAACAGATATGATGAAAAATTGACAAAATTCAGTATTTATTCATGATAAAAATTCTTACCAAACTAGAAATAAAAGGGTTGTCCTTAAGAAAATAAGTTTTATACCATGTTCCTGGACTGGAAGACATGATATTTTAAGATTTAAATTTTGTCTACATTTCTCCAAGTTGATCTACAGATATAATGCAATCTCGATCAGAGTCCCAACAGGTCTTTTTTGTAGAGATCAACAAACTAGTTCTAAAATGTAAATTGAGTGGCAAAGCAACTAAAATAGCCAAAACAATATTGAAAAAGAAAAACAATATTGGCGAACTCACACTAATTGATTTTAAGACTTACTATAGTAGTTGTTGTGTTGTTGCTATGTGCCATCGAATCAGACCCAACTCATAGCAACTCTTCCTTGGGTTTCTGAGGCAGTATCACTATGGAAGTAGATTGCCCAACCTTCCTTCTGAGGAGTGGCTGGTGGGTTTGAACCGCCAGCCTTCTGGTTAGCAGTCAAGTGCCTTAGGCACTATGCTACCAAAGCTCTCTTCTATAGTAGAGCCACTGTAAAAAAGATAGTGTGGTATTGGTGAAATATACTCTTATATTCAATAGAATATAATAGAGATTCCAGAAATAGACTCATACAAATTGGTTTTGACAACATTGCAAAGGCAATTCGATAGAGAAAGAATAGTCTTTTCATAGTAGTGGAACAATTAAACATTCATTTGCATACACACACACACACACACACTTGTATCTCACAACCTGGAAGTTTCTTACAAAGCTAAGTATACACTTAAATATCACCCAGCAATTCCACAATTCAATATTGACTTTAGAGAAATGAAATCTTATATTTATACAAAAACTTGTATATAAATATTTACAGCAGCAGGTCTTAGTTATCTAGGGCTGCTATAACAGAAATACAACAAGTGGATGGCTTTAACAAATAGAAATTTATTTTCTCCCAGTTTAGGAGTCTAGAAGTCTGAATTCAGAGTATCAGCTCTAAGTGAAGGCTTTCTTTCTCTGTTGGCCTGGAGGAAGTTCTTTGTCTCCTTTCAACATCTATGCACCCTATATGCCTTGGAGATCTCCATGTGTTTTGGCGTTAATCTTCCTTTGGGTCTAGGAAATTCTAAACGCAGGGACCCCAGGTTCAAAGTATGTGCTCCATTCCAAGCACTTCTTTCTTAGTGGTAGTAGTTCCCCCTTTCTCTGCTAGCTTGTCTCTCCTTTTATCTCTTGTAAGATAAAAGGTGATGCAGGCCAACCTCAGGGTAACTCTCCTTACATTAGATCAGGGCTGTGCCTTCTAAGGGTATTACATCCCATTCTTAGACTAAGGTCTCTAAAGAAGTAAAATCAGTCAAGAGTATATGCTTATATATAAAGAGAAAGAGAGATTTATCTCTAGGAAATGGTTCATACAATTGTAGAGGCTGGCAAGTCCAAAGTCTATGAGTCAGACATAAGGCTCAGGGCTTATCCTGACTCAAGTAGCTTCAGGTGATGAATCATCAGGTCAGATGGCAGGCTACTGGCTCATTGATTGTAGAGGTTGATGAATCCCAAGAACCAGAGGTCAGATGTTGATGAGCTGGATACAGGATCCAGAGCAAGCAAGTGAGTTTGCCAGACTATCCATTTATACATTGGATGCAAGCCACACCCCAAAGGAAACTCCCCCTATAACTGATTGGCAGATCACATCATATCATATCATGGGGGTTGATTACATCATTACATAACTGCCAGGCCACTAAGAATTATGGTTTAGCCAAACTGACACATATTTTTGGGGGGATACAATTCAATACCTGACATAGCATTATTTATAATCACCAAAAATTGGAAACAACCAAATGTCCCTCAAAGGATAAATGAATAAACATCCATACAATGGAAAATTAGTCAGAAATAAAAAGGAACAAGCTACTGACACTCAACAACATGGATGGATATCAAATCAAATCCACAACGTAAGTGAAAATGACCCAAATTAAAAGATTAAATACTGCATTCTTCTATTTATCTAAACTTTGGAAATAGCACCACTAGTTTGGTGTTTGCTAGAGATTAAGGGAAGGGAACTGATTTGACTACGAAGGTAATCATTTGGAGTAACAGAACGGTTCTTCATTCTACTTGTAGTGGTAAATTTGTCAACATTTACAAAACTGTACAATAAAAAGGAAAAAATATATTATTCTTTTAATTTAAATTTAAAAAGGTAAAGTTTTAAAAATATGGTTTATATATCATGGCCTTCCCACTATCTTGATAAATGATCTTGAACAGGTTGTCACACCTACTGTGAGATAGAATTTTCTTAGATGAAACATGAGAGTGTCAGTTAAAGTTTCAACTTTGTCCATGATTCAAATCAAATACCCATCTACTCTCTAACTTAATTTAGCATGCACTCTGCAAAAGTTAGCATCACAAACTTTGCACTTTGTGATGGTTTTCCTTAGCAATAATTCTAATCCACTCAGTCATCATCAACTGAGCTACTTACCTGCCTGAATTCACTAAATAATATACTTCAGGACTATGAAGCTCACCACAGAACACAAACAAATATACATTTGCAAAGTATTATTATTTTTGCCTTACAAGAAACACTCTAAAGAAAAATAAAACACTTAGTGGGAAAACATATAGTGAGTTTTTCACCCCCAAGGAAGAATAGAACTCATGGATAACTGCATAAATGATATTAACTCCATCACTCAGAGCTTTGCTTTGTACTCTGTCATTTGCATTGTGAATAAAACACAGGAAATGACTGTCAGTGTGACATAATTTCTTGTAATATTATTATCTTTTTAATTACACAGATAATGGAATATAGATAAAATATGCAGCAAAATCTTTCCTACCAGAAAACCAGAACTTAAATATCAGAAAGGGATGTTTCTTGCTCTTTGTCAGAATTAGGCTGGGAGAAGGGAGACTAGTCCTGGACAAATTAGAATTCTAATGATTCCATTTCCTACCATTTTCCCTAATACGAACCACAGGCAAAAGTACTCCCTACAGCATTCTTTGTAAAAGTGAAAAATAAGAAGCAATCTAAATGTCCACCATTAAGGAATTGGTTAAATAAACTGTGGTATAACCATGTGAAATAATACTAAAAGCAAATAAAAGGAATGAGCTAAAGCTATAATTGATAATTCCCTGAGATATATTGTTGAGAGACAAAAACAATACTGTAAAACGATGTCATTTCTCTTTTTAAAACACATGCAAAATAATTCTATATGCTCAATATGTTGTCTGTGGAGTCTTGAAGGGTACATACCAAATTGATAACGGGTTGACTGTGGGGAGAAGAGGAGGGTATTGAGATTAGGGATATTAGGCAGAAGAGTACTTAAGGGAAAATATAGTCGTGTATTATTTATATAATTAAAACTTATTTTAATAACAAACCAAACTCACTGTCATTGAGTCAATTCAACTCATAGCAACCTCTCCTTGGGTTTCTGAGGCAGTATCTCTACAGAGGTAGATTGCCCAGTCTTCCTTCTAAGGAGTGGCTGGTGGGTTTGAACCAGCAGCCTTCTGGTTAGCAGTCAAATGCTTTAGGCATTATACCACTAAAGCTCCTTTTAAAATACAGGATCCAATAAAAATCACCAAAGAGACCTATTTCTTCTCTAAAACTTTCCCAGGGCCAATTTGAAATGCCCTAAAGACAAAACAACTAGAGAAACAATGCCAGCAGATAGAATACCCACCTTGCCAAAAAAGGCTTTCCCGACAGCATCATCTGTTTGAATATATTAATTTGGAAGCCACACTTTAGGGACTAGGAATCCATCCTGCAATGTTCTTAGGAAATCACATATTCCTGAAATTATCTTGAACATTAAATGCTCATGAGTAGATCTTCATTTCATTATTTACCTTCACTCCCACTACCCCTTACTCATAGCCCACACCCCTCACAACTCAGAAGAACCCACACCCCAGAATGACACATATTTATTTTTAAATTTAGAGTGAATTAAAACTAATTTTGTTTTGAGCATCTGTGACATCCCTTGGAATACTTAGAAGCACCCTGTGGTGTCACAAAAGCAGAACTAGAAAAGCATCATCAGCTTGTGTCATGGCCAGGGGAATCTGACTCCTGTAACAAACAATCCAGTTTTTGAGAGAGCACTAGGAAAGGGGAGAATCTCTGAAGGGTTGTAACTAGGGCAAGGCAGAGTTTCAAAGGAAATAGCACCAGGGGGTCTGGAGTTCTGCTTTCCCTTGCCTGGACAGGCTACATCATATATGAAGAAGAAAGAGAGTGAGAAATCGTGGTGCTTATCTGGTTGCAAAGAGTCCATTCTGCTCAGATCCATTTTGCAGAATTAAGTGCTGACACCCAGGAGCACCTGTGTAGTGGGATTATTTCCCTCCATGGTTGTCCAGATCCCATCATTGACCATGTGAGTGATAAGAATACAGGGGACACCTGAGCACTGCTGCCTTCCACTCTGCTGTTAAGAGCATCGCTCCCTCCATGGAGGTGTATTATCTTTCCCCATTTTAATTTTAGCATCTACACTTTGGCAATTTGCATTTAAATCTGTTGTCAGAGAACTTCCAGAAATCTTTAATAGGAAGACCGATTTGCATTTTAATATGCTGCTAAAGAATTTCAAAATATCTTTTTTTAGTGTGAATACATATTACCAGAGGAATGGCCACCTTTAAAGAAATTGTAATTACTTGAGTACAATTTAAACAGAGCTGGCTTTCAAAAGCACTGTGGCTTTATTGGACTGTGTTAAAAGTTCCTTGTGAAACAGAGTCTGAAAGGAAAAAGGAATTTTCTAATGGGGGGCCTTCAACGTAAAATTGACACATTCAGTGCAGAAATCCAAGCAAAGAGGCACATGTGCACACAAGGGATGGGAGTGTGTTAGTTTTAAGAAAGAAAGATAATCAGAAGAGGAAATAGGAAAGTAGAATTTTCTCTATCATTCCTTACCTAACCCCACCCCACCCTTTATAATCTGCTGAAGTTTGAAGGCTGATGTGCAAGATAGATGGAGCCTCTACAACTTGTTAAATTTAGTTCCTGTGCAACCTTCACATTTAATGTTTGCACAAGGGTACACATGACTTTGAATGTGACACTTGAGCTTTTCTAGATTCTAGAGAAATATTAATTTGGACTTTTAGCTTCCAGGAATGTGAGAAAATAAAGTCATGTTCATTAAAGCCATTCTTACATCTTACTTAGGCTGTGATTTTATGAGCCACCATTTATCTGTCAATTTGTCATGTTCTGGTCCCTTGCATGTTGCTATGATGCTGAAAGTTTTGCCACTGATATTTCAAATACCAGCAGGGTCATGCATAGTGGACAGGTTTCAGCAAGCTTTCAGGCAGAGACAGATTAAAGAGGATCTGGTGTTCTTCTAAAAAACAAAATAACCAGTGAAAACCTCATAAATACAGCAGAACATTGCCTGATACAGTGCTGGAATATGAGCCCCTCAAGATGGAAGGTACTCAAAATATGACTGAGGAATAGCTGCCTCCTCCAAGTAGAGCTGACCTTAATGAAGTGGATGGAATAAAGCTTTCAGGACTGATGTGGCACAACACAAAATGAGAAAAAATGGCTACAAAACTCCATTAATAATCAGAACACAGAAAATGCAAAATATAAATGTATAAAAATTGGAAGTCATCAAAAATGAAATGGAACATATAAAGAATGATATCCTAGGCATTAGTGAGCCAAAATGGCCTGGTATTGGCCATTTTTAATTGGACAATAATATGGTCTGTTAGGCCAGGAATGATAAATTGAAGAAGAATGGTGTTTCATTCATTATCAAAAAGAATATTTCAAGCTCTATCATGAAATGCAATGCTGACAATGATAGGATAATATCTACATGTCTGAAAGGATAACTAGTTAATATGACTAAGTCAAATTTATGCTCCAACCACTAATGCCAAAGATGAAGAAACAAGATTTTCACCAACTTCTGCAGTCTGAAACTGACCAAACATGCAATCAGGATGCACTGATAATTAATGGTGATTGGATGTGAAAGCTGGAAACAAAGAAGGATCAGTACTTAGATAATATGGCCTCAGTGATAGAAATGACACTGGAGATCACATGACAGAATTTTGCAAGACCAATGACATATTCACTGGCAACACCTTTTGTCAACAATATAAATAGTAATGAACATGTGGATATTGCCAGATGGAATACACAGGAATCAAGTAAACTATATTTGTAGAAAGGGATGATAAAGAAGCTCAGTATTATCCATCAGAACAAAGCCAGGCACCAAGTGCTGAACAGACCATGCATTGTTCATATGCATGTTCAAGTAGAAGTTCAAGAAGATTAAAACGAATCCAGAGAGGCAAAACATAACCTTTGAATATATTCCACCTGAACTTAGAGACCATCTCAAGAATAGATTTGACACACTGAACACTAAAAACTGAAAACAAGATGAATTGTGGCACGACATCAAGGACATTGTGCATAAAGAAAGCAAGAAGTTATTAAAAAGACAGAAAAGAAATAAGATATCAAAATGGATGTCAGAAGAGACTTTGAAACTTGCTCTTGAACATAGCTAAAGTAAATGGAAGTACTAATGAAGTAGAAGAGCTGCATATAAAATTTAAAAGAGTACCTCAAGAAGGCAAAATAAAGTATTATAATGAAATGTGCAAAGAGCTGCAGTTAGAAAAGAAAAAAAAAAAAAAAAGGAAGAACATATTTGGCATTTCTCAAGCTGAAAGAACTGAAGAAAAAATTAAAGCCTCAAGTTGTAATATTAAAGGATCCTGTGGGCAAAACATTGAATGATGTAGGAAGCATCAAGAATCACTATCAAAATGAATTGCCTAACATTCAATCATTTCAGGAGGTAGCAAGTAATAAGGGATTGATGGTATTAAAGGAGGACATCCAAGCTGCACTGAAGGAATTGTCAAAAAACAGGACTCCAGGAATTGATAGAACATCATTTGAGATGTTTCAACAAATGGATGAAATGTTGGAAGTACACACTTCTCTGTCCCAAAACATTTGAAGACAGCTACCTGACCAACTGACTAGAAGAGATCCACATTTGTGTCCAACCTAAAGAATACACAATATGGAAATTCTCAAGCAAGATCACTTATATCACAGAATGTAAATTTTTGCTGAAGATAATTTTACAATGGATCCAGCAGTGAATTGACAGTGTACTGCCAAAAATTCAAGCCAGATTCAGAAAAGGACATGAAATATCCAGGACGGATATCATTACTAATGTCAGATGGATCTTGGCTAAAAATGGAGAATACCAAGTAGATGTTTACCTGAGGTTTTTATGCTATGCAAAAGCATTTAACTGTGTGGATCATAAAAAATAATTATGGATAACATTGCAAAGAATAGGAATTCCAGGACACTTAATTTTGCTCATGAGGAATCTTGTATGTAGACCAAGAGGCAGTCATTCGAACAGAACAAGGGGATACTGCACAGCATAGTTTAAAATCAGGAAAGAAAAGGTGTGTGTCAGAGTTGTATCTTTTCACCATGCTTATTTAACCTGTATGCTGAGCGACTAATCTGAGAAGCTGGACAATACAAAGGAGAAGCTGGACAATACAAAGAAGAACCCAGCATCGGGATTGGATGAATACTTATTAATAGCCTGAGATATGCAAGTGACACAAACTTGCTTGCTGGAAATGAAGAATTACTGATGAAAATCAAAGAGGACAGCCTTCAGTATAGATTACACCTCAACATAAAGGAAAAAAAAAAAATCCTCATAAAAGAACCAATAAGCAACATCATGATAAACACAGAAAAGACTGAACTTATCGAAGATTTCATTGTACTTGGATATACCACCAACAGCCATGGAAGCAACAGGCAATAAATCATATGACACATTCCACTAGGCAAATCTGCTGTAAAAGTCTTCTTTAAAATGGTTAAAAGCAAATATGTCACTTTAGGGCTAAGATGCACCTGACCCATGCTACACCCAAAAAAAAAAACTCACTTCCATTGAGTCGGATCCAACTCATAGCAACCCCTCCTCCTTGAGTTTCTGAGGCAATATCCCTAAAGAAGTAAATTGCCCAACCTCCCTTCCAAGGAGTGGCTGGTGGGTTTGAACCACCAGCCTTCTGGTTAGCAGTCAAATGCCTTAGGCATTACACCACCACAGCTCCCATGCTATGGTATTTTTAATTTTCTCATATGCATGGGAAAGCTAGACAATGAATGAAGACAGAGGAACTGATGTCTTTGAATTATGCCATCATCAAAAATATTGAACATATAATGAAAGCCAGAAAGAACAAATATGTCTTAAAAGAAGTATAGTCAGAATGCTTTTAGAAGGACAAGAAGACTTCATCTCATGTACTTTTTTTTAAGCTGTTGTAAACTGATATTTTATTGATTTGTTTGTTTTTTATATTTTATTTTAAGAGCTTGTTTTACATTCAACATTACTTGTACATTTAGTTTTATTCCCCATTTACCATGTCCAACCCTAACCTAGTCTCCTCCCCTCCCTATCCTTAACATTCTCCTTGTGCCCCTCATATTTATGCACTCCTGTTTATCCTGCATTTCCTCAATTTGAATGTTGGTCCTCTTGTGTCCCAAGTTCTATTGCTCCCCAATGGATATACTACCTTAGAGTAGGTAGGTGCATCATCCTAGGTTGAGTGGTCTGTGTGTACATCTTGTTAACTATTGAGCTGAGAGCCAGCCTCTGGAGGTGCATTTTATTCCAGGTGCAGAATGTATTCCAGGGCCATAATATTGGGGGTCTCACCAGATTTCATCTGATCAGTAATTCTGGTCATTATTGAGTTTCCAATTTTTGTTCCATATTTTCCCTTCCACTCTATCAAGGATCTCCAGAGTTGATCTTTTCCTGAGTGGTTGGCATTGGTAGCCAGGCACCATCTCAGTCTTCTGGTCTTGAGGGTCATCGTGTCCTATGGCTGATTGCTTCCAAATATCCTTACTTTGGACATGTTTTAGGAGGAATCAGTCCCTGGAGAAGGACATCATGTTGCTGTGATAGTTAAGGTTGTGTATCATCTTGGCTGGACCATGATTCTAAGTAGTTTAAGCAGTTGTAGTCATTCCCATGGTGCCATGATGAGATCTGATATAATGTAATCACCTACATGATGAGATATGTTATGAGCAGCCAATCAGTTGAAAGGGAGTTTCCTAGGGGGTGTGGACTGCTTCCAATATATATATGGACATCCTGGGAAAATTCTCTGGCTTTCCTGCATTTAGTTAATCATCATCCCAAGTTCTTGGAGCTGAATAAGTTGCCTGCCATATTGATCTTGCAATCACTGCCTTCATAACCTGTAAGCCCACAAGCTACCATTTTACCTGGTGAGCTTGGATTTATCATCTGCTGAAGCCAGCAGCCTGCTATACTGCCTGCCAATCTTGGGTTCATCAGCCACTACAGCTGCATGAGTCAGGAGAAGCCTTCAGCTTGATGTTTGACCCATGAACTTGGGACTTTCTAACCTCTACAACTCTGTGACATTTCCCTAAGATAAATTTCTCTCTCTCTTTCTCTGCATAAGGCATTCAACTGCTAACCTGAAGGCTGGCAGTTCAAACCCACCAGTCACTCCTCAAAAGAAAGATTGGGAAATCTACTTACAGAGACATACCACCTTGGAAACCCAAGGAGGGGTTGCTATGAGTCAAATCAACTCCATGGCAGAGTTGTTTTGTTTTTGTTTTTTTTTTTTTTTTGCTTTATAGATAAGCTTCACTGGATTTGCTTCTCTAGAGAATCTGGTCTAAGGCACTCGGTAAAATAGAGTTTCAGCAAAAAAGAGGAAAACCCAGAAAGTGGTGGATTGAAACAGTGGCTGCAACAATGGGCTCAAACAGAAATGCTTGTGAGGATGGCACAGGACAGAACCAGGCAATGTTTCATTCTGCTGTGTATAGGGTCACTATGAGTTGGAACTGACTCAATGGCACCTAAAAACAACAGGGAAACACTAATTGGCTCAGAATCTAAACTTTAGAATAATAAAAACTTATTATCTATCTCACTACCTTTGCCTCCTTATCCTGAAAACTTGAGGTTACCATACTGAAGGAGGAAGTTGAAGCTGCAATGAAAGAATTGGTGAAGAACAAGCCTCTGGGAATTGATGGAATACCCATTGATATATTTCAACAAACAGATGCCCCATTGGAGGCACTCACTCGGTTATGCCAAGAGATTTGGAAGACAGCTACCTGGCCAACTGACTGGAAGAGATCCATATTTGTGCCCATTCCAAAGAAAGGTGATCCCACAGAATGTGGAAATTATAGAACAATATCATTAATATTGCATGCAAGTAAGATCTTACTGAAGATAATTCAGAAACGTTTGCAGCAGTATATTGACAGAGAACTTCCAGAGGTGCAAGCTGGATTCAGAAGAGGACATGGAACAAGGGATATCATAAATATTGTCAGATGGATCTTGGTTCAAGGCAAAGAATACAAGAAAGATGTTTACTTATGTTTTATTGACTATGCAAAGGCATTTGATTGTGTGGATCACGACAAATTATGGATAACATTGAGAAGAATGGGAATTCCTGAACACTTGATTGTACTCATGAGGAACCTGTACCTTGACCTGGAGGCTGTTGTTCAAACAGAACAAGAGGACACTACATGGTTTAAAATCAGGAAGGAAGTGTGTCAGGGGTGTATCCTTTCCCCATACTTATTCAATCTATATGCTGAGCAAATAATCTGAGAAGCTGGACTATATGAAGAAAAACGTGGCATCAGGATTGGAAGAAGAATCATTAACAACCTGAGATACACAGACGACACAACTTTGCTTACTGAAAGTGAGGACGACTTGAGGCACTTACTGATGAAGGTTGAAGAATACAGTCTGCAGTATGGATTATGTCTCAATATAAAGAAAACAAAAATCCTCACAACTGGACCAATGAGCAGCAACACAATAAATGGAGAGAAGATTGAGGTCAAAGAATTCATGTTGCTTGGTTCTACAATCGATGCCAACGGAAGCAGCAGTCAGGACATTAGACGACGTGTAGCATTGGGAAAGTCAATCGTGAAGGAACTGCTTCAAGTGCTGAAGAGCAAGGATGTCTCCTTGGGGACTAAGGTGCACCTGACACAAGCCGTGATATTTCCAATTGCCTCATATACATGTGAGAGCTGGACAAAGAATAAGGAAGACCGAAGAAGAGTTGATGCTTTTGAGTTGTGGCGCTGGCAAAGAATGCTGAAAGTACCACGAAATGCTAAAAGAAATAACTGATCTGTCCTGGAGGAAGTACACTCGAAATGCTCCTTGGAAGCGAGAATGGCCAGACTTCATTTCACCTATTTTGGTCATGTTGTCAGGAGAGACATCTCCATCCTGTAGACGGATGTCATGCTTGGTAGGGTGGAGGGTAGACAAAAGAGGGGGAGGCCTTCAATGAGATGGATTAACAGGGTGGCTGCGATGATGGGCTCAGGTATAGCAGGGATCGTGGAGCTGGCGCGGGATCAGGCAGTGTTTCGTTCTGCTGTGCATGGGGTCACTGTGAGTCAGAAATGACTCAACAGTACCTAACAACAACAACAAACTTTGCCTTCTTATCCTGAAAACTTGAGGTTACCATATCTTAACATGGCATTCCACAGCCTCTTCAATTAATCCCCTAACTACTTTTCCAACTGGCAACCAGAAACAACCATTACCAGTTTAGACCCTTCCTAGGTTCTTCCATCTGTAAACTTTTCTTAACTGTTATTTTCCAAACCCACATTCTCTTGAGATTTCAACATAGTAAAGCCAATACCACTTGCACAGATTACAAAGGAAACAAAGGACACAGCTCAATTACAATTTTGCCCTTATTCCAAAAGAATCTGTCTTGCTTAAATGACAATTTTCCAGACCTTTTTATTTTTTTCAACTAACTTCCTCATTAAAAAAAAGTACCGCCATCAAGTTGATTCTGACTCATAGCAACCTCCATTAGGTTTCCAAGGCTATAAATCATTATGGCAGTAGATTGCCTCATCTTCTTCCTACAGAGCATCTGGTGGGTTTGAACCACTGAGCTTCTAGTTAGTAGCCAAATGCCTTACCCACTACATTACCAGAGCTCCTTAACTTCTTCATAGCTTCTTATAAATGAAGACCAGTATTTTTATCAAGTCAAAGTATTTGGAATCTCTGCCAGGCTTCCTTGCTGCAATAATTTGATTTACTCCTGAATAAAATCTTCATTAAAAGTTTTTTTTATATAACTTGACTCCAGAATCTGTCTTTCAAGACAACTATTAATTGCTTTACTAAAAGTAACCTTTATCCTAGCTGAGCTACCTTGTTCCTACACATTTTCCTTCACTGAACACTTTGTACTATGAATGCCACAGTGTTTGAGCTTAATTGAAGAGAAAGAAGAGGAGCAAGAGGAGGAAGGGAAAGAAGAGGAAGATGAGGACAAAGACAATGATGAGGATCATGACAAGGAAGAAGGAAGATAAAAGGAAGGAGGAATAGGAGGTGAGATAAAGGAGAGGAAAGAAAAAGAAATTGAGGGGAAAAATGAGAAAATCTATCTCTTGAAAATATTTTAGCCTTTCTTCTTAAAATTTTCATGTGATTCTAAATAATTTATATTTCCTTTTATTGAATGAGTCTCCCTTTAGAAGGCTCCAAATGAGCTTATTTTGCAAATGGTGCTTTTGTAAAGACATATCTGTGAACAAACAGCAAAGTAAAAACTCAAAGTCATAGCAGTTCAAATTGATCACTATAGATTTTGTCACTTGAGGGAAAGAATGACATCTAATTTGCCAAACTGCCACTTTGCTTCCAGTGTTCCTCCTCCACTGGTCATGCACATCTTCCATGGGAAGCTTGCAGGAAGATTCAAGAATACACAGAGCAGAAATTACTGACCCTTAAATTTAACCTACAGGGATAGAAAATAGAGTGAAAAATACAGAAGCACATAGAGACACAGACTGGAAGTGGAAACTACAGAAATCATTCATTCATTTTTTCAATCAGTAAATCAGCCAAGGAAAATGACATGGGAGGTAGAGCAAAATGATGAGGTGAATGGATGCTCTCATTTACCCCCGTGGCAACTAACTCACCAAACAATGAATGAAAACAAGAACAGGCTGAGATCTCAGAACTCAGCATGGCAGCTGATGTGCTGGGGAGTTGGGCTGAGTCTGGAAGCAGGGAAGAGGAAAACTAGGGATGACAAAGAAGTTAGGAGAACGTGCCCACTAATATCAAAAGCACCCACTCATCACAGCTGATTTGGGGACGAAGCTGGCCAATACCATAAACAGGGAACATAGAAACGGAACAAATATGAGGAAGTTGTTGCCCTATTTTAGGCACTGCAGATTCCAAGATTTGTTTTTTTGGGTTTGACGGCTTAGGACCGTAGTCTCATGGGACACCTTAGTCAATTGGCATAGCAGAGTTCACAAAAATTCATTATCTGAATCCTAGTGAAGTGAGTAGTGTCTGGGGTCTTAAAAGCTTGTGAGTGGCCATGTAAGACACAACCATGGGTATCTACTCTCCAGGAGAAAAACAGTAAGAAGGTAAACAAATTTCAGAGAAGAAACAAGCCTACAGGACCGAGAACCTTATCTACACTGAGACCAGAAGTAGATGGTGCCCTGCTACCACCACTGACTCTTCTGACTGGAGTCACAGCAGTTGGCCTGAGATAGAATGGCAAAAAAATATGGAGCAGAACTCAATTTTGTATTTAAAAAAAAAAAAAAGCCAGGCACACTGTGACAGTAGAGAACAGATTTCTATCTACTCAGGGACTAAACAGAGACAATCGCTTTGAGACACTCTTTAAACCTACAAACAGGCTTATCCCCTGAGATCACCTTTTACTAATATAGCAGACTGGCACACAAGATAAAGTGTATTACCCTTAAAATTGGTACCCTACTTAAAAACCATCAGTATAAGACCAACAGGTGAGCAATTCCTCAAAAGCAAAGATAAGGGGGCAGGAAAACTAGAGTACTGGAAAAGGGAAAAACAACACAATTAAAGAGAATGTTGACACACTGTGATAAATGTAGCTAACATCATTGAATAATTTGTGTGTAATTTGTCAAAAGGGAACCTAATGTGCAGTGTAAACTTTTACAAAAACTCAATAAAATATTACTTAAATATAATAATAAAGAAGAAACCTAAGGATTATAAGGATCCTTTCCACAGCTGATCGTGGGGATGATACAAAACTGGGTGGCATTTCATTCAGTTGTGCTTTCTGTATGCCAGGTGGACTCACATAGCCAGTGTGCAAAGGCAAGAGAAAAGATAACCGAAAACAATATTTTAAAGTATTTCCACATGCCTCCACAGTTATAGCAGTGCCTTCCATTTATAAACTTGCTTAATCCTCACAGTAACCTTCTTCAGTGGAAACAATTACTATCTACAGCAGACAGGCAAGGTTGCTGAGATCTGGAAAGGTGAAAGAACGTGCTCAAAGGCTCATACGTAGTGAAGCTCTGACTCAGACTCACACTTTTATCACAAGCCAATCTTACCCATTTTCTCTCAGGATCTAGCATCTTTGTCAAATACTTAGAATTTCCCTTAGGAGTGCCAATGGAGTTTCATGAATCATGCATGTTTTCTTGCTTCTTTCACCTTGTGACCACAGAAAAATGTTTTAAGATTAGTGCATGCAAGGTATATACAGGCAGTCTCCTGGGTTATGAACACCAATATAGGATAACCCCTAAGTGCCCTTTAATGTTATGTAAATTTGTCCTTACTTTGAAACAACTGAACCAACCCCTACTCACAATAAATTCTTCATCAAAATCTCAGTCACTTGCTGTAAGTACAGCTTTTAAATCATTGAAAAGGCCTCAAGCTTTTCTTGCTCTGAAGTAAGGTTAAATAAGAATTGTTTGCACCTGTTCTGACTTACCTACAAATTCTTAAGCATACAGTTATGAATGGATCCTCTTCAAAACTCCAGGGCTGTTAGTATATCAAGAAACACAAATGTGAAGTAACATGCTCTGGGGGAGAACCTTACTTAATTAAGAGCTGGTGAACTAAAATATCTTTTTCAAAGGAGAGGGGATATAAATATAAATCAGAGAAGAGATTCAATAACTTATTCCCAGAGGCTAGAACAGTGTCCAACTGATGGCTGTTAATAAGAAACAACAAATAGCAATCTTGTGTTCTTAGCTGGGTCCATGCATTTTGTGCAAGTTGCCTGTTAAGCATGACACAGAAACTGGAATATTACACACTAGTAGATAGTAACAATAAATTTATTTGAGTGTTACAGATTTTTTTCCAAGAAGAAAAAAAAAAAAAAAACATACCAAAGTTGAGGAAGCATCTGGTGAAAATCTTGAGGTTCTTTTATTTAGAAATTTAAAAGGAAAACCTATTAGAATATTAAGATGTCAAAGAAATTGTGTTGTCCTTGGTGAGTCATTCCAAACTTCAAACTCATTGCCATCAAGTTGATTCTGATTCATAGAGACCCCCACTGGGTTCCAAAGCTGTAAATCTTTATGGAAGCAGACTGCCTCATCTTTTTTCTACAGAGCAGCTGGTAGGTTCAAACCACTCAGTTTTGGTTAGCAGCAAAATGCCTGAA
Source organism: Orycteropus afer afer (assembly GCF_000298275.1). Taxonomy (NCBI): domain Eukaryota; kingdom Metazoa; phylum Chordata; class Mammalia; order Tubulidentata; family Orycteropodidae; genus Orycteropus; species Orycteropus afer. The sequence continues at coordinate 12,753,279 of NW_006921643.1, read as the reverse complement.
CCGCTACACCACCAGAGCTCCTTGGTGAAGCATTACCAAATAAAATTATTTATAAATCTTCAGGAAACAACATTCCTTGGTGAGGAAATATTTTGATGTCACCATTTCCTGGAGGGCTGTTTTGTGTCTCCACCATCGGCTTGTTTCTACAGACATTTTGGGCTCCCTTGGCTAGGAATGTTCATTCAGCCATTTGCACTGAAAGAAAGTCAAAGGAGAGGAAGGGCATGTCCAACCAAGACACAAAAGAAAATTGAAGACAATACCAACTAATCGCAACCCACATTGGGTTTCCAAAGCAGTAATTCTTTACGGAGAAGATTGCCAAGTCTTCCTTCCATGTAGTGGCTGGTGGGTTTGAACTGCTAACCTTCTGGTTATCAGTCAAATGCCTTAGGCACCGCACCACCAG
>NW_006921643.1:12751052-12752492 GCF_000298275.1 Orycteropus afer afer | reverse complement strand
GAGGGGTCACTATGAGTCAGATCAGACTCGATGGCAGTGAGTTCAGTTTTCGGTTATGTGTGTGTGTGTGTGTGTGTACATATATATATATATATATATATATATATATGTGTGTGTGTGTTTATGTTATTGTTGTTATGTGCCTATATATATAGATAGATAGATAGATAGATAGGATCTCTAGTAGCGTAGTGCCTAAGGCACTTGACTGTTAACCAGAAGGCTGGCAGTCACTATGAGTCGGGTCCTACTCAACAGCAAATAACAACACAACAACACATATATGTATGACCAACCACTCATCTGCCAGCTTTTTGTACTGTGATGGTTTGTGTGTTGCTGTGATGCTGGAGCTATGCCACCAGTATTTCAAATGCCAATAAGGTCACCCATGGTGGACAGGTTTCAGCAGAGCTAGACTATATGAAGAACATGGCATCAGGATTAGAGGAAGACTCATTAATAATTTGCAATATGCGGATAACATAACCTTGCTTACTAAAAGCAAAGATGATTTGGAGCACTTACTGATGAAGATCAAAGACTACAGACTTCAGCTTGGATTACACCTCAACATAAAGGAAACAAAAATTGTTACAATTGCACCAATAAGTAACATCAAGATAAATGAAGAAAAGATTGAAGTTGTCAGGAATTTCATTTTTCCTGGATCCACAATCAATGATCATGAAAGCAGTGGTTAAGAAATCAGATGACAGAGAGGAAGATGGTGACTTACCTATAGCCCACATATTTGTTCCCTCTAGCATCTTAATGCCTGAAAAACTAGGTGCAGCAGTTTGAAACAGGGATTCTGGGGCTGTCAACAGCTCATTAAGTTGGAGAAGACCAAATTTAGCGGAGAAGGAGGGAAAAAAAAAAAAGGGGGAGAGGCAGGTTAAACAACTGGGGGAATATAAATAAATGAGCCTGCCCTGCAGCCGATGACCCAGTGGGACAGAGCAATGGAAAACTCCCTGGGCAGTGAAGCTGGAGCACTGGGAGGCCAACAGCAGCTGCAGAGGTCAACCCACAGGGGCAGCTATATTGGTAACTTGGGACATTTGCTAAGTGGGAAGGGGAAATTTCTGAGAAATACAGCAGAGACCCCTCTGCTTAGGTCACTGCTAACTTGAGAGCAGAGAAGGAAGCATGCCACAAGAGGGCAGGCCCTGGGATGAGCTTACGACATGGGTCTGGAGTCCAGCACTTCCAGGACAGCTTTTTGGCATAGAGGGGGCCAGAGTACAGGGTTTTTGCGGCTGTCTGAACCAGAGGGAAAGTACCAGCCCCCTAGCCACTGGAGTCTTTGCCACTTTTGAACTGCAGGCCTGTGAGTGACAATTTAACATAATTAGCAGCCAGCCAAACCACGAAACACACTACTGGCACCTTGGAGCTTTTTTTTTCTTTTCTTCCTCCTTTTCCCACCTCTCCCCT
>NW_006921643.1:12748784-12749830 GCF_000298275.1 Orycteropus afer afer | reverse complement strand
TGGGGCTGGTGCGGGATCGGGCAGTGTTTCGTTCTGCTGTGCATGGGGTCGCTATGAGTCAGAAACGACTCGACGGCACTTAACAACAACAACAACAATCTTGCACGGATACCAGTGATAAAAAAAATACCCGCAATCATTACAGAAGCAACAGAAGACAGACATAGAGCAATCCCTCATACACACCCAGACACTGTGAGAAGGAGATCCACTAGATCTACCAACTCAGAACCATAGTACTGGGGGACACCAGATTCAATTGGCACAACAAAATACATAAAAATTTTGTTCCACAACCTACCTTGATGAGTACCAACTGGGGTCTTAAAAGCTTTAGAGTGGCTATCTAAGATGCAGCTAATGGTTTCCTATCATTGGAAGTGAAGAAGGGTGAATAAAAAAAGGTCATTTGGAAACAATCAGCCTTAGGACATGATGGACCTTGAGACCAGAAGAACTAGCTGGTGCCCAGCTACCAATGCCAATCACTTACGAAGGGATCAAAACTGGAGATCCTGGATAGAGTGGGGGAAAAAGGTGGAACAAAATCCAAAACACAATAATGACCAGAATTACTGGTCGGATGGAGTCTGGTGGGACCCCCAAGACTGTGGCCCTGGGATACACTTCAGGCCTGGGATAAAACTCACTCCCAAGGGCTGGCTCTCAGCTCAATAGTAAATAAGAGTTACATGCAAAACACTCAGCCCAGGGCAATGCACCCACCTATTCTACGAAGATAAATCTCTTGGAGCAATAGGCCATGGGGTAACATTCACATGGAGGAATAGCTGGAGAGACAAGAGTACAAAACTAAGAAAGGCTCAGGGAGGTGTGTGTGGGGGGGATGGTTATTGGGAAGGGAGAGAAGGAGAGTCGGTTAAGTTTGGAGATGGTAATTGAGGAATGAAACCAAATGTACATGAAATGTTGAATGTAAAACAAATTCTGCTCTGTAAACTTGCACCTAAAGCTCAATAAAAAAAAAGAAAAAGAAATCAAGTAGCATGTTACATTGGGTAAATCTGCTGGAAAAAAAAAAAAAA
>NW_006921643.1:12743214-12748684 GCF_000298275.1 Orycteropus afer afer | reverse complement strand
GGAAGTAGGATTGCCCAACCTTCCTTCCGAGGAGTGGCTGGTGGGTTTGAACCGCCAGCCTTCTGGTTAGCAGTCAAGTGCTTTAGCCACTAAGCTACCAGAGCTCCTGCCTCACCCAATAGACCAACCATATTAACTCATGACAACACTTGCCTGTTCCAAGCCTAAATCCCCTACAGGATGAACAAAGACCTGCATTCACATTCTATACAGTGATGCCATCATCACAAAGAAAATTGCAGAGCATTCCAGCACACCTGAAATAATAACTAAAAATATAAAGTATAGCAGCTCCACCTTTGTAAAAATATTAAAACATAAAATCAAGGCAAAACAAATCAATACATAACTAACAGTTAAAGATAACAACTTCAAAATGTCTAGGAAACAACAGCCAACCTCAAATGAAACAACAACAACAACAACAACAAAGGATAAGACAATAGAAATAAAATACCAAATAAAAATCCCATTAAACATGGAGGAAGAGGAGGCAATAGAATTATCCAAGAAGGGATTTAGAAAGTATGTTTATAGAACTCTACAAGAGCTTAAGGAAACCTCAAACCTCAAAGAGAACCAAGCAGAACACAGACAGTGCCCTAGAAGAACTCAGGAAAGCCATTCAAGAACAAAATAATAAGATTAATACACAATTAGAACTCATATAAAAAACAGGAGTTAGAAATCCAAAAGCTGAATGCCAAAATTACAGAAGTACACAACATAGTGGAAACACAATATAATAGGCTAGAATTGTCTGAAGAATGCATTTCCAAACTAGAAGATAAATCCTTTGACACCAGCCTCTATGAAGAAAAATCAAAACAAAGATTTAAGAGAAATGAAGAGAACCTAAGAGTGATATATGATGACATGAAAAGAAACAACATACACTTCATTGGAATTCCAGAACAAGAAGAGGAAAAATAAAAAAAAAAAAAACTGAGAAAATTGTGGACGACTTGCTAATAGAAAATTTCCCCCATATTATGAAGGAAGAAAAGATATTTTTCCAAGAAGCTCAAAGAACCCCATACAGAATTGTTATGTGCCATCAAGTCAGACCCAACTCATAGAGACCCCTCCTTGGGTTTCTGAGGTAGTATCACTACAGAAGTAAATTGCCTGACGTTCCTTCTGAGAAGTGGCCATACAGAATAGATCCCAAGAAAAAGTCACCAAGGCATATCATAATCAAACTCTCCAAAATCAAAGACAAAGAAAGAATCTGCAAGCAGCCCAGGAAAAAAGAAATGTCACCTACAATGGACAACCAGTTAGGTTTGTTCTGATTTCTCAGCAGAAATCAAGCAGGCAAGAAGGCAATGGGATGGCATATATAAAACACTGAAGGAAAAGAACTTCTAACCAAGAATCCTATATCCAGTCAAACTGTCCCTCAAATATGAGGATGAAATCAAGACATTCTCAGACAAACAGAAATTAAGGGATTTTTTGAAAACCAGACCAACCCTACAGGAAATGGTTAAGGAAGTCCTTCCAATAGAGAACTCATAACAGAGAAAAATAAAATCAGGACACGTGACATCAATATTAAAACTAAATCAGAAATAGATGCTCAAAATAAACCCATAAAACATTGTACACACACACACACACAAAAAAAGGGAGGGGGTAGTCAATCTGCACATGACACCAACAACAAAGCAAATAGGGGGAATAAAAGTTCTAGGTACAAAAGTTCCAAATGGAGAAGCAAAACTATCCTTATAGAACAGACTGTGTCAAAAATATAAAGACAAGAATTCACTCCAAGGTAATCTCAGAGAAAATTAACAACCCCCCTAAGCAATCCCAGAAAGAAAGAAAGCATATGGGTTAAGTAAGTAAAAAAACCAACAATAAAGAAGAAAAAAGAGGAAACACTTGACAGCAAAATGAACTAAGCACAGAAAAGTATGTGGACTAAGGAAACTCCAACAACATGACAAAAAACACAATAGAATGACATCAATCAATTCATACCTATCACTAATTACACTCAATGTGAAAGGACTAAATGCACCAGTCAAGAGAAAGAGAGTGGCAGACTGGATAAAAAAGAAGACTCACTAATATGCTGACTATAAGAGACCCACCTTAGACACAAAGATAAAAACAAATGAAGAGTTAAGGAGTGGAAAAATATATACCAAGCCAACAGTAACCAGAAAAGAGCAGGAGTGGAAATATTAATTTCTGATAAAATAGACTTTAAAGTGAAAAACAGCATAAGACACAAAGGTCACCATATGATGCTGAAAGGGTCAATTGACCAAGAAGACACTACTATATAAATATCTATGCACCCAACGAAAGTGCTCCAAAATATGTAAAGCAAATACTAATTGAATTGAAAAGGAAAATAGACAACTCTACAATAGCAGTAGGAAACTTTACCACACCACTTTCAAAGAGGAACAGATCAACTAGAAAAAAGCTCAACAAAGGTACAGAAGACCTCAACAACACAATCAACCTCATAGACATATACAGAGCACTCCACCCAACAAAAGCACGATTCACATTCTTCTCCAGTGCACATGGATCATTCTCCAGAAAAGATCATATGTTAGGACATAAAACGAGCTTCAATAAATTCAAAACCATTGAGATACTATAAAACATCTTCTCAACCACAATGCTATAAAATTAGAGATAAATAATAGGAGGATCAAGAAAAAAATGTCTAACATGTGGAAGCTGAATAATACACTGCTCAAAAACTACTGGGTAACAGAAGAAACGCTGTTGTTGTGTTGTTATATGCCATCAAATAGGACCCAACTTGTAGCGACTCCTCCTTGAGTTTCCAAGGTGGTATCACTACAGAAGTAGATTGCTCAATCCTCTTTGCAAGGAGTGGCTGGTAGGTTTGAACCACCAGCCTTCTGGTTAGCAGTCAAGTGTCTTAGGCACTATGCTACCAGAGCTCTAGAAGAAATAGTGAAATAAAAATGATTCCTAGAAACAGAGAATGAAGGTACAACTTACAAAAACCTGTGGGACACTGTAAAAGCAGTATGAAGAGATCAATTTATAGCAATAAACACACACATCAAAAAAGAGTTAAGAAACAATATAAAGTCTAACTCAAAAACTCAAACAATTAGAAAAAGAACAACAAAAGAATCCTACAGTATCCAGAAGTAAGGAAATAATAAAGATTAAAAATAAACAAACCAAACTCACTGCCATCGAGTCAAATTAGAACAGAAATAAACAAAACAAAACAAAAAAAAAAGGAGAGAAAAGCTAACAAAAAAAATAGAGAAAAACAAAACAAGAAGTTGGTTCTTCAAAAAAATTAACAAAATTGATAAACCACTGACAAATCTAATGAAAGAGAAGATGCAAATAACAAGAATAATAAACAAAAAGGGTGACATCACAACAGACCAAACTGAAATAAAAAAGATACTGACAGAATATTGTGAAAAACTATAACTTAGAAGAGATGGACACATTTCTAGAAACACAAGACAGTCAGAGATAAAATACTTGAACAGATCCATAAAACAATGAAGAAATTGAACACATCATAAAAATTTCCCACAAGAAAAAGTCCTGGCCCTGATGGCATCACTGGAGAGTTTTACCAAACATTCAGAGAAGAGTTGATACCTATACTTCTCAAGCTATTCCAGAACATAGAAAAAGATGGAATACTCCCAGACTCATTTTATGAAGCAAGCATAACACCAATAGAAAACCAGGGAAAGACACCACTAAAAAGGAAAACTACAGACTAATATCTCTCATGAATATAGATTCAAAAATCTTCAACCATATCCTAGCCCATAGAATCCAACAACTTATCAAAAATAATAATAATAATAATAATAATAATACACGCTGGCCAAGTGGGATTTATCCCTGGTATGTAACATCACAAAAACAATGTAATCCACCACATAAACACAACAAACCAAAAGAACCATATGATCATATCAATCGACACAGAAAAGGCATTTGATAAAATCCAACACCCATTACTGTTCAGAACTCTCAGTAAAACAGGGATAGAATGGAAACTCCTCAACATAATAAAGGGCATATTCACAAAGCCAATGGCCAACATTATTATTTGGAGAAAGACTCAAAGCACTCCCCTTACAAATGGGAACCAGCCAGGGGATGGCCTCTATTACCACTCCTATTTAACATTGTATTGAAAGTACCAGTCAGGGCAATAGGCAAGAAAAAGAAATAAAAGCCATCCAAATTGGCAAAGAGGAAGTAAAGCTATCTCTATTTGAGGATGACACGATCTTATACATAGAAAACCCAAGAGACTCAGAAAAAAAAAAAAAAAAAAAACCCTACTGGCACTACTAGAGGGGTTCAGCAAAGTAGCAGAACACAAGATCAACATAAAAAATCAGTTGGATTCCTCTACACTAACAAAGAGACCTATGAAAAAGAAATAAGGGGAAGAATACTATTTACGATAGCTACTAAAAAGATGAAATATATAGGAATATATCTTACCAGAGACACAAAAGACCTATACAAAGAAAACTATAAAACACTACTATAGGAGACTGAAAGGGATCTACATAAATGGAAGAACCTGCCTTGTTCATGGATAGGAAGATTGAATATTGTGAAAATGTGAATACTATCCAAAGCAATCTACACATTTAATGCAATCCTGATCCAGATACCTACAAATTTTTTTAAGAACATGGAAAAACCTATTACTAACTTCCTATGGAAAGGAAAGAGACCTCAGATAAGCAGCGAACTACTGAAGAAGAAGAAAAAAGTGAGAGGTCTCACACTCCCAGATTTCAAAACCTACTATACAGCCACAGTAGTCAAAACAGCATGGTATTAGAACAAAGATAGACAGATAGACCAACAGAACAGAATCGAAAACCCAGAAGTAGACCCATCCATCTATAGATAGCTGATCTTTGACAAAGGTCCAAAATCCATTAAATGAGGAAGAGGCAGCCTCTTTAATGAATGGTGTCAGCAAAATTGGATATCCACTTGCAGAAAAATGCAACAAGACCCATACCTCACCCCATACACGAAAACAAACTTAAGTTCAATCAAAGACTTAAATGTAAAACCCAAAACTATAAGATTCATTAAAGATAAAACAGGGGCAAATCTAGGGGCCCTAATTTATGGCATAAATAGACTATCAAGCATAACCCACAATGCACAGGAGGTAGAAGGGAGGCCAGAGGACTTGGACCTTTTAAAAATTAAATTCTTATGTGCATCCAAAGACTTGGGAGAAAATATTTACCTATGACATATCTGACAAAGGACTTATCTCCAAAATCTGTAGAAAACTCACCACCTCAACCCCAAAAAGACAAACAATCCACTTCAAAACTGGACAAGGGACATAAATAGACACTTCACTAAAAATGATATGCTGGCGGCCAACAAACACATGAGGAATTGCTCGCGATCATTAGCCATTTGTTATGTGCCGTCGAGTCGGCCC
>NW_006921643.1:12731116-12739871 GCF_000298275.1 Orycteropus afer afer | reverse complement strand
TTTAAAGTGTTAAGAAGCAAAGATGTCACTATGAAGACTAAGGTGCACCTGACTCAAGCCATGATATTTTCAATCACCTCATGTGTATGTGAAAGCTGGACAATGAATAAGGGAGACCACAGAAGAATTGATGCATTTGTATTGCAGTGTTGGTGAAAAATACTATGGGCTGATGAAAATACCATGCTGGAAGAATGAACAAATCTATCTTGCAAGAAGTATAGCCAGAATGGTACTTAGAAGAAACAATGGCCAGACTTAATCTCATGTACTTTGGTCATGTTATCAGAAGGTACCGGTCCCTGGAGAAGGATATCATGCTTGGTAAGTAAAGGGTCAGCAAAAGAGGGGAAGATCTTCAACAAGATGGATTGACACAGTGACTGCAACAGTGGGCTCAAGCAAAGCAAGGATTGTGAGGAAGGTGCAGCACTGGGCAGTATTTTGTTCTGTTGTACAAAGGGTCACTATGAGTCAGAGCCGACATGACAACAACTAACAGCAACAACATGTCTCATGCCTATCATTTACTGAAAGCTTTCTCCAACCACTTAAACCACTTAAAGACAACCCACTGGAAAAATCTGTACACCTTCCCAAGAACATACTTCAATTCCATTTTTTAAAAAAGTAATGTTGCTATCCTATTATGACACAAAATAACCTGATTTTGAATCTGCACTATTGTAGTTTTCTTTTTAATATATGAAACCTTTTTTGAAGCCATGGCTCTTTTCAATTCTTTAAGAGAAAAAAAACTAAAATATCCAGGTCAGACACACCTGCTTTGAATTCCAGTCACATCATTATGTGAACCTGGAATATTACTTAACAATTTTAAGACTGTTTTCTCAATGAGAAAATGCAAATAATAACAATTACAAATTAGGGTTATGAGAATTAGAATTTATATATTAAATCACAGTGACAAACACATCTTGGGTATTTAGTAAATAGTAGCTATTATGATGATCCACCACTCATCTGCTAGTTTATTGTACTGTGGTGGCTTGCATGATGTCATGATGCTGGAAGCTAGGCCACAAAGTATTTCAAATAACAGAGTCATCCATGGTGGACAGGTTTCAGTGGAGCATCCAGACTAAGACAGACTAGGAAGAAAGGCCTGGTGATCTACTTCCAAAAATTACCATTGAAAACCCTGTGGATCACAACCTTGTCCAACTCAATTAATTTGGACACATTATCAGGAGGGATTCATCACTGGAGGAGAACATCGTGTTTTGTGAAGCAGAGGCCCAGCGAAGGTGAGATGGATTGGCAAAAGAGCTGCAACGGTGGACTTGTATATGCAAGTGATCATGAGGATGATCAGGACCTGCCTGTGTTTCTTTCTGTTGTACATAAGGTCGTCATGAGCCAGAGTTGATGGAAAGGCAGCTAACTATCAATATTTATTAAGAGTCTTCCAAGAACCAAGTACATTTCCAGACAGAGGTTATAACCAATGGCATAAATTCCTAGTCTTCATGGAGAGTATGATCTTTAAACTTATTATTACTTAAATTGAGTGGAGCCAGAAGGCAAGGAAAGGAGTTTGTTTCTAGAACATGGGTTGCTCCCTTAGCATTAGTTGTTTTTTGTTGTTGTTGTTTGATTGTTTGTTTGTTTGTTTTATTGTTTTTACTTCTTGAAGAAAACATTTCTACAATAAATAGTCCAGGGCCATACACCTATTCCACACCCATACACTTCCGCAAATGGATCAAAATTCATAGATGTAATCAATACTTTGTGTCTTCCCTTCCAGGAGTTGCCACTGTTTTCATCTTGGTCTCCCTGGATAAAATAATTGGTTCATCTTTTACCCCCTTTGCTGTTGTTGCTTTCCACAAATTAATATGCAACATTTTATTTTCCATTGCTATGGTTAGTAGATCTTCCTACTATTTTTATTTATTTATTTATTGCCCTTTTTTTTTTTTTTTTTTTGAGGTTTCATTTAACAAGCTCTATAATATACATGTAGGGTCAGATGTGAGTTGGCTTTCATACTAGTCCTAAGTCTTTGGGTATACATAGTGCTTAAAACATCTCTGAGTCACAATTTTCTCATCAGTAAAATGTATTCAAATGTTCTACCATACGTTTCTAACTGTGTTGTTGGGGTATTCAAATGAAGCAGTGTATAAGAGTGGACTTTGAAAACTATAAACCCATTGCTATAAATGACTCATAGTGACCCTATAGGACAGAGTAAAACTGCTCCATAGGGTTTCCAGGGTTGTAAGCTTCTTCCATAAAAATTACATCTGTGGAAACCCTATAGTTCATTGAAAACTATACCCAAAAATCCACACCATCAAGTCGATTCTGACTCATAGTGACCCTATAAGACAGGGTAGAACTGCTCCATAGGGTTTCTTTTACTTTTCTTTTTTTATTTTTTTCTCTATGCTTTGGGTGCAAATTTACAGAGCAAAATTTGTCTTACATTCAACAGTTTATGTACATTTGATTTCACACCCCAATGTCCATCCCCAACCACTCCCCTCCTCTCCCATCCCTGTGACAATGCCACCCCCCCAGCTGCTGTGCCCTTCTTAATTTAAATATGCACTCCTGTCTGTCCAGCTTTCCCTCCATGTAAAGGCTGCCCCTCTGGCGCCCCATGGCTGACTGCTCCAAGGGGTGTATTTCCATGGAGTTGGCAGTGTGTCAGCCTGGGTTGGGTGTTCTTCATGTAAGTCTTTCTACTGTTGGGCTGAGGGCCAGTCCTTGGAAGTGAGTCCTAACTCAGGCCTGAATTGTATCCCAGGACCATAGTATTGGGCATCCCACCAGACTCCATCTGACCAGTAATTCTGGTCATTATTGTGTTTTGGACTTTGCTCCATGTTTTCTTCCCACTCTATCCAGGATCTCCAGTTTTGATCCCTTCATAAGTGGTTGGCATTGGTAGCCAGTTATCATCTAGTTCTTCTGATCTCAAGACCCATCATATCTTTGGACTAATTGTTTCCAAATGCCCTTGATTTTCTTCACTCTTCTTTGCTTCAGATGAGAGGATCAGACGAGAGCATCAGTTGTGCTTTTGACAAAGTGTTATAATGAGATTATATTATGTGAACTTCTTTCACCTTCAAACATCAAAATCAAGTGATGGTGTATCAATTCGCTGTCTGAATAGAGTAATCCTCAGAGAAAAAGATGAAAATTAAAATGTCAGTGGAACAGCAGGTTATTATATTACTGTAGAGTGATTGTTACTGTTGCTGTTTTGTTGTTGTTATTTTTTAACCTATCTTGCCTGACTATGACTAAGGTAATAATGTTATACCATGCTGATGTTCTTCTGCTTTGGAAAAAAATTAAACAGACATTTCCAACACCTGTACCATTTATATAAGTAGGTAATTATCTCCCCACACCTGTTGGCTTGATATGGCAATAGAATCAAAGCCATTTCCCCTCATTGAAAATTAGACCACAACTCAATCTGCCATGGTTTTATTCTTCCATAATAAGGAGGTATTTTGCTAAAAGCTGAAAAGCATATTTCTCCTACATGAGTGAAATGTAGGGGTTTAAACACATGATATCCAAAAGGAAGTTCTTATTTCTGTTGCTCTTGTCTCATTATAATTGATTGAGAACATATGTCTTATTTAGTAAGACGGCCTTAAATTATTTGATTAGTGCTAAATAGTACTTGTATATAAATTCTGCATAAATTAAACTTTTAAATACACTAGAGAAGGTTTGATACTTAAAGTCATTCTATTGTGACTTGTTTTTAATAAACAAAACCATAACCCTTTTATTTCTCTTCTGTGTAAATCTGTATTTACATATGTGTTAAAGTTTTCAGATACAGAATCATCTCATTTTGCTAAAAGTAAAAAATGAAAAAGAAACAAACCAAATATTAAATATGTTTCTTCTTGAACTGTGGCATTATGTGTGATTTTTATTTTCATTTATAATGTTACATATTATCCAGGATTATATTACAAAAAGGAATACAGAAAATCTATTTAAAAAAAATGCTGTTTAGTCTATTCCAACTCATTGTGATGCTATAGGTCAGAACAGAACTGCCTCAAAGAGTTTCCAAGTCTGTAATCTTTATAGAAGCAGAATGTGGTATCTTTCTCCCCTGGAGTGGTTGGTGGGTTTGAACTGCCGACCTTTCATTTAGCAGATGAGTACTTTAACCAATGTGCCACCAGGTCTCCTCAAAACATTTTTATAATGGAAAAAAATTGTAAAAATAAAAATAATATACATACATGGCACATATTTATTTTCCAAAATTAATTTAATTTCATATGAACTTTATCAGATTGATTACTGATTTCAGAAGGAATCCTCAATCCTCTCTGCGGCCCTTCCTCCGCAACTCATATTCTGCTGTTCTTGCCCTTGCTCACCAAGATTTGGCTGTCTTCCAAAATGCCAAGTGCTTTCTCATTTGAGCTCATGTCTTTACCTTCGCTGCCCCCTCTGCCTACAACACTTGTCTCCTATATTTTAAAAGCCTGACTCATCTGTACCTTGCAGATCTTAAGTTCAAATGACACCTTCTTAGAGTGGTCTTCCTTGATCACCATTTCCAAAATGGTGCCTCCTACCAACCTCACCCAGAATGCTATGTTTGTCTTCTTCATAGCACTGATCACAATGTATCTGTTTCTTCCTTACTCTCATATCTATGAGGGTAGGAGCATCCCTGTTTGTGTACCCTGTGTCTATCATAGTGAATAGCACAAAGTAAGTGTTCAATAAATATTATATAATTTAATAGAAGACTTGGAAAAAGAAAACATAGTGAAATACTTGTTTAATCTAAATGATTCATTAAAACCTTAAAACATCATGTTCTGGTCCCACTAGCTTTTGGGACAGATAGGAAAGAGAAAAGGAAGGGCTGGAGTCTGGATTACAAAGTTCCTATGCTTGGTGAGGTTAGAAGAAGGCAGCTGGTAGGAGCCTCCCTATTGAAGACTAAAGAAGAAAACGATTTGTCCCTCCAGTGGTTCTTGCCAAGGGTTGCAATGAGACTGTACCTGCAGTGAGACTGCAAGTTATTTTTACACTTTGAATATCCATTTCCAGATTACACAAAGGACTTCTCAAGTGACCTTGAATAAGCCATTTAGGTAAGTTTCTGTGTTACTTAAATGCACCATCTCTATAGAGAGGAGAGATGAGGTTTGTTCATTTACATTTGTAAAAACACTTTGAAATCTCTGGATGAAAGAATTGCTACAGAGAGGTACAAAGGGTGAGGTAATATATTGGGTTAAATGCTACCCTTTGATAAAAGCAAAGAAGGAGTACACAAGTTTGAGGACACTTTAGGGCAGCCTCTGGTGCATTATTTTTCAAATTAATCTTCTGAGAAAACTCTCTACTTTCAGTATAGTGAATGTTTTAATCACATGTGTAAGTTATTATTCTACAAATTCATTGGCATTAACAATTTTCTCCTAACGTTCCTCTTTGTGTAAAGGAGATCTTTAGGGGGATTTGCCTGTGAGGTTTTCCCTCTAGCACTCTTTCTTTAATTCACTTTTACTCTACATCAGTGATATTCAGTTCCTAAGCATGACAGCCTCTGTTGTTGAGCTGTTTGGAACTCAAACAGGGCATTTTATAAGTTCTAGACAGATGCTTACAAGTTACAGACAGATATTAGAATAAGCCCAGCAAGGAGAAAAAGGAGAGAAAGACAAAGAAGCTGCCAGTCTATGAGCCAATTATATCCATTTATAAAAATAATATTAATAGTTATTTAAAAGATACTGTAATAGAATAGAATATTTTCTTAGGATAATGATCTCTTTCAGCAAGATAAATACAGACACAAAGATAAAATATTAATTGCAAAAATGTCAAGGCAAAAGCCCAAGTTTAGTGGAAAAGGAAAGAAGTAGGCACATAATTCCTGCTACACCAATTATGCACCTGTGATTGCATCCAAATGACCATACAATTTTCTTTATGTTTTTCTTGACCTTATAATTTTCCTTTTTTTAGGGGGAGCAATAAACAATTTGATTACTTGCACTTAGAAGGGATAGGGAGAGTGTATTTGCTTTACTGTACTTTGTTCTTCTCTAAAGAGGACTGATCTACTTGTCTCTTTCAGTGAATCTAGACAAGATACTCTCCTGGAGGAAGTGCTCCTTCAGAAGGCTGCAGATCTTGGTGGTCCTTGTTCATTCATCATATCTCTTCAGGATTCTCTGTAATTGTTATGCTCCTGAAATCTCTTCTTCCTTAGAAGACAGCTTGGCTCCTTCTAGAGGTCATGAGTAGTTGAGTCTTTGCAGGGCAAGTCCTGCATGCTGCCAAAAAGCAAGCACAAACTCATTCCTCATACATCCTTGACCACGTCCATGACTCTGGCTACATAAGTATTTCACATGCAACCAAGGGCAACACTTCTACATGAAATACATGAATGGAATGAAGCCAGTCTCCCCACTGACCACTAAGTGTCTCAGCTCATGTTTCCCTTTTTTGTGCCAAGAGTTTCTTCAGATTTGAACTGGTTATCTCAAGAGATATCTATCATTTCATGCTGGCTGCAAAGAGGCAATGCAAAGTCCCTACAAGCTAATTTGTAATCACCTGTCCCATCCTGTGATTCATCACCTTCACAACATAGTATTGAACATTATGGCATGATAGAAAACAATTAAATCATTAGATTCCAGTCAACAAGGCACCTTAAACAGAGACTAAGGTACCAAAAAGAAAATGCTCTGTATTTAAAAATAAGTGGCTTATTGATGACTTCAGGATTTTCACTAATTTTGACAGAACCCATTCTTATTTGTATATGTTTGATTGGCAAAAAGCCTCTTCACTTGAAAGAAAGGAACTCAGTGTATCATCACCATTATCTACTCAACCAATACAAAATATTTATTAAGCATCAACTGAGTGCAAAGCATGTTACAATAAACTGTAAGAAAACATATCTTTTTCTGCAAAAGAAGGTGCTCTTTAAAAGGTAAATCCAAACAAATAGGAATACCCATTTTGCAGTAGCTTATCTGAGCACAGTACAAACAGACTGGTTTGTGGTTTAAAGAGGAGTTTAACTAAAAGGTTTGCAAATGGGCATGTCTTTGAATGCAGTTACTGGTTCTGTAAAATGTCTTGGAATCCTCTACTTTTAGAAACAGCATCAAAATCCTGCACAGAATATAGAAAATAGGATAAAACATTTATTAGAAATAGTACTTCAGTTTGAAACTTATCAGGCACTTATGTTCATGTCTGACCTGCTAACTCATTTTATTGACTGTTCTCAAAAGGATATGTTTAGTATCTTCTTTAGCTCATCAAAAGTTTCCAGGTAGTAGTGTGATGTGGTGAAAAGAATAAGTCTTTGGTCTAGATAGACTTGGATATGAAGTCAAGCTTTGTCACTTACTTAGAGTCATCTCTCTGCAGGTAAATGAATAAATCTTGTTTCCATTTCCTCATCTCTAAAATGGGTAAGTTGCTGTTATTAGGTGACATCAAGTCAGCTCTGACACATTGCAACCATATATACAACAGAGCTAAACACTGCCCAGACCTGCACCATCCTCACAATCCTTGTCATGCTTGACACCATCATTGAAGTCACTGTGTCAGTTCATCTGATTGAGGGACTTCCCCTTCTTCACTTACCTTCTGCTTTACCAAGCATGATATTCTTCTCCAGGGAATGGGTCCTTTGGACAACATGACCAAAGGAGGTAAGATGAAGTCTGACCATTCTCATTTCCAAGGAGCATTCTGTCTGTACTTCTGGTTGTTGTTGTTGTTGTTGTGTGCCGTCGAGTCAGACCTGACTCATAGAGACCCCTCCTTAGGTTTCCGAGGCAGTATCACTACGGAAGTAGATTGCCCCATCTTCCTTCTGATAATCCTTTAAAAACATTGCAGGTTCATCTTTTCACCTTGATCACTGTTCCATTCTATGTATATGCCCTTGGGCTTTTGGTTGGGTGTAACAAAAAGCCCTAGCCTCTGGATTAATTATCTCCTTCTTCTAATGCAGTTTTAGCCAGCATATACCAATTATAACGGTATTTTCAGTATTCTTCACCAACACCAGAATTCAAAGACATCAACTCTTTCTTATTCATTGTCCAGCTTTCACATGTATATGAGGAGAGTAAAAGTCTTGGGTCCGGTGCACCTTAGTCTTCATAGTGACATCCTTCTTTCTTAACACTTTAAAGAGGTCCTTTGCAGCAGATTTGCCCAGTGCAACACACCTGATTTCCTGACTGCTGCTTCCATGGATGTCGACTGTGGATCCAAGTAAAATGAAATCCCTGACAACTTCAATCTTTTCTCCATTTACCATGATGTGAGGATTTTCATTTTCTTTACCCTGATGTGTGATCCATACTGAAGACTGTAGTCTTCAAACTTCATAAATAAATGCTTCAAGTCATCTTCACTTTGAGCAAGCAAGGTAGTGTTATCTGCATATCACAGGTTGTTAATTGTTCTTCCTCCAATCCTGGTGCCATATTCTTCTTCATGGATTATTTACTCAGCATACAAATTGAATACTCCAGCTTGGAGCTCTGGTGGTGTAGTGGGTAAGATATTTGCCTGCTAATCAGAAGGTTAGTGGTTCAAACCCACCAACTGCTCCACAGGAGGAAGATGAGGCAGTCTACTTCCGTAAAGAATTGTTGTTGTTGTTATTTGCCATTGAGTCAGACTCGACTCATAGCGACCCCTCCTTGGATTTCTGAGTCAGTATCACTATGGA
>NW_006921643.1:12730124-12731016 GCF_000298275.1 Orycteropus afer afer | reverse complement strand
ACAGAAAATAACAAATGCTGGTGGGGCTGCACAGAGATTGGAACTCTCATACATTGCTGGTGGGACTGTGAAATGCTACAACCATTGTGGCAAATGGTATAGCATTTCCTTAAAGAACTGAAAATAGAAATACCATTTGAACTGGCAATTCCATTACTAGGAATATATGCTAAAGAGTTAAGAGACAAGACATGAACAGACATATGCACACCCATGGTCATTGCAGCACAATTCACTTTGGCAGAGATGGAAACAACCTAAATGACCATCAATAGGTGAATGGATAAACCAAACTATAGTACATTCACACAATGGAATATTGTGGTACATTAAAGAACAATGAAGGATACTTGAAGCATCTCACAATGTGTATGAACCTGGAGGACATTATGCTAAGCAAAATAAGTCAACCACATAAGGAATCATACTGTATGAGTCCATTACTGTAAAAAGTTGAGGAAGGGTTTGCTTAGGGAAGGGAACTCATTTTGTAGGTTATCAAAGATGGGAGGGAAGGGTAGGGGATAATTTTGGACTAATTGGTGATGACTCAGGTAAGGGGAAGGATGGTAAGGAAAGAGTCTGTGACCAGCATGATAACATGAGGACACTGAATTATGCACATAAGATATAGACAACAGAGACTAATACCAGTATATCCACAATACTGCATTACCATTAACACCAAACATCAGGCTACAGATAAACACATAGACAACTGAGAAGATCATGTGGGAGTCAGCGGACAGGATTGTATTCTAGACCAAAGATAGATTTAGTTGAGGCTAATCTTGCACAATTATAGAACAATATCATTAATATCACATGCAAGTAAGATATTACTGAAGATAATTCAGAAACGTTTGCAGCAGTATATTGATAGAGAACTTCC
>NW_006921643.1:12712385-12726462 GCF_000298275.1 Orycteropus afer afer | reverse complement strand
GGGTTTGAACCACCAGCCTTCCAGCCTTGGAAACCCAATGGGGGTCACTCTGAGTTGAAACTGACTCAATGGCAGTGGGTTTTTTGTTATTGTTGTTTTGTTTTATACAGGTTGAATAAGTATGGTGAAAATATCTAACCCTGACATACCCCCTTTCTGATTTTAAACTATGCAATATCCCCTTGTTCTGTTCAAACAACAGCCTCTTGCTACAGGTTCCTTGGGAGCACAATTAAGTGTTCTGGAATTCCCATCTTTCTCAATGATATACATAATTTTTTATGATCCACCCAGCCAAATGCCTTTCCATAGTCAATGAAATGCAGGTAGACATCTTTTTGGTATTCTTTGCTTTCAGCTAAGATCCCTCCGACATCAGCAATGATATCCTTCATTCTATGTCCTCTTCTGAATCCTGCCTGCATTTCTGGAAGTTCTTGGTCAATATACTGCTGCAACCATTTTTTAATTATCCTTGGCAAGATTTTACTTGTGTGATATTAATGATATTGTTCAATAATTTCCACATTCTGTTGGATCACCTTTCTTCAGAATAGGCACAAAAATGGATCTCTTTCAGTCAGTTGGCCAGGTATCTGTCTTCCAAATTACTTGGCATAGAAGAATAAGTGCCTCTAGCACAGCATCCATTTGTTGAAACATCTCAATGAGTATTCCATCAATTCCTGGAGCCTTTTTTTTATCAATTCCTTCAGTACAGCTTCAGCTTCTTCTTTCAGTACCATTGGTTCTTGATCAAGTGCCACCTCCTGAAATAGTTGAACATCGACCAATTATTTTTGCTACAGTGACTCTGCATTCCTTCCATCTTCTTTTGATGCTTCATGAATCATTCAATATTTTGCCCATGGAATCCTTCAATACTACAACTCAAGGCTTGCTTGTTTGTTTGCTTTTTCTTCAGTTCTGTCAGCTTGAGAAATGTTGAGTATGTTCTTCAACTCTTTTGGTTTTCTATCTCCAGGTCTTTGCATATTTCATTATAATACTTTACTTTGTCTTCTCAAGCCATCCTTTGAAATCTTCTGTTCAATTATTTTATTTCAGCATATATTCCACTCACTTTAGCTAATCTAGGTTCAAGGGTAAGTTTTACAGTATCTTCTGAAATCCATTTTGGTCTTGTCTTCCTTTCCTGTCTTTTAAATACCTTTTGCTTTCTTCATGTATGATGCTCTTGATGTCATCCCATAACTCATCAGGCCTTTGGTCAGTGGTACGTCAAATCTATTCTTCAGATGTTCTCTAAATTCAGGTAGGATATAATCAAGATCATATTTTGGCTCCTGTCAACTTATTTTAATTTTCTTTAGCTTCAGATTGAACTTGCATATGAGCAATTGATAGTCTATTCCACAGTTAACTCCTGACTTTGTTTTGACTGATGGTATTGAACTTCTCCATTGCCTCTTCCCACAGATGTAGTCGATCTGATTCCTGTGTATTCCATCTGACAAGGTCCACATGTATAGTGCCATTTATGTTGTTGAAAAAAAAGGTGCTTGCAATGAATAAGTCACTGGTCTTGCAAAATTTTTTCACGTGCTCTCTCACATCATTTCTATCACCTAGGTCATATTTTCCAACTACCAATGATTCTTCCTTGTTTTCAACTTTCACATACCAATCACCAGTAAATAATCAATACACATTGATTGCATTTTTGATCAATATCAGAGTACAGAAAAATCTTCAATTTCTTCATCTTTGGCTTTAGTGGTTGGTGCATAAATTTGAATAATAGTAGTATTATCTGCTTCCTTGTAGGCACATGGATATTATCCTGTCACTCACAGCATTGTTCTTCAGGATAGATCATGAAATGTTCTTTTTGACAATGAATGCAGTGCTATTCCTCTTCAATTTGTCTTCTCCTGCATAGCAGATCATACAATTTTCTAATTCAAAATGGCCAAAACCATTTTCAGCTCACTAATGCCTACAAAATTGATCTTTAGGTATTCTTTTTCATTTTTGACAACTTCCAATTTTCCTAGATTCATACTTTATACATCCCATGTTTTGATTATTAATGAATGTTTGCAGCTATTTCTTCCCATTTTGAGTAGTGCCCCAGCATCAAATGAAGGTTTACTCCATCCATGTCATTAAGGTTGACTCTACTTTGGAGAGACAGCTCTTCCTCAGTCACATTTTGAGTGCCTTCCAACCTGAAGGGCTCATTTTGGGGCACTATATCAGACAATGTTTCATGGCTATTCATAAAGTTTCCCAGTAATATATCAGACAGTGTTTCACTGCTATTCATAAGGTTTTCAGTGGCCATTTTTTTTTTCAGAAGTGGATGGCCTCATATTTCTTTCCAGTCTACCTTCATCTGGAAGCTCTCCTGAAACCTGTCCACCATGGCTGACCCTCTGGTACTTGAAATACTGGTGGCATAACCTCCAGCCTCACAGCAACATGCAAGCCACCACAGTACAACAAACTGACAGCTGAGTGGTGGAAATGGGTATAATAGTAATGAATTCATATAATTGGTGTGAAAAGTAAATAAGATCAAATATAAAAAAGTATGGTAGATCTTGAAACATGCTACAAATATGGATGGACTTGGAAGACATTATGCTGAAACAAATCCCAGAAGAACAAATATTGTATAACCTCACTTATATAAGAAGACAAGAATAGGCAAATGTATAGAGAACAAAGTTTATTAGTAGTTGTTGTGGTGGGAGGGAATGGGAAAGAAGGGATTAATTGTGATTGAAATATCACATTCATTAAGGGTACAGTTACACAACTGATCATTATAATTGCTGTCATAAGTTGTACATCTGTAAAGATTGGGGGAAAAAGTAGTAGTACAAAGCCTGGAGCATAGTAAATATTCAAGAATATGAATAATTCCCTTATTTTCCTTCCTTTCAATTAAAGTATATGTGTCAGGGAATAAAAAACATGAGGACTTTTGGTAAATGTGATCTTTATCTACACTGAACTTATGCATATTGCATTTAAGGTCTATTTTACTTTTCTGGCAATGGGATTCAATCATGTATTATCTCTTGTGTTATTTAGTGTTTTAATCACAGTACACAGTGGCTATACATTTAACCACATTTTACATTGTCTCCCAAGCTGAGCAACAGGTCCTTGAGCACAGATTTTCCATTAGTATCTTTTATATACACATTTCAGAATACATTTAAGATGTTCAGTATATATTTTTAATGAAAAACTTGAATAATATGATAAATACATATGATCAAGACACAAATTTATCCACTCATATGTAAGTTCATAGAGAAAAAGGACTACAGAGTGTAGGTACTAATTAAATGCCCAGTGTCTGTAGGGCCCTCTCTCCATACAGTAATTTGTCCCAAATTATTGACCACTATGGTCTAGGTTTTATTCATTTTAGTATCTCTTAGGACCCAATATGAGGAGCTCTGGTGCAGTAGTCGGTAAGGCATTTGGTTGCTAACCAGAAGGTCAGAAGTTCAAACTCATCAGATTCTCCACGGGAGGAAGATAGGGCAATTGACTTTTGTAAAGATTTACAGCCTTGGAAACCCGACAATGCCCACTGTGAGTTGGAATCGACATGATGGCAGTAGGTTTGTTTGTTTGTTTGATAATTTAGGTTTAGTATCCAACAGTGCAGGTGGTGAAGTAGTTAAGCCCTTCATGCACTTGCCTCCTAACTGAAAGGTCATGATTTGAACTCATGGTTACTACATGGGAGAAAGATGTGGCAGTCTGGTTTCATAAAGATTACAGCCTTGGAATCCCTATAGGGCAGTTCTACTATGTCCTATAGGTTTGCTTTGAGTGAGAATTAACTCAATGACAATGTTCTTGTTTTTTAATTTAGGATTTAACATAGTGCCTTCTTGCACATAGAAAATATTTGATACATAAAATGATAGTCTTAAACAGTTGTCAATCTTGGTGAAATTGAAACTTTGGGATAGAGCTCTATGAGTTAAGGCAGATGTGTGCATAGTTAAGAAGGACTAAGTGGCTACAATTTAACAGTTTCAGACAATCTAGGTTTTATTGAGCTTTTCAAGCATGGTGGGACTGGTAGAGGGTGCTCTGTCATTTGAGGATAATTAGGTCCCAAATACTGGAAGGTTAGGCAAGCCTACTTCCGTAGTGATACTGCCTCGGAAACCCAAGGAGGGGTCGCTATGAGTCGGGTTTGACTCGATGGCACATAACAACCACAACAACAACAACAAAAATCTTGGCAAACTGACTTCCAAGAGTTTAATAAGAAGCAATGCCTAAACCTTACTGTGGTAAAGTTTGCATGTCAATTTGGCTAGGCCTGGTTGAGTGGCTTGGGCACTGGATGTAGTATTTCCCATGATGAGACTGATAATCAACTTCATGGTGGAATCTACTGTGAGCAGCTGAGTAGCTGCCTTTGGGTATGCGGTCTGCTTCCCGTACATAAGAAACAGCTTTGGGAATGGTCTCTAGCTTAGGGCACACTTGAACCCTGCGTGTAGCTGTGTTGTTATTCAGCAGCCTGTCATGCTCTCTAACCTTGGGACTTACAATGGACTTGAATTAATGGCCTGCCATATGGTTTGGTAACATCGAGACTTGTGCCATTTTATTTGTTGACTTTGGGCTTGTTAGCTTCAGCAGCCAGTAGCTGCCTGAGTGAAGAGATGTCTCTAGCTTCAGTGGGCCAAGAGCAAGAGGCAGAGCAGAAGGCCAAGGTCGAGGGGCTTTCACTCAGACCCTAGATCCTGGCACTTTGAACTCAAACTCGAACTTACAGCCTCCCAAATTGTAAGAGAATAAACTTCTGCTGCTTCTAGCCATCCCATTTGTGGTATATCTGTTAGAGCTGTACTAGGTAACCAGAACACTTACTGATTACTCCATGGGAGGAAAAGAAGAGAAAGAGTTGTTTGGAATATTTTAGGATTTGCATATTTGAAAGAAGTCTGTCTTTCTTATTGACTCACTAGTTGGATTTGCCCTGCCTTACAGATTAAAAAAAAAAAAAAAAGTTAATCTTGTTATCCATGAGCATTTAAAAAGCCTTTTTTTCTTACACTTGCATGAAGTAAAAACTTCTGTAACATGATGGTGGCAGCGGGAGTGTTATAGAATAAAAATAATTCCTTGAACTCAAATGTTCAATATGTGCAAGGCCTTGTGCTTTGGGGGATATAAAAGTAAGAAATGCACAAATCCCTGCCATCTAAGAATTTACAATTTTTCAGGATCCAGAGACATATATAAATCCCTCAAATATAAAGTACAATGATACAGTACACAAGAAATATTGGTGATAATAATCTACATATTAGTTCTTAAAAGGCAAAGTTAATATTTATTGCTACATTTTTGGTCTTGCATATTCTGACTTCTAATTATTCCTCATTCAAGAAGACAATTATTAGTGTAGTCAGCTTAAGATTTCACTAAACACCTTCTCAAGTTCTGTATGAAAGATGTTGATCACACCTGTTAACTAAGCCTCTATTTAACTCACATATTATTCAACCAATTGCTTAATATCTGTCACATGCAATAGTATTAAAGCCTTAAAGTGTCTAGTAAACAATAATTTTCCTCTAGCAACAGGATGAATGACACTATCACTTCTCATTTTTGTCACTAGAACTTCCAGGACTTGTTGCATTTATAGTGTTAAGAAGATACTTCATTCCGCCTAACCCCAAGGGAAGTGAGGCAGACAATCACTATTAAAAGACTCCTGGGGGACTTTCTAGAGATCTGAGCTGCTAGCCTTGTCTGATATTCTCCTTCCTAATGCATCTCAGGAGATAATGAACATTACAGATTTAAGTTCATTCAATGTTCCTAAAAGCTAAACTATTTGTGTTGTACTGATCATATTTAGAACTCCAGATTCATATGGTCTAGTAATCTTTCTTTTAGTACTAGATTCTGCAGTATCTCCACTTACATGTTTTTTTTTTCAAATGATAAAATGAGGTCCATGGAAGTCCATTATTTTTTGCCTAGAGTCACAGTGTCTGCAGTAGTTGAACAGTTTTATGATTACAAAGAAGAGTAATAGCATGGTATGTTTGCATCTCTGTCAAATAGAGTGTTTTTGTTTTGCATATTCCTACAGGCAACAATGGGCTCAGGTTTAGCCAGGTTTGTGAGGTTCACACAGGACCCAGCAGTGTTTCATTCTGTTGTAAATGATGTCACTATGAGTTGGAGCTGACTCAATGGCTCCTAACAACAACATCACAGGTAATGCCCAATCCGTGAGGGGTAGAACAGAGTTTCAAAAAGGAGCCATTTAGAGTCTGAGAAACTGGGTTCAAACTCATCATGACTGTCATCTACTTTCATCTGATGGAGGCTTCAAAGCATCTTGACACAATATAGAGGAGCCAAAAATGGATATAGTATTGGCCTGGCACTTACAGTATTAATAATATCTCCCTGGGTGGTAATTACGTATGTGCTAGTATTCCTATTTCTAGATCCACTTCTGCCCATGGCTAGCTGGGTGACCTCAGCACAGTCATTTAATTTCCCTATATCTCCATTTTGTCATCTATAAAATAGACATTCTTTAATGGTTTTATCTTTTCTGAAATCCTATGATATTTTTAGGGTTTCCTCTTTGCAAAATGTTGATAGTTTTACATGCCCCTTGACACCTCAGAAGGTTGTATGAGGTAAAATGATGTAATTTTTTAATTTAACTCATTTTGAACTCCAGGAACTAAAATTTCTCCAAATTTAAAAAAGATTTGGCTTCTTCACTCAGAATCAGAGATTAGTTGGGACAAGAGTCAATACATTTCAAAAAAGGAAGAAGTTATGGCTGGGTTGCCAGCTATTTCTCAAATGCAAGGAAAATACTTCTCAGATAACATAGTGTTAGGATATGCATTTGCCATCCATATTGGTTTTCCCCTGTGATCTACCCAGTCTTTAGATGCACAGGGCAATAGGCAACTGGTTGTTACCTGAGAGACGTCCAAGTCCAGTGGGAATGAATGTGAACATAGAAGACAACAACCATTTTTCCCCCACCAAATAAAACAAATTTTTACATTGAAAAACATATATATATATTTTTTTTACAGTTCTCAATATAAAACATACTTTCAGATTTCATTAGCATTTAATTTGGGTTTGGTGTAAGAATTTTTCATCCCTATCTTATAGGCATTTAATCTCTCAGAGTCAAGTACATTCAAACAGGCATGTAAAATAAATAAATAAAGGCAATGTAAAATAAAAGGCATAATTTTCAGTGGAAAGAAAAAAAAAAAAAAACCTGTTATAAGTCCCTCCCCATTCAACAGGTTTGACATCTTTGGAAAACTAGAGAAAATGTCTGACCAGTGAGTTGTTGTTCTTGTTTTAATTATGCAGTTATTTTCAGCAGATCTGAAATGAGTTTATTTTAAACAAACAAACAAACAAAAAAAAAAAGTGGAGTTGGGGGGATGGAGAAGCCAGGTAGCAAAACTACACAAGGTTTTGAAGAAGGAATAAATTTGATAAACAGACAATCAGCTTGATCAGCAAAATGTATAAACCTGTATAAAGTGCTTGCTTTGTGCTAATCACAATTCTGGAGCTTATTAAGATGTAAGAACACAAGCGACACCCTGATAAGTATACATTGACTACTTTCTCTATTTTTTTTTTAATATATTTGAGAATTTTCATAATAAAAATGTTTAATGATACACGGATTTCTAAACTGTGTGATTAGAAAAAACTTGTGGAATAGATAACTGTAAGTGCTAGGGTAGGAGGAAAAGACATGCTGGTTTGGAGATGACGATGACAATAAAAAGGGGTTCAATTTGGGCACAGCAAGATAATCATAGGGCCTTTAGCACACAATACCCTCCATACAACTGGTAATCACTCCAAATAAATATATCAAATTATAATGGTCTTAACTCCTCCTTTTTACTAAGAGGATTAGAAATGACCCCAAACAGGTCTGATTTTAAACAACAGATCATGAATTTCCTGGTACTAGAGAAATCAAGGGAGCTCTGGTAACATAGTGCCTAAGGCACTGGACTGGTAACCAGAAGGCTGGCGGTTCAAACTCACCAGCCACTCCTCAGAAGGAAGGCTGGGCAATCTACTTCCATAGTGATACTGCCTTGAAACCCAAGAAGGGGTCACTATGAGTGGGTCTGACTCAATGGCACATAACAACAACAACAACAGAGAAATCAACTCACAATGAGAAAAGAGAATGAGAGGGAAAGAGGCTAAAGATGGAAGGAGCAAGGGAAAGAAAATAAGACAAGATGAGGAAAAAAAAAAAAAAACTGTCATAGAGTCTTATAACCACGCTTTAAACACTGATTTAGAGCTGGAAGAATCTTTCCTGACACTCAGTCCCATCCTCAGACTTACCTTATGTAGTGTGATCTATTGCATAGTGATTTCCAGAAAAATGTTTTACTAGGGGTTCTTGACATGAGCCTCATTATTTCCCTGAAATCCAAAGCACTCAGTGAAAGGATTCTTTGTGATCTGATTGAACTCCACGAAGAAAAAATTCAACTATGAGACTCAGATGTCAATTGTCACTTTTGTACTATCAAAGGTGAAAGCATTTGGCTCTTTGAATTTTCTAAAGATCTGGCATTCCTATTTATTATTCAACTATGTTGAATTTTTATGAAAAGCTCTAAGGTCGCTTGTCACATGTTTGTACCTAAAGGAGACACGCTGGAAACTAATAACAGATGAAATGTTTGTAGATTCTCTGCAAAGGCAGAAATGAAAAAACAAAGTCAAGATTAACTCTGATTTGATTTTACATAACCCTGTTTATAGCAATAAAGAACCTTGGTGGTATAGTAGTTAAGCATTCAGCTGCTAACTGAAATATCAGCAGTTTGAACCCCTAGCTGCTCCACAGGAGAAAGATGTGGCTGGCTGCTTTCATAAGGATTAACAGCCTTGGAAACCCTATGGGGCAGTTCTACTGTGTTCTACAGGGTTGCAATGAGTGGGGATCAGTTCATCAGCATTGGGTTTTGGTGGGTATCCATAGTACATTTATTAAGACTATACTTCGATACACCCAAATAAATGAACATTTAGATTTAGAAAGATGAACAGGGTGATTGTTTCTTTTACATTTTAAAAATGCATTGATGATAGGATTTTTCTAAAGAAAGACTTATCTTTGTATGCTTGAAATATTCAATTTACAAAAAAATATTGCACAAACACTACTGAAGAGGACTTGAAGCACCTAATGATGAAGATCAAAGACTATAGTCTTCAGGAAGGATTACAGCTCAACATAAAGAAACAAATTTCTCACAACTATACCAATGAGCAACACTGGGATAAACAGAGAAAAGATTGAAGTTGTCAAGGATTTCCTTTTACTTGGATCCACCATTAATGCCCATAGAAACAGCAGTCGAGAAATCAAATAATGTATTGCATTGGACAAAATGGCTACAAAAGACCTTTTTAAAGTGTTAAAAAGCAAAGATGACATTTTGAGGACAAAGGTGCACCTAACACAAACCAACATATTTTTAATTGTTTCATATGCATGTGAAATCTGGATAATGAATAAGAAAGACAGAAAAAAATTGATGCATTGAAATTATGGTGTTGGTGAACAATTTGAATATATCATGGACTATCAGAAGAACGAACAAATCTGTCTTGGAAGAACTGTAACCAGAATGCTCCTTAGAAGAGAGGATGGTTTCACATATTTTGGACATGTTATCAGGAGGGACCACTCCCTGGAGGAGGACATCAGGCTTGGTAAAGTAGAGGGTCATCGAAAAAGAAAAAGACTGTCTACAAGATGCATTGACATAGGGACTGCAACAATGAACTGAAACACAGCAATGGTTGTGAGAATAGCACAGCACTGGGCAATGGTTCATTCTATTGTACATATGGTCACTATAAGTTGAAGCCAGCTCCACAGCACTTGACAACATACCAACAACAATGTTCACAAAATTTTTCAGGAATAGATTTACTATATGCACTATGTTGATGCATCACAATCTACAAGCTGGCATTGTGATGCCCACAAATGCAAATTGCATTTGCATGTGCTACTCTGCATGGAAAATTTTTTAAAGATATATTAACTCATGCAATTAGTTAATTTGTTTATTTATTTTATTTTATTTAAATTTTATTTATTTATTTGATTTGATTCAAATTATGTAATTACATGTTCTGTCCAATTCTGCTTTCAGGACAGTATTAATATTTTGTCTCCAATGTTTTTTCCTTTTTGTAACTGTTGTAAAAATATATATAACATGATCGTTCCAATTCAACATTTCTCATGTGTATGATTTAGTGATATTCAATTGCATCAATCATATTGTGCCAGCACTACCCATAATCATTGCGAAATTTCCCATCACCATAAACAAATAGTAAATAACCGCCCCCCTTCCAACTCCCTCCTTCCCCTGGTAACCAGTACTAACATTGGTCTCTATACATTTGCCTATTCTTATTATTTCATATAAGTTAAACCATACAATATTTGTCCTTTTGTGACAGACTTGTTTCATTGTGCATAAGGTTTTTGAGGTTCATCCATGTTATACCATGGATCAGAACTTCATTTCTCTTTATGGCTGAGTAGTATTCCATGGTTCTCATGTACCACATTTTGTTCATCCATTCATCCATTGATGGGCATTTAAGTTGTTTCCACCCTTTGATTACCGTGCATAGTGCTGGAAATTCATAAAGTCACCTCCAGCCAGAAGTTAACTGCATAAGTGGTCAGGAAATGCCTGGAGGTAAAAACAATCTTTGGGAGTTGGGGAAGAGGTTTTATGACTGCCATACCTACTTTAGCAATGAAATAGCACTGAAAGGGAAATCTGTTTTCTGCTACTTGCAAATCACTTACTCAGTGACGTTCAAATAATAACAATCCCAACCCTCCTTATAATAACAATAAAACCCACTGCCATCTACTCAATTCCAACTCCTAGTAACCCCTCATTTGACTTCCAAAGCTGTAAATCTTCATGTAAGTAGATTGCCTCATCTTCTTCCCATAGAGCAGCTGATGGGTTTGAACCGCAGACTTTCTGGCTACCAGCCAAATGCCTTACCCACTATGTCACCAGAGGTCCTTTACAATAATAGCTACCATTTATTTAGCATTTTGCTAGGCTCTCAAATGAGAACAAACATGTAAAAATGTCATCTAATATTCACAATAAACCTGAGACACTGGTAATGTTATGGCAAATGAAGAAACTGAGGCAGAGAGTGATTGTGTAATTTGATTAAGGACACATAACAGTAAACAGTGGAGCTGGGATGTGAACCCAGATTGACTCCAGAATTCCCTTTAAACAACATACTATCATTTACTATCTGCCCACATCTGTTAAATTAAATAGGCTCCTCAGTTTGTCTTTCAAATTTCTTCAAGATTCATCCTAACTGACCTTCCAGATTTATGTCTTAGTTTTCAATACTTCTCAACCACATAGATCGAAGACTGGCAAAATTGGGACTAGCCACTTCCTCTATACATCCTGAACTTTCTTTCACCACTTTGCTAATGCTATTCCTCAATGAAAAATGCAGTCATTGTTGAGAAGAAAGAAGGGAATAGACACGATTTTAAAATATATATACAAAAAGATATAATGATTATAAAAGCTAATATTTATTGATCAATTACTATGTGCCAAGAACTGCATTTAGATGTAATAGTACATATAGACATTATTATTCTCATATTGCAGATGAAGAAACCAAGTCTTAGCAAGGCTCAGTACATTGCCCAAAACAACCCACTTGCTAAGTGGGTGAGCCACAATTTAAACCCAAGTGTGTCTGACTCCATAGAGCAAGTTTTAAAGTTTACACTGTAAGCTGCATTTATTCCAAATTCTGATTTGCATTATAGTTGTTTGAGAACAGCCTAAGATACGCTGATGATACAACTTTGTCTGCTGAAAGTGAGGATGACTTGAGGCACTTACTGATGAAGATTGAAGAACACAGTCTGCAGTAGAGATTACATCTCAATATAAAGAAAACAAAAATCCTCACAACGGGACCAATAAGCAGCATCACGATAAATGGAGAAAAGATTGAGATTGTCAAAGAATTCACATTGCTTGGTTCTACAATCGATGCCAATGGAAGCAGCAATCAGGACATTAGATGATGTGTAGCACTGGGCAGGTAGGCCGGGAAGGAACTCTTTCAAGTTCTGAGGAGCAAGGATGTCTCCTTGAAGACTAAGGTGTGCCTGACAAAGGCCATGATATTTCCAATCACCTCATATGCATGTGAGAGCTGGACAATGAATAAGGAAGACAGAAGAAGAGTTGATGCTTTTGAGTTGTGGTGTTGGCAAAGAATGCTGAAAGTACCATGGACTGCTAAAAGAACTAACAGATCTGTCCTGGACAAAGTGCAGCCAAGATGCTCCTTGGAAGTGAGAATGGTCAGACTTTGTCTCACCTACTTTGGTCATGTTGTCAGAAGGGACCATTCCCTGGAGAAGGATGTCATGCTTGGTAGGGTGGAGGGTCAATGAAAGAGGGGGAGGCCTTTGATGAGATGGATTGACAGGTGGCTGTGACAATGGGCTCATGTATAGCAGGGATCATGGAGCTGGCAAGGGATTGGGCAATGTTTCATTCTGCTGTGCATGGGGCCGCTATGAGATGGAAACGACTTGACGGCACCTAACAACAACAACAACAACATATCCCCTCACAATTCTCAGACCAATGTCTTCCTGGGTTCTCTATATTTGTGAAAGTCAGTGAGTGAAGGCAAAGAATTCCAAAGTAAATTTTCTGTTTCGTGACTTTGGGGCTACAGAAGTCCTGGGAGGAACCCTTCCTCAAAGCACTAGTTGCCATCAAGTTGACTTTGACTCATGATGGTTCCATGTGTATTTCAGAATAGGACTGTGCTCCATAGGGTTTTAAGGAGCTGATTTTTCAGAAGTAGATCACTAGCCCTTTCTTCTGAGGTGCCTCTGGGTAGACTTGAACCTCCAACCTTTCAGTTAGCAGCCAAGCGTGTTAACTCTTCTCATCACTCAGAGACTCCTCTCAGAGCACCACTTCTATTAAAGTGTGCATTATTTCTGCCTAAAGTAGATTAACATGCAAGTACACAATTGCTAAAAAAGCCAGTGTGCAGTGGGTCCCCTTCTGGGCATCTCTGCCAGAAATAACCCAAGGTGGAAATCCCACACCTTGGTGCCAGTGCTGTGCAGTGTTGTTATTGGAGAAATGCATTGGAGCCAAGCACTAGTTCAAATTTCTCAAAGCTTATAAAGGTCTCAGAGACTGTAAAATTAGATGAAAATTAAAAAGGAACACATTCCCTCAGAGATCTCTTGCATTCCCAGTTACATTGCAAGCAGCCAGAGACTGGGAAATATGTACGTAAATTAAAGAAAATTATTTAAACATACCAGAGTCAGAAGATATTAATAAATCTGATTTTGGATCTAAAAATGAACAAAGACTTGAGACAGCAAAATTTGAGACCACTTCTAATTTTATCCAACCCATTTGGTGACATACAGCTTCTTGTGACAATATCAGTGTCTGTGGCATCATGGAGAACCAGCAATGCATATGGAAAGAACACAGCACTCAAAGTCAAGAGACATTGGGGTTCAAGGCCAGGTTAGACTCTTTCACTTACAAGCAGGGTTATCTTGAAAAACATCTGATGAGCCTCCTTTACAAATGTGAAATGGGGATATCCTGTCCAATTGACTTTGTATTATTAGTACAAAAATGCAATGAAAGTTCTTTGTAATTTACAAAGTACTATGCACATAGAGTTGCATGAGTTATACTGTAACTAGCAGCAAGAACAGTACAACATAAAATGCATTAATTAATGAGTGGAGGCAAAAGTGTAGTACATACATAAATACATAAAAACAGTACTGATATATATTTATTTGATTATAAAATAGGGTTTTCTTCTCCCACTTCCTCCTTTCCTTTCTACCCCTATTTGCCTATTTAAGAAATATGTACTGAATGCTTAATATGTGCACTGTATTAAGTGCTGGGAATACAGTGGC
>NW_006921643.1:12700448-12712285 GCF_000298275.1 Orycteropus afer afer | reverse complement strand
CCTCCTTTCCTTTCTACCCCTATTTGCCTATTTAAGAAATATGTACTGAATGCTTAATATGTGCACTGTATTAAGTGCTGGGAATACAGTGGCAACCTAGGGAGATAAGATGCCTCAGGTTGGCAGGAAGGTGGGGGGGGTGACAAACAATGGATGTTGAATGGATAAGTGAATTATTTCAGAGACTCAAACAGTATAAATTATAGGGATCATCATAAAAGACCTCTCTGAGATGGTAATACTGGGGCTGAGATCATTCAGATCTCAGGTACAGAAAGAAGAAACAAACAGGTGAGGAATATTCTAAAAAGAGCAAACAACAATTGCAAAGTCCCAAAGGCATGAATGAGCTTGGTATATTCAAGGAATAAAAATAAGGTACTTAATGGCAATAGTATAGTGAAAGAAAAGGAGAGTTTTACAAGTAAGGCTGGAGCAGTGGCATATAGGAAGAATCTTGGAGAGTGTGGGGGAGAATCTGGATTTTATTTAAAATACAGTAGGAAGCTATTGCTTGGTTTCAAGTAGGAGAGTGACATTTTGATTTCCATGCTCAAGATCATTGGTAGACCATGTATAGAGGCCAAGTCTTTGTTAACATTAAAACACTAATTTTTTGTTAAAAGAGGCAGGCGATATTTAGCTTAATAGTTTCTACTGTGCTGGAGACCTTCCTCTGTGAGGTCTAATAAGTATCTCAGACTCACCATATCCAAACCTGAGATTGCTTCTCAACTCTACTTCTATAGTCTTCTTCTTTCAGAAACAGCCATTATATGCTTCTAGTTTTCAGAACAAAAACAATGAAGGAATTCTTGATTCATTTCCCACCCACCCATCCACTAATTTTTTTTTAATACTTCATGCCCAATTCACCAGCAAATTCTGAGACCATTTATTATGGTCTTCATTGCTACTACTGTAGCTCAAGTCATATTCATCCCCTACCTGAATGATTGCAATGGCCTCCTCATTAGTCTCCTTGCTTCCAACCTTATCTCCCTTCAGTCTATTTCCAACACAGCTGCTAGAAAAATTCTATTAACCTGAAAAACATATGATGTCATTTCTCTGCCCCAAATGCTCCATTGATCTCCCATCTCAGAATCAAAGTCAAATGAACACAACGGCCTAAGGAACCTGACATCATTTGGAACACTTATCTCTATCCCCACATTTCCTGTTAGTTTTCCCCTCATTCACTCTGTGGCAGCCACACTAGCCCTTCCTGCTATTCCTTGAAAACTCCACATTCCATATCACTTCACACCTGAAATCTTTGTGCCTTCAGGTCCAATTGCAAAAAATCTTCTAGCTATCTATAAAGATTTTTCTCATTTCATTCAAGATTTTACTGAAATTCACCCTAAAAAAAATTGCAAACACTGTCCCTGACATTCCCTTTTTCAATTTTCCACTCTATTCCTCTCCACACAATTTATTTCCATCTACCATACTACATATTTTAATTATTTATCTTGTCCATTGTTTAACTGACCCAGATTGTAAGTGCCATGAAGGCAAAGGTACTATTTATTGCTATAGTTGAAGCTGGCTGTTGGCTGAGATGTTTGCCAGGACTGTTGACCAGACACCTGCACATGGTTTTTCCATATGTCTGGGCTTCCTCAGGGTAATTAGACTTCTCACATGGCAGCTCAGGGATCTAAGAAGTGTCCCAGAAAACAAGGCAGAAGTTGCAGAGCCTTTTATGGCCTAGCCAAGTCACATAGGATCATTTCTATCATACACTGTGGTCAAAGCAGTTACAAGTCACAAAGAGGACATAGACTACCTTTTGATGGCAGAATAGTTGGTTACATTGTAAAAGGACACAGAGGATGGAAGACATTGTTAAAGCCATGTTTGGAAAACATAATCTGACAGAAACTGTGATAAGCACTTTACGTGATGGCCTAATGTAATTCTCACAGCAATCCTGAAAGGTAATCAGCATTATCTCCAATTTAAAGTAAAAGGAAACTGAACTACAGACAGGACAAATTATTTGCTCAAGATCACACCATTCACAGCTGGTGTTGCTGACAGCCAGAATAACGTAGAGCACACTCCAAAGTCCATGCTGTAGTTAATACATCTTTCCCACTGCCAGAGGAGGAAGTACTGGATGGACTCAAAAAACAAAGATAGTGGGAATTGCAGAGAAATTTGAGGGTCTGAAAAGGGCAGGTAAGTAGGAAAAGAAAAAGGAAACAAGGAGAGGCAAGAGTTAAGTGCTGGTACCTGGTCAATGTTCAATTATCAGTTAGTGATTTGTTTTATTTGTGGAGATACAGAGACAATATAGACAATTTACCACATCCAATTTCTCCTAACTTAACCCAAAACAAATATTTAAAAATTTACTTTAAAGCACATACCCTCAAAGTTCTATATTATCCATTTTATTCCATTAGATTTTAAACCTTTTGAGAAAAGGAATTAAATTTTTTGGATATTGCCAATATTTTGCTTTCTGAATGGATGATTAGTGGATAAAACTCTAAGCCAAATTTGTCTTATTTTTATCTTAATGACTTCTGCAAAATAGCCACCATTTATTCATTGATCAAATGGACAAGGCCTAATGATTTATAATGCTACTTGGAATTATATGCACTGCTTTTTTGATAATGTAAACCTAGAAATAAACTTCCAAATATAGGTCTATATTAAAAAGTTCAAATTAAACTACTCTTTGTGAAAATAATGATAGAAAATGGAGATGTAAACTAGGTCAGATGAAGCCTTATGAGGTTCAACTCTCTGCCCCAATATCACTTGAAACTCTAGGATACAAAATCCTCAATCATTATATCATTCACAAGTGCACTTCAAGGAGCCCTGGTGGTGAACTTGTTAAAGTTTCTGGCTGCCAACCAAAAGGTCAGTAGTTCAAAGCCACCATCCACTCCATGAGAGAAAGATGTGGAAGTCTACTTCCCTAAAGATTCACAGAGATGAAACCCTACAGGGAAGTTGTATTTGGTCTTAAAGGGTTGCTATGAGTCTGAATTGACTCAATGACAGTAGGTATGCATACTTCAATGGCCCCCCATTGCCCTTGGGATGAAGACCAGAATCCTAACCTTGGCCTATAAAGTCCTATAGGGTCTGCATGTCTCGTGGCCTGCATATCAAGTCCCACTTTCTCTTTGTTTTCCAGCCATACTGGTCTTCTTTAAGGTCTTTGAACTTGTCATTCTCTTCCCACCTCAGGGTCTTTGTGGTTCTTTTGCCTGGAATAGTCTTACTTCCTCCATTAATCTTGTTAACTCCACCCTTCAAATCCCAGAGCAATCATCACATCCTTAAGGACATCTTATATGAGCTCTCTGACCACGTCAAATCTTCCACCTCTCTGTAATACACTCTTATAATACCACAATCCTTTCCTTCAAAACATCTATACCAGCTGTGATGTTACATTTATTAGTTAGTTCTTTGATTAATTTTTCCCTCCACACTAGACTGTAAGCTTTCAAGTTTAGTTGTGTGCATGTTTACTCTTCAATGTATCCCCAGCACCCATAACAATGCCAAGCCCATTGAAGGTAATTGGTTTTTTAATAAAAAATTGGTGAATAAATGTTCAAATAAATAAATGAACAAAATCATCACACGCTTTTGATAGTCTCAAGAAGCTTTTAACAGAATAGTTATTATTTGCTATTCATATCCAGAGATTTCTAATTTTGTCATATCTAAGGTTCACATTCTGATAGCATGCCAAAACAATATGAATAATGGATAATTCATATATGAATTTCTGCTTTCAAGAAGCTTTCATCTTTACTCCTACCTTTCATTTGATCCTTAAAACTAACCAAAGTAAGAATTTGTTACTGGCCCCATTTTTATTGATTAATAATATGAAGCTCGAAATGTCATAGAATTAACAAGATACAATGTGAAATCTCTAACTATGACCATATCAAGGCTTCTGGAACATCTGAGAAGTTAAGGTGAGGAACTGGGAGTGGGGTCTACCTTGGAAGGCCTAATGGAAAAGATCTCTTATACAAAAAACAAAACAAACAAAAAAGGTATTGCTTAACCACAAACATAAACACAGATTTAATAGTAATCAAAGGGTTTAAAAAAAAATGAGATAGATTGGGTCACATATTCACCTGGCAAAAAGTATACCTGATATATAAGTGAAAAAGAGCCAAGTAGTCCAGCTGGAGCTATAAGAAACATGATGATTAATGGAGAAAAGATTGAAGTTGTTGAGAATTTCATTCTACTTTGGTCCACAATCAATGCCCATGGAAGCAGCAGTCAAGAAATCAAATGATGTGTTGCATTGTGCAGATCTGTTGCAAAAGACTTCTTTAAAGTTTTAGAAGAGCAAAGATTTAAAGACTAAAGTGCACCTGACCAAAGCCATTTTCTTTTCAATAGCTTCATATGCATGTGAAAGCTGGACAAGGAATAAGGACGATCACAGAAGAGTGGATAGATTTGAATTATGATGTTGGCAAAGTAGATTGAATACCCATGAACTGCCAGAAGAATAAACAATTCTGTTTTGGAAGAAGCATAGCCGGAATGCTTCTTAGAAGGAAGAATGGCCAGACTTCATCTCTTATACTTTGTTCATGTTAACTGAAAAGACCAGTCGCTGTGGAGGGATATCATGCTTGGTAAAGGAGAGGGTGAGGAAAAGAGGAGACCCTCAACAAGATGGATGCAGTGGCTACAACAACAGGTACAAGCATAGCAATGATTGTGAGGATGACACAGAACTGGGCAGTATTTCTTTCTGTTGGACATAGGGTCACTATGAGTTGAAACTGACTTGATAGCAACAACAATCAAATTCCATGGAAATGGCATAAACAACAACCCTCACCAATTTCTCCTTCATGAAACCTGTTTTTTGCTTATTCTTTATACTGTGCAAGCAGCAACTTAACACAGACTCTCTATCCTCTACTTAATGTATGTATCCTCTATACATTAAAGTTCATTTTAAAATAATAGGGAAAATAGATAAGAGACAAAGAATAAACTATGAAAAACTCTAACATACACATCATTGGAGTCCCAGAAACAGAGATAAAATGAGGCAAAAATCAATAATTGATGCAATAATGATTGATAATGTTCCAAAACTGGTAACTATATCAAGGCAAAGATTCAAAATCTCTACATAGAGATCCCGGATAGAGTGGGAGAACAATGTGGAACAAAACACAAAATCATAAAAAAAAAAAAGGGAGGGGCGGACCAGGTATGCTGGTCTGATAGAGCCTGGTGGAACCCCTGAGACTATGGCCCCTAGCTGCCCTTCAGGTCTTGAATTGAACCCACTCCTGTGGCTTCTAGCCAAACAAAAGACAGGCATATGAGCTGAATTTTTACTTTAGGTAGATACACTCCTTGGAGAGATCAATCATGGGAGAATAGAAGGGTTGTGTATGCACAGGGAGACAGCTCAGGGAGCAGGAGTACACAGGAGGGAAGGACACAGGGAAGAGGTAACTATGTGGAGCAAATGGGAAGAGAGCTGTTGCATTGTGGGAAATTGCAGTCAATGTCATGGGACAAAGTGTACATGAACTGCTGTATGGAAAGTGAATTAGCTCTGTAAACTTTCACCCAAATCACAAAAAAAAAAAAAAAAAAAAAAACCTCTACATAGCCGAGCACAATAAACAAAAAGGAAACCATATCCAGATAAATCACAGTAACACTGTTGATACAAAAGACAATGGCAAAGTCTTAAAAGTAGTCAAAGCAAAAGCACAGCTAATACATAAAGAAGCACCAATTAGACCAATAGACTTCAACAGAAACAGTGTAAGTCAAAAGACATTAGAGAATTATATAAAAATTCTGAAAGAAATTAACATTTACCTTGGAATTTGGTACCCAGCAAACAATTATCCTATAGAATGAAAATGAAATAAGGCATCTTCAGACAAACAAAAAACAGAGATTTTTATCACCAGTATCTCTGACCTAAAGGAAATACTAAGGTAAATGCTATTATACATACAATTCTGCAATAATAATAACAAACAATGTTTATAAGTACATATATGTGTAGAAATGCAAGCCAAACAGATGTGGGAAGGTAAATAGGAGTACATCCATGAGTATATATTGGTTTGGCAAAGGATATTTCTACATATGTGTTTTTACGCACTGCAAATATATCCAAGGATATAGTAGAGCACACAGGGAACAAAGTTTTGAAAACTTCTCAGCCATAGCCAAACACCTTGAGGGAATGAGTCACTGAGCTTGGGGACTTAGGACCACAGTCTCAGGGGACATCTAGGTCAATTGACAAAACATTGCTCACAAAGACAATGTTCTACATTTTACTTTGATGAGTAGTGAATGGGGTCTGAAAAGTCAGTGAGTGGCCATTTTATTAGCAACTGTTGGTCTTTCCTTGTCTGGAGTAAAGAAGAGTGAAAAAAAATCAAAGACTTAAAGAGATAGTTAGTTCAAAGGACTAGTAGACCACAGCTTCCACAACACTAAGATCAGAAGAACTAGATGGTACCTGGCTACCACTACTAACCATTATGACCAAGGACATAATAGAAGGTCCCAGTTATAATGGGAGAAAAATGTACAAAAAACTCAAATTGGTTAAAATTAAAAAAAAAAAAAAAATCAGACTTACTCGTCTAATACAGACTGGTAGAACACCAAGGCTATGTCCTTAGACACCATTCAATCCTGGAACTGAATCCATGCCAAGGATCAACAGTCAGCCAAATGATGTTGTTGTTGTCATTATGTGCCATTGAGTCAGACCCCACTCATACCGACCCCTCCTCCACCTTGGGTTTCCAAGACAGTATCATTATGGAAGTAGATTGCCCAACCTTCCTTCTGAGGAGTGGCTGGTGAGTTTGAACCGTCAGCCTTCTGATTAGCAGTCAAGTGCCTTAGGCAGTACACTACCAGAGCTCCCAGCCAAATAATAGAGAGGCCTATACAGTAAATAATAACACCAAGGAGGAATGTACTTAGTACTATCAACCATATGAGACCAAAAGGGCAGCATTTGCCCAAAAACAAAGCTCAGAAGGCAGGAAGGGGCAGGAAATAAGGATGAATGGAAATAAGGAAGTCAGGGAGGAAGTGGGAAGAATGCTGTTACTTTGAGGGGAATGCAACTGATGACACAAAACAAAATATGTATAAATTGTTGAATCAAAAGCTAATTTGCTCTGTAAATTTTCACCCAAACTACAATATAAAGTTAAAAATAAATAAGTAAAGGAAATACTAAATGGTGTTCTTAGAAGAATGATGAACCTAAACGGATGTCCAAAATCGCAGAGAGAAATAAAAAACAATAAATATGTGTATAAATATAAATAAATATTGACTTCATAAAATAAATATAATATCAGGTGAGGTTGAAAATACATATAGAATTAAAATATGTAAAACAATAATTTATAAATTGGGAAGCTGATAAATATATTATCTAGGTAAAATACATAAGACCAGAAGAAATAAAACTGGACTAAAACTTCCAACCTTTCAGTAAGCATATGAGTGTACAGTCAAAATAATAATAATAATAAATTATATTATATTATGATGAAATGCTTATTGTTTTTTACAAAAAAGTTATCTTCTAAGAACCATGTCTTTTTATGTCTTTAAACTAGAAAGTTGATACCTGATCCCAATATAAGTAAGAAGTTCTGTTCTTGGAAGTTTAAGCAAATGTATTTTGCATCAATAATTTTAATATATATAATAACAAGCTAAAAAATACAAAATATTGCAAAAATAGCTTTCCCTTTCAAAAAAAAAATTCTTTAGTTTGCTAGCCCTGTTTAGATAGATAGATATAGATAGAGTGCTTATGACTTCACTTATAAATTTTAATTT
Organism: Orycteropus afer afer; assembly: GCF_000298275.1. Taxonomy (NCBI): domain Eukaryota; kingdom Metazoa; phylum Chordata; class Mammalia; order Tubulidentata; family Orycteropodidae; genus Orycteropus; species Orycteropus afer. The sequence goes on along the minus strand of NW_006921643.1, from coordinate 12,704,410 downwards.
AAAAACATATTTTAGAAAAAGTGAGGTAACTTTCTGTCTTAGTGCTCTAGTGCTGCTATAACAGAAATACCACAAATGGATGACTTTAACAAACAGGAATTTATTATCTTACAGTTTAAGGGGCTGGTAGTCCAAATTCAGAGTGCTGGCTCTAGGGACTGGGTGAGAGCCCCTCAAATTTGGACTTCAGGTCTGCCTTTTATTCCAGGCCCACTGGAGCTGGAGGCTTCTCCTGACTCATATCAGCTACTAGCTATTAAGGTTTATGAACCCAAGATTGGCACGTAAAATGACACATTTCCAAGATCAGTAGGCAACATATCAGGCCATTTGTTCAAGTCCAAGAACTGGAGATAAAGACTCAAAACCAAATGCAGGATCTTTTTCATATGTGCTAAGGAATTGTGGTGGTGTAGTGGTTAAGGCTTTAGCTGTTAATCAAAATGATGATGGTTCAAACCCACCACCTGCTCCACAGAAAGATGAGGCAATCTGCTTCCAAAAAGATTTATAGCCTTGGAAACTCAATGTGGTTGCTATGAGTCAGAACTGACTCGATGGAAGTAAGTTTTGTTTTTGTTTTTTTCCCATATATAGTGGAAGCAGAAGACACCCAATGGCCAACTGATTAACTGCTCACAGCAGATTCCACCAAGGAGTTGGTTACACCACATCCAGTCTCATCATGGTGAATCTAGCTGCCAAGCCACTCAAGATCATGGCCCAGCCAAGCTGACACACAACCTTAACTAACATACTTGTGCACCTCATATACTGTTCCTTCTAGAAACAGAATGAGAGTATCAGAGTCTCAAATTGTCACCTAAAACATAGTTGCCATATTGTACCATAGACACAACACCAATTTAATGAAGGAAGACATTGAAATGAGATTCTTTTCACGTTTCATAGAACATGGGAATTTGTATGTGTGTGTATGTTTTTCCTCAGGGGTAAGGATTGAATATAATATTTCAATCTTACCTGAAAGAACATGAGTTAATATTTCATACCTACTTAATCCACTCATTCAGAAACAGCAATGCAAATATTCAAATATTTATGCTTCATAGGCAAAACATGGTACACTGAATAATTACATTGTGCTTTCTTCTGCAACTGACTTACGATTCATTTCAGATTAGGTAACCAGAAAATCACTGTATTCAACAGGGGAAAGATAGTAATAGAGTCCTTCCAGTTATACTCCTTTCATTTTTATGCACACATGAGTCTTATTTGTCTCCTTGAATAAAATTAAGATGTCCGCCAAAGTCGGCAACTAACGGATTAATGTAAAAAATACTGTGCTGTCTTTCATTGATCTGATTGTAATTTCCAGTCCACATTACATGTAAAATTCAAAGGCTCTTGTTAGAAGAGTGACTCACCTATAATATTCTGTTATTCCCAGACATGAAGAGGACCTTCAATATAAACTTTCTACCTCAACCATAATTAAAGTGGTATGTCAGGTTTTCTTTCAACCCTGTCCTTTAATGCTCCTGAAAAGTGCTTTGAGAACACAGGTAAGATTAGAGGGAAAACATATTATTTGTTATACTTTTTATTTGTTTAGTGCCCTTCTCTCCAATGTCACTATAGCCAGAATATTGAAGCAGCAAATTAGATTCAGACAAAAGCTCAAGATTAAAATGTCAGAGTTAGGAAGAAGACCTTAGGGTGCCATGCATGACTTAATAAAAGAATTCTGTCCTGTTCTACATTGTAGTAGCATCAAAGACTCAAGAGTAAGATACTAGGAGGAGAGTTAAACACCTTCTACTTTCATCCCCTGACCCTCAATCAAATTCTCTTTCTCTTTAAAGATACATTTCCTTTTTTATCCATTCACTAGCTTAAACCATCTAGGGACATTGAGAGATATCTTAAAAACACATATTGTCATCAAGTACCCCTATTGAAGCATTGAGATGGTCACATCCCCTCTCTGACATCCTTCCTAGTCATGCATAGTGTTAACTTAATTATTTTTTTAAAAAAATTAGACAAACCCAAATTGATGAGTTTTCAACAAAATAAAGGATCGTCAAACATATCAAGTCCCCAAATACCAAGAAAAGGCTGAGGAATTGTCACAGGTTGAAGGGGACTGTGGCAACTAAATGCAATGTGGGATTCTGGATTGGATCCTGAAATAGAAAAGGGACATTAGTGGGAAAAATAGTGAAATTTAAAAAAGTTCTTTAGTTAATAGTGTTGCACTTCTTAGTTTTAATAAATATTCTACATCTTGATAATGTTAACATAAGAAGGTGGCTAAAAGGTATAAGAAAACACTGTGCTTAAAAAAAAAATTCCTCTGTAAGTCTAAAATTATCTAAGAATTTTTGCTAAATAAACTTGAAAATACAAAGCAAAACACACCACATATTGCAATGATGGAATGAAGGAACAAAACATGAAAGGAAGGCAAGAAGAGGGAAAGGGAAGGAGAAAGGGAAAGAAGGAGGGAGAAAGGAAGAGAAGGAACGAAGGGAGGAAAGAACGGATAAAGGGAGGAATCATGATTCTAATTTAAGGAGATACTTTGGAGGTTTCAATAATGCTATTTCCTCAGTAGATCTAAGTTACTCATTTGGAAATCTGTTGCATACACTCCTTGGAGAGATCACCTAGAAATAAACCTAGAAATAAACTTCCAAATATAGGTCTATATATAGAAGTGGCATAATATGAATGTTCATACAATGGGATTTAGAATGAGACATGTCTGGGTTTGAAACTTGATTTTACCAGTTATTAGCTATCTATCCGTCTAGAGAGACATTACTTAATCCCCCTGAACCTCAATTTTCTTGTCTGTAAAATGGTAATGTTAAAATACCTACTTTGTTATGAAGATTAAATGGGATAACACATGCAGAGCTATTACATGCCTTACATACAGAAAATATTTAATAAATGGAAGCAATTAATATTATCCCCAAAACTAGCAGTATTCATTCTACTTATTTCTTTCAGTTGGAAGCATTAATAATGCCCCATTCCATTCAACCTTATCCAAATCTTATCCATCTTCCAAATGCCCATGCTTTTCTCACTGCCACTATAAATCTATGAGAAATGCTCTCACATATAATTTTGCATATGATTCATGTATTGTATAGTTATCATATCTATCATTTTATGTGTGATCTTTCATCCATTAGACTATAAGAGCCTAGATGGTAGTAGCTACCTTGTTTTCTTATCATATTTGCATTAGCATCAATGCTGAGTACATAGAAAGTATTCAAAAAGCCATGAGAGTTTATGATTATGTTATTTTAAAATGTTTCTAGGAGAATCTAGGAGTAGCAGGCTGGAAGAGCAGGAGAAAGGGGATAAAAGCCAGGAACCCGGACAGAAGAGCAGTCAGCTCCAGGGTTACAGGTGAGGAGAGACAACTCAGGAATGCCCAAAGTAGCAGGTGGGAAGAGCAGGAGAAAGGGGATTAAAAGCCAGGAAGCCAGAGAGAAGAGCAATCAGCCAAAGGGATTAGGTGAGGAGAGGAAACTCAGGCCCGCCCAGAGTAACAGGCCGGAAGAGCAGAAGAAAGGGGATAAAAGCAAGGAAACTGGCTGGACTGAGGAGCAGTCAGCCCCAGGGACAACTCAGGGATGCCCAAAGCAGCAGGCCAGAAAAGCAGGAGAATGGGGATTAAAAGCCAGGAAGCCAGACAGAGGTACAGTAAGCCACAGGGACCCTGTTTGGGGGTGATACGAGAGGTCACCAACAGCAAGACAAACTTGTCTGTCAGTTTGTCCTACTGTGGTGACATGTAGACGTGAGTTTTGAGGCTGAGCCTCTGGTGTTTAACCCAGTGAGATGCACCTGGTGCACAGGTAACAGCCCAGGTTATAGACTGAGACAGACTAGGAAGAAGGAAGAGGCTGTCCACTTCTCAAAGAATTGGCCAGGAAAAACCTTATGAATGGCAAAGAAACACTGCTTGGTAC